>NW_004443971.1:1469186-1489619 GCF_000243295.1 Trichechus manatus latirostris
TAGCCAGGCACCATCTAGCTGTACTGGACTCAGTCTGGTGGAGGCCTTGGTAGCTGTGGTCCATTAGTCCTTTGGACAAATCTTTTCCTTGTATCGTGTTCTCTTCATTCTCCTTTGCTCCCGTAGGGGTGAAACCTGTGGAGTATCTTAAATGGCTGCTCACAGGTGCTTTTAAGACCCCAGATGCTACTCACCAAGGTAGAATGTAGAACATTACCTTTATAAACTGTGTTATGCCAACTGCGCTAGATGTTCCCTGAAACCACGGTCCCCACATCCCTCTGCCCAGCAATTCAGTTCCTCAGGGAGTTTGGATGTGTCTGGGGAGCTTCTATGACCTTTCCTTGTACAAGTTGTGCTGGTTTCCCCAGTATTGTGTACTGTCTCACCCTTCACCAGAGATACCACTTATTGATTGTCTCTATCTTTTTGCTATTGTGAACAGTGCTTCAGTGAACGTGGGTATGCATATGTATTTGTGTGACGGCTTTTATTTCTCTAGGAAATATTCCAGGGAGTGGGATTGCTGAATCAAATGGTACTTCTCTTACTAGCTTTTTAAGGAAGTGCCAAATTGATTTCCAAAATTGTTGTCCCATTTAACATTGCCACCAGCAGTATATAAGTGTTCCAGTATCTCCACAGCCTCTCCAGCATTTATTATTTTGTGTTTTTTGGGTTAATGATAGCCTTGCTGGGGTAAGATGGTATCTCATTGTAGTTTTGATTTGCATTTCTCTAATTGCTAATGATTGTGAGCATTTCCTCATGTATCTGTTAGGTGCCTGAATGTCTTCTTTGGTGAAGTGCCTGTTCATAACCTTTGCCCATTTTTAAATTGGGTTATTTGTCTTTTTCTTGTTGAGGTTTTCAGTATCTTGTCGATTTTAGAGATTAGACCCTGATCGGATATGTCATAGCCAAAAATTTTTGCCCAGTCTATAGGTTGTCTTTTTATTCTTTTGGTGCAGTGTTTTGTTGAGCACAGGTGTTTGATTTTTAGGGGCTCCTAGTTATCTAGTTTCTTTTATGGAATTTGTGTATTGTTAGTTATATTTTGTATTCTGCTTATGCAATATATTAGGGCTCCTAGCAATGTCCCTATTTGTTCTTCCATGATCTTTATCGTTTTAGATTTTATAGTTAGGTCTTTGATCCATTTTGAGTTAGTTTTTGTGCATGGTGTGAGCTATAGGTCTTGTTTCATTTTTTTTGCAGATAGATAGCCAGTTATGCCTGCACCATTTGTTAAAGAGACGGTCTTTTCACCATTTAACGGACTTTGGGCCTTTGTCAAATATCAGCTGCTCATAGGCGGATGAATTTACTTCTGGGTTCCCAATTCTGTTCATTGGTCTATATATCGGTTGTTGTACCAGTTCCAGGCTAATTTCACCACCGTAGCGATATAATAGATTCTAAAATCACGTAGTGTGAGGCTTCTCACTGTGTTCTTCTTCAGTAATGCTTTCCTTATCTGGGGCCTTTTCCGAATCTGTATGAAGTTGGTGATTTGTTTATTGTCACCATGGAGACTGCCTCCAGTACTGGGCGGAGCTTCTGATGGGAGTGGGTCACAATAAGAGAGCCAAAAGGAGAGAGGTCTGGCCTGCCTGGCTGATTCTCCAGGAACCTTCATTTTGGTCTATGAGACTCAGCGGACACTTTGGGCTGTGGCAGGGCATTCAGGCCACCCAGGGAAATGCTTTGCAGGGGGCAGCCTCTGATGTGGCGAGGGTCAAGGCACTGGGTGACCAGAACAGGAACCTCTTTCCACTTACTTTAGGAGGTAAGTAGGATAGGTATCCCCACTAAGCCTCTATTCTCTCTGTCTCTGTGTCTGTTCTGCCACATATCTGACTTGTACTCCTGAGAATTATCACAATTAGGAAAACCAGAGAGAGCCTAGAGATGGAAGGAGGAACGCCTCTGGAGGTATTGTTTTCCCATGGGCACAGAATAGCAGGTAGGCCATCTGGACAAACTTTAGGATCTGGGGCATTTTGGGGGAGCTACATCGGGCGGACCGTGGCCTGGTTGAGCTTGTGTGCAGAGGGGAGTCCCTCCAGCAAGATACTTTGTATCCAGAATCCCCTCCCAGTGATCTAGGCAGAAAACATTCACACATACCTGCGAGAGGCCTCTCTGGTGTCTGGAGAGCCCAGTGTGGTATCCACTATTTCATCTTTTCAGCGCACACCTCTCCTGCACACATAAAGTCTGCCTTTCTGCATGAATCCCGCATCCAACCAGTACTCACAGTGTGCCACTCAGCCAAGCGCTGGTCTGGCACAGTCAAGTGAAACACCCGTTTGCAGTTTTTGGACGTCTGCCGCGCAGCAGCCTCCCATGGCACAACACCTATGCGGGAGGTCCAGGAAGCCAAGGCTGGAAATCCTGTGCCCTTGGAGGCCTGTGGAGTGTGGATGTGGGCATATGGATGACCAGTGTCCCATATGCAGGAGGGAGCCTTGGGCCTCGGTCTGGCTGGCAATGGGGCTCCACAAAGCCTGGCCCTATCCCTGGCTTCTGGCCTGGTCCTCCCTAAACGTGTGCACTCAAGCCACATTTCCCCTGCTATCATTCTGATCACAGCACACCACCTCTCTGATCGTGAAGTGACCATTGTCACAGTAACAGCAGTGTCACAGGTCTCTAGATATCGAGGCTCAGGCTGACCATGGCTATCTTCTACCCCCATCAGATGGCCCCAATGCCTCAGGTCCCAGAAGATGACTCGGGAGCCTTGGGGGCATTTATTCCGGATCAACTCAGAGGTCTCCGTGAGGATCCGCAGGCCAGGTGGGCCTGGTGAAGGTCGAGTGGGCGAGGCTAAGGCTTGTTTACCATCACCATGGAGACAGCCTCTGGAAGAAGTGGGCGGAGCTTCTGATGTGACTGGGTCACAGTGAGTGAGCAAATAAGACAGAGGTCTGGCCCACCTGGCTGCTTCCCCAGGGCCCTTCATTTTGGCCTATGAGACTCAGCGACCACTTCGGGCTGTGGCCATGGATGTTCATCCCACCCAGGGAAAGGCTTCTCAGAGGGTGGCCTCTGATGTGGTAAGGTTCAAGGCACTGGGTGAGCAGTCGGGTACCTCTTTTGCACTTACTTCAGGACATCAGTAGGCAAGGTATCCCCACTCAACCTCTATTCTCTCTCACTCCCTGTCTGTCTCGCTGTGTGTCGGTTCTGCCACATGTCTGACTTGTACTCCTGAGAAATATCACCAATAGGAAAACAGGAGAGCACCTAGATGGAAAAGGGAAGGCCTCTGGAGGTATTGGTTGCCATGGGTAGAGAATAGCAGGTAGGGCATGTGGATGGACTTCAGGATCTGGGACATTTTGGGGGAGCTACACCATGGGCGGACCATGGCCTGGTTGAGCTTGTGTGCAGACTGGAGCCCCTCCAGCAATATACTTTGTATCCAGAATCCCCTCCCAGTGATCTAGGCAGAAAACATTCACACATACCTGTGAGAGGCCCCTCTGGTTTCTGGAGAGCCCAGTCTGGTATCCACCATTTCATCTTTTCCACACACACTTCTCACGCGCGTGTAAAGTCTGCCTTTCTCCATGAATCGTACATCCAACCAGGAACTACCGTGTTCCACTCAGCCAAGGGCTGGTCTGGTAAAGTCAAGTGAAACACCCATTTGCAGTTTTTGGCTGTCTGCTGGGCCGCAGGCTCACATGGCACAGCGCCCATGAGTGAAGTCTGGGAAGCCAGGGCTGGAAATCCTAAGCCCATGGAGGCCTGTGAAGTGTGGGTGTGGGGATATGAATGACCAGTGTCCCACAGGCAGGAGGGAGCCTTGGGCCCCGGTCAGGCTGGCTATGGGGTTCCACGAAGCCTGGCCCCGTACCTGGGTTTTGGCCAGCGCCCACCAAAAAGTGTGCACTCCAGGCACATTTCCCCTGAAATCATTCTGATCCCGCCACAGCACCTCTGTCTGCGTGGAGTGACCATTGTCGCAGAGACAGAATTGTCACAGCTTTCTAGATATCAAGGCTCAGGCTGACCATGGCTGTCTTCTGCCCCATCCAATGGCCCCAATGCCTGAGGTCCCAGATGATGACATGTGGGCCCTGGGGGCATTTATTCCGGATCAACTCAAAGGTCTGGGTGAGGATCCCTAGGCCAGGTGGGCCTGGTAAAGGTTGAGTGGGTGGGGGCTAAGGCTTGTTTACCGTCACCATGGAGACAGACTCCAGAAGCAGTGGGCGGAGCTTCTGATGGGACCGGATCACAGTGAGTGAGCCAATAGGACAGAGGTCTGGCCTGCCTGGCTGCTTCCCCAGGGCCCTTCATTTTGGCCTGTGAAAATCAGCTGCGATGTTCGGGCTATGGCCACGGGCTTTCGCCCCACCTAGGAAAAGGTTTTCGCAGAGGGCAGCCTCTAATATGGCACTGGGTGAGCAGCCAGGTACCTCTTTTCTACTTACTTCAGGACATCAGTAGTCAAGGTAATCCCACTCAGCCTCTATTCTCTCTGTCTCTCTGTCTCTGTCTCTGTTTTGGTTCTGCCACATGTCTGACTTGTATTTCTGAGAAATATCACCAATAGGAAAACAGGAGAGAGCCTAGAGATGGAAGGGGGAAGGCCTTTGGAGGTATTGGTTGCCCATAGGTAGAAAATAGCAGGTAGGCCATCTGGATGGACTTCAGAATCTGGGGCACAGCACCTATGTGTGAGGTCTGGGAAGCCAAGGCCGGAAATCCTGTGCCCTTGGAGGCCTGTGGAGTGTGCATGTGGGGATATGGATAAACAGTGTCCCACGCGCAGGAGGGAGCCTTGGGCCCCAGTCTGGTTGGCTATGCCGCTTCACACAGCCTGACCCCTGTCCCTGGCTTTTGGTCCGGGCCTCCCTGAAAGTGTGCACTCGAGGCTTATTTCCCCTGCCATCACACTGATCCTGCCATCACACTGATCCTGCCATCACACTGATCCTGCTGCCACTGCCTCTCTGAGCGTGTGTCACAGTGATAACAGTGTGACAGGTCTCTAGATATTGAGGGTCAGGTTGACCTTGACTATCTTCTGCCCCAGGCAATGGCCCCGATGCCTCAGGTCCACATGATGACCTGTGGTCCCTGACGGCTTTCATTCCCAGTCAACTCAGGTCTAAGTGAGGGTCGGTAGGCCAGGTAGGCCTGATGAAGTTCGGGTGGGCGGGGCTACGGCTTGTTTGCCATCACCATGGAGACTGTATAAGCAGTGGGAGGAGCTTCTGATGGTGCTGGGTCACGAGCACTGAGCCAGTAGGTGAGAGTTCTTTCCCACCTGGCTGATTCCCCAGGGCCCTTCATTTTGGCCTATGAGACTCAGCAGCCACTTTGTGCTGTGGCCACGGGCATTAATCCCACCCGGAGTGTGCGAAATTCCTGTGGCCACAGCCAGACATGGCTGCTGAGTGTCAATAGGCCCACAGAGGGCCCTGGGAAATCAGCCTGGCTGGTCAGCTCTCTGCTATTGGCTCAGTCATTTTGACCAGGCACTGTCAGAAGCTCAGCCCACTGCTTCCAGAGGCTGTCTCCATGGTGACGGCAAAGAAACCTCAGGCCTTACCCACCCGACATTCACCAGGCCTACCTGGCCTGCTAACCCTCCCCCAAGCCTTAGCCCAGCCCAGCCAATACTCACCTGGTCTACCCGGCCTACTGACACCCAGACGTGTGAATTGATATAGAATAAAGTCTGCCATGGCTTACGAGTCATCATCTGGTACTTGAGGCATTGGGGCCATTGCCTGGGGTAGAAGACAGACAAGGTCAGGCTGAGTCTCGAAATCTAGAGACCTGTGACACTGCTGTCACTGGGAGAATGGTCACTTCCACGCTCAGAGAGGCGGTGGAGATGGCACCAGAGTGATGAGGGGAGAAGTGCAGCTGGTGTGCACAGAGGCACGGGCCAAAGGCCAGGGATGGTGCCAGGCATCGGGGAGCCCCAGAGCCAGCCAGACTGGGGCCTAAGGATGTCCCTCTTGCACGGGCAACACTGATCATTGATATCCCCACATCCACTGTCCACAGGCCACCAGGGGCACAGGATTTCCGGCCCAGCTTCCAGGACCTCACCTGTATACAGTGTGCCTCGGAAGGCTTTGGACCAACAAATGGCCAAAAAAGGCAAATGAGTGTTTCACTTGACTTTGCCGGACCTGTCCTTGGCTGAGTTTCACACCGTTGGTCCAAGTTGGATGTGGGATTCATGGAGAAAGGAAGACTTTATGGGTGCAGGAGAGGTGTGTGCAGAGAAAACGAAGTGGTGATTACCACATTGGGCTCTCCAAACTCAAGAGAAGACTCTCGCAGGTAATTGTGAATGTTCTGACTCTGTTGGGTTACATTTTACACAGAATTAGTTCAGTATTAATACTTACTTCTTCTGGATCAAAATGGCTCCAGTTTGCTTTGGGACATTAAGTCATCTTACTTTAAAACGCTTATGGTAACTTCCCTCCTGTCCTTGCTCTTTATTTAGTGTTAGAGGGCTAAGTAATACTTCTTGCTTTGGTTTGCATCAGGATTTATCAATGGACTAGTAAGTACTCTAGATACAAAGTTGAATAAATCAGAGTCTGTGTCTTACATAAACTCATGATAATTAACAGAGTCTACAAAATTCAGATGCAGCCAATTGATTATCCAAAGGGTATTATCATTACCTTGCCTTCTGGCATATGCATTAGCTATGTGCTAATAATTAATTCTTCTCTGGCTTATATGTCTTCTCTTATGATGGCAACCCAGAAAGAGAAAGAGCAGTTATTTGGTTATAACTCAACCTTCCTGATCTAAATGAAAGCCAAATTATTATTTCAATGATTAAAAAAAAGTAATTTCTTCTCCACCTCACAAACTTTCTTCAAGCCACATCGTTCAGTCAAGTCAATTACAGATAAATACTCGGCCATTTTTTCTACAGCACTCCATTTTTACAATCTCTCCTTTATATAGACTCTGCCCACAAAATTTGTCAGAGGTTTAAACAGGGCAGATCATGGTTTTAAAAATATTGGTTATCTCCAAAAGTATGTAATAAGTAAACATGGAGTAAATTTAATGCTTTCTTAATATTCACAAAAGTTAAGCAAAAACTTGAACACAGAACCACCATATGACCCAGCAATCATAATTCTAGGCATGTACACAGAAGAAATGAAAGAAGGAACATAAACAGAAACCTGTACACAGATGTTCACTGCAGCACGTTACACAATAGGCAAAAGGTGGAAACAAACCTAATGTCCATCAGCAGATGAATGGATGAACAAAATGTGGTACATACATACAGTGGAGTATTACTCACCATAAAGAGAAATGAAGTCCTGGTGCATGCCACAGCATGGATAATCTTGGAAACATCATGTTGAGGGAAATAAGTTTGTTGCAAAAGGACAAATACTGTATGATCTCACTATACAAAATAAGCAAATATATAGAAACCAAAGATGATTAGTAGTTATCAGGAGTGGAAAAAGGGAGATGAGCGTGAGTTTTTGCTTAGGAGGCATTGAGGTTACGTCAGTGGTGGTGGAATAATTTGGAAAAGGTAGCAGTAATGGCTGTACAACATGAAGAGTGTAATCAATGTCACTGAATCATGAATCATACATGTAGAAATTGTTAAGTTAGCCAATGTTTTGTTGTGTATATTTTCATCACACACACACGCACACACGAAGTTAGGCAAACAAAATCTAATTTTCCCCCAAGGAAGCACTGACATAAAATCAGAAATAGAAATTAGGTCATCATGGATGCAAGATCATTTTAAGAAGTTAAGATTCCAAAGAATTCCAAAGAGCTCTATAGCTTGGGATGACTAACTTGGTCACATAATAAGGGATGTGAGAGTCCACGAGTTTGTGTTCCCAAACATGTTAATCATAGGAAGATTGTCCATTTATTATATTTGTAAGTGTTCAGTGTGTTTTAGAAATCTTAGATTAAATCAGAGGGCATAAAAAAATGAATTCCTTTTACCAATATTATCAATGTCGAGACAATGCCAAAATACTATGCTACTGAACGAAACAAAAAGATTATAGTGATTTGTTTATTGCTTAGATTCCTGCCTTATTTAAAGGAATAATAGGAAGTGCTTTACAATTTTCCAATGCATTGTTAAATTGTTTTAATTATAGTTATTTCATAGATCATTCATGTATGGTAGACCTTAAAATGCAATACATACTTCATTTTCACTTGGAAAGCTTTTCCAAGATAAATTGGCATATTGTCTTTGCCTATTGATATGGCAGATTTGCAGTAACATGTAGCATGACCATAATTCAATCCTGAGATGTACCTGGATGCTTTCTTGTTGATACTGCTTCCAGGTGCTCTCACGGTCACCAAACATTAGGAGGTAGCTGGTCACCCAGTTGGAGCTCCCGTGTTCTCCTTGGGTGGCCACGGCTGTGACCTCTATTCTCTCTCCAAGGTCAATCTACAGCCACTGGTATTTATTTGACACAAGTGGGGACCAACCACCAGTTGCTTTTGGTGTAAATAAGAACAGTAGAAAAATGGTAATGAGAAGGATGGTAAAATCCATGTTAACAAAGTAGCAATGCCTGCAAGATTATGTACTTACCCAGAATTTAACAATTTAAGAAAGCCACACTTTCTAAATCCAGAATGTGTAAGAAGAAAATGTAAAGAAAAACATGAATTGAGTGCTACTGATTGGAACCTAAATTAATTCAGAATCACTGTTGTCACATGAAATAAAGGATAAATGATGAACAGGTGATTTGGTTACACCTGCCAAGCAGTAAATATAAGGCTGACACCTGAAATTTTTGGCCCCATCTCCACCTCATTCTTTCCACAACTATTTAAACTCACAGCAGTCCCTCCTTTCACTGAAGCCTTATAGTAAATAAATCAGTAATTTAATTATATGCTGCCTTGACACATCAGAATTTAAAGTTTATAAGTTGTAATTGAAGCATTGATGGTTCAATGGTAGAATTCTTGCCTTGTATGCAGGAGGCCTGGGTTCAACTCGCAGCCAGTGCACCTCGTGAGCAGCCACCACCTATCCTGGCTCTGATACCTAGAATTGTTACATTTAACCTCTTTGCATGCTTTCCCTTGGCCTTCTGGAAAAGGGTTAGGATAATGGCCTCACAGAAGAGCAATGAGGCTTAGAACTTCCATGGTCATCCTACTGGGATGTCTAGGAGAGCCCTCGGGGAAAGACTCAGTGTTAATATGCTTAGGCTACACCTTTGCTTTTGTTGTGGATCCTATTTAGAAAAGGAACCGCTAAACTGTTGAACCCATCTGAGTAGGGGTTTTAGAGAATTGTTGGTGGTGGTCAGAGAAGAACATGACAGTTCCAAGGAAAATGATATCAGGTAGAGAGAGGCGCCAGCGTTCCCAGCTGAGTACATTTTAGACCTGCTGGCCCCCAGCAGACCTGTGACACATGAGGGAGCCCAGATGAGAGCTGCTGAGCCTGACTCAGACTACAAGAACCCAAACTGCCAACCTTAAAAATTGTAAGTACAGTAAATGCTTGTTATTTTACACCACTCCACTGTGGTGTCATTGTAACACAGCAATTGAAAACTGACACACTATCTGACTTGGCTGTTTCTATCACCAAATAATGAGGAATCTTCTCTTAATCATTTTATTCTCAAGATCATCTGGCATAGCTATTGACATCTAGTAATCTTTGTTGACTCAGTAGATGAATGATACGTATTTGTAAGTGTAAACCTGTACATAAAATCAGGTGTAAAAAAAGCATCTCATTTTTTCTATTTTTTAAAGTAAACTAACTTGTGCCTCCGAGCTCCCTCTTTCCACATTGGTGAAAAATTTAACCTTACTTATTCTTGGGGTACCCCCTACCCAAACTGGTGTGATGATTCCCAAGTCTAATGACCGACCAAGACATTGTAGTAGAGCTTCAGCACTCCCGTTGCCCTCAGCCCCAGTTCACTCAATGCGATCACTCAGTGAGCTGCGAATTTTACAACAGACCCTAAGAGCCATACACTTTAGTCAGCGTCTGCCTTGCTGAGCCCGACTACCTCCTTGAAATGAGGTAGGAAAGGCAGAAAAATATAGGAAGATTGTATATTCAATACAAAGTTTAATAGCACACTCCTAGCCCCTTGGGAGTCACTGGAAATATGACTTAGTCCTTCACCCCTCCACAAAGTGTGTGTTTGCGTCCCCACAGCAGTAGTTGATTTGTGTCCTCCTGTGACCTGCACAGTTAGGTTAAAAATTAAAAGCTGACAGGGAGTCTGGTAACATCTAATAAAATGAAACTTAAATGAAATTTGTTTTTCATATTTATTGACCTCACCGATTGTCTATAGTTTTTGTTACCCTGGCTTCACAGGGAAGAGAAGATTCCTAGGGAGGGAGACAGCATGGAATACCTCCAAAATAATATATATCCTTCCTTGAGGTTATATGATAAGTGTGTTGTTTTGCTTATTTGTCATCTACCTCCTTCACTTAAATGGAAGCCATATGAGTGTGGGAACTTGCATGTTCTGGTTTTCATTGTATCTCTGTTGCCTGGAACTCTACCTGGACCTAGGAAGTGCTCAAAAATATTTATTGAATGAATGAATATTGGTGTCTTACCTCTGATTACTCTTAATTCAGAATTAAACAAAATGAGAAAATAGCTTGCCAACCTTCCTTTACAAACGGACTTCAACACCGAGGAAAACTTTTAGAACGTTTGAAAAAGAGGAATCAATTGTTTCCCCTGTGGTTTCTCAGTTTCCCACCCTTTTTGCTAATAACAAGACTTGGGAAAGGGGGAGCCAGTTTCTCACCAGACTCACGTCTGCCTCTGTGCTGGGCCTGGGAAGTGGTGACGCATGTGTGACCCTGGTGTACCGTGAGGAGCCAGCCTCATGGGAGCCCACCTGCCACGCCAGGGTGTGCAGGCTAACATCACCCCATTAGTGCCGCCTTACTGCCTGCTTTAAGAATGTGTTCATGTGGAAGTCCACTGGATGGAGTTTCTGCAGAGGCCTTGCCAGACGGTTCCATACATTTAGAGTAAACATTTTTCCTTACAGAAATGAACAGTTCAGTCGAGATAACTACTGATGACCTTCCAGACGGACGAACCCTGGTAGTTTACACAGAACCATGCTGTAGAGGTTTGTGTTTAGTGTTTGTTTTTGTATGTTGATGTTGATCTGCTAACAAACTACAAATGTAGCACATGTTTAAAAAAATGAAATTGTAAAAAAAAATAAGATTGACCCTGTGTACTAATCTAATGTATCACACTTCACTTTGCTTTGGAGAGAGGCCTCTTTGTTTATTCCATTTGTGCACACTGAATGTTCAAGCCCTGTCATGCCTCAGCCTGTCTCTGTATTTAAACGCACAAACTCGTTCAAACAAAACTCTTCTCCAATTCAAGCATTACACTACTGCAGTTTTTAAAGTGAGTAAACAGAATACCTAAAATCAGTGTAATTTGTACATTTTCTTGCTCTCAATATTGGAAAAGAGGAGAGCTGGGGGGGCAATTTTAGCATTATGAAAAATTAGCTTTTTAAATAGTTGAAGAGACAGCATAGGTGTTACTTTCTCCTGTCATCAGATGAATGTCCATGACCTAGCTCACGGCATTGCACAATTCCAGCAGTTGCTATTCACATCTTAGTCTATGCAAACGACACTCTCGGGAGTTGTGCAGTGCACAGCCTTCGCAGCTGTATGTGGGGGCCCTACCCACAATGTGTCTAACAAAGTCCTGCCTGTATGAATTTGATTATATCCTCAAATCTACTCTTCAGTGTAAGGTGATTGTTTCTCTTACTTGAGAGAACAGCAGTTTATTACTCAGAGAGTGTAAATGGCTTGTTCAAGGCCACACAATAGTCATTGCAATCTACCAAACTTTCATTTACCTCTGAAGGACTTCCTTTTGTATTTTACGTAGGATAGGTCTACTAGTGACAAACTCGCTTAGCTTTTGCTTGAAGAATACTTTTGCCGTATATAGAATTCTTCTTTAGCAGGGTTAAATGCTATGTCAGAGGTTCTAACACACCAACCATTCCATGGGAGAAAGATGTGGTAGTCTGCTTTTGTAGAGATTACAGCCTTGGAAACACTATGGGAGCAGTTTTACTCTGCCCTGTAAGTTCACTGTAGGGTCGCTATGAGTTGGAATCGACTCAGTGGCAATGGGTTTGAGTTTTTATAGTATTCTCATATAATATTTGTCGTTTTGTAATTGACTTATTTCACTCAGCACAATGCCCTCCAGATTCACCCATGTTGTAAGATGCTTTGCTGATTCATCACTCTTGTTTATGGTTGTGTAGTATTCCGTTGTGTGGAGGTACCATGGTTTGTTTATCCATTAATCTGTTGATGGGCACCTAGGTTGTTTCCATCTTTTCACCACATTTTAAATGAACCAGTTCTTCTTTGGTCTTCCTTATTCATCATTCAGCTTTCACATGCTGGACAATCGCTTTGGTCAGGCACACCTAAATCCTCAAAGTAACATCTTTGCTTTTTAACACTCTGAAGAGGTCTTTTGCAAAATATTTGTCCAGTGCAATACCTCATGTGGTTTCTTGACTGCTGCTTCTGCGGGCATGGATTGTGGATCCAAGTAAAATGAAATCCTTGACAACTTCAGTCTTTCTCTGTTTACCATGATGTCACCTATTGGTCCAATTGTGAGAATTTTTGTTTTCTTTATGTTGAGATGTAATCCATACTGAAGGCTGTGGTCTCTGATCTTCATCAATAAGTGCTTCAAGTCCTCTTCACTTTCAGCAAGCAAGATTCTGTAATTTGCATATCACAGGTTGTTAATGAATATTCCTGCAGTCCTGATGTCTCACTCTTCTTCATGTAGTCCAGCTTCTCAGATTATTTGCTCAGCATACAGATTGAATAAGTACGGTGAAAGGATACAATCCTGACATACACCTATCCGAATTTGAGCCACACAGTATCCCTTTGTCCTGTCTCATGGTCTGTGTACACATGAGCACAATGAACTGTTCTGGAATTCCCATTCTTCACAATGTTATCCATAATTTGTTATGATCCACTCAGTCAGATGGCTTTTCATAGTCAATAAAACACAGGGAAACACCTTTCTGGTATTCTTTGCTTTCAGCCAGGATCCGTCTGACATCAACAATGATATCCCTTGCTCCACGTCCTCTTCTGAATCCAGCTTGAATTTCTGGATGTCGATGTATTGATAAAACCGTTTTGAACGACCTTTAGCAAAATTTTACTTGTGTGTGATATTAATGATATTGTTTTATAATTTTTTGCATTCCATTTGGTCACCTCTCTTTGGAATGGGTGCAAATATGGATCTCTGCCAATCGATTAAAGCTGTCTTCTAAATTTCTTGACACAGACAAGTGAGCGCCTACAGCTCTACATGCGTTTGTTGAAACATCTCAGTTGGCATTCCATCAATTCCTGGAGACTTGTTTTTCACCAGTGCATTCAGTGAAGCTTATACTTCTTCCTTAAGTACCATTGGCTGTTGATCATATGCTACCTCCTGAAATGGTTGAATGTCGACCAGTTCTTTTTGGTGCAGGGCCTCTTTATATTCCTTCCTTTTTTTGAATTAATTGATTTTTTTATTGTGCTTTAAATAACGGTTTCCAGAGCAGATTAGTTTCTCATTAAACAATTAATACACATTGTTTTGTAACATTGGTTGCCAAACCTAAGACATGTCAACACTCTCCCCTTCTCGACCTTGGGTTCCCCATTTCCATTTGTCCGGCTTTCTTGCCCTTCTTGCCTTCACGTCCTTGCCCCTGGGCTGGTGTGCCAATTTAGTCTCATATGCATAGCTGAGCTACCTGTATTATTGTTTGTTTCATGGGTTTGTGTAATCTTTGGCTGAAGGAGGCACTCAGGAGTGACTTCAGTACTGAGTAAAAAGGGTTTCTGGGGGCCATACTCTCGGGGTTTCTCCAGTCTCTGTCAGACCAGTAAATCTGCTCCATTTTTTTGTGAGTTTGAATTTTGTTCTACATTTTTCTCCAGCTCTGTCTGAAACCCTCTTTTTGTGATCTCTGTCAGAGATAGTAGCCATACACCATCTAGTTTTGCTGGACTCACTCTGGTGGAGGCTATGGTAGTTGTGGTCCTTAGTCCTTTGGACTAATCTTTCCCTTGTGTCTTTGGTTTTCTTCATTTTCCCTTGCTCTAGACAAGGTGGGACCAATGGAGTATCTTTGTTGGCCACTCACAAGATTTTAAGACTCAAAAGTAGAATGTAGAACATTTTCTTTATAGTATGACTTATGCCAGTTGACTTAGATGTCCTCTGAGACCATGGTTCCCAGCCCTCAGCCCAGTAATTTGGCCCCTCAGAGAGTTTGGATGTGTCTATGAACCTTTCATCTTGTTTTAGTGCTTCTTGCATCATTCAGTAGTTCGCCCACAAAATTCTTCAGTATTGCAAATTGAAGCTTGAATTTTTTCCTCAGTTTTTTCAGCTTGAGAAATGCTGAGGCTTTTTCTTCCCTTTTGGTTTTCTGACTCTACGTCTTTGCACATTTCATTGTAATACTTTGTCTTCTCAAGTTATTCTTTGAAATCTTCTGTTCAGCTCTTTTACTTCCTTCTTTCCTTTCGCTTTAGCTGCTGTACATTGAAGAGCAAGTCAAAGTCTCGTCTAGTATCCACTTTGCTCTTTTCTTTCTTTCCTGTCTTTTTAATGACTTTTGCTTTTATCATGTATGATGTCCTGGATGTCATCCCACAACTTGTCTGGTCTTTGGTCATTAGTCTTCAGTGCATCACATCTATTCTTGAGATGGTCTCTATATTCAGGTTTGATATACTCAAGGTCATACTTTGGCTCTCTTGGACTTGTTTAAATTTTCTACAGCTTCAACTTGAACTTGCATATGAGCAATTGATGGACTGTTCCGCAGTCAGTCCCTTGCCTTGTTCTGACTAACAATATGGAACTTCTCCATCATCTCTTTTCATAGATTTGATTCCTATGTATTTCATCTGGAATGGTCCACGTGTATTGTCACTGTTTATGTTATTGAAGAAAGGGATTTGCAGTGAAGAAGTTGTTGGTCTTGCAAAATTCTATCATGCGATCCCCAGGGTCGATTCTATCACCAATGGCATATTTTCCAACTACTGATCCCTCTTCTTTGTTTTCAACTTCCACATTCCAATTACCAGTGCGTCTCGATTGGTCAGTGCATCATGTGTGATCAATTTCAAACTGCAGAAGTTGGTAAAAATCTTCAGTTTCTTCATCTGTGGCATTCATGGTTGATGCATAAATTTGAATAATAGTCATACTAACTAGTCTTCTTGCAGGTGTATGAATATTATCCTATCACTGACAGCATTGTACTTAAGGGTAGATCTTGAAATGTGCTTTTTATTGATGAATGCAATGCCATTCTTCTTTAATTTCTAAATTCTGGCATAGTAGATTATATGATTGTCTGATTAAAAATGTCCAATACCCGTCCATTTCAGCTCATTTATGCCTAGGATATCTATCTTCAAGCATTCCATTTCATTTTTGATAACTTCCAATTTTCCTAGATTCATGCTTCATTCATTCCACATTCCGAGTACGAATGGATTTTTGCAACTATTTCTTCTCATTTTAAGTTGTGCCATATCAGCAAATGAAGGTCCCAAAAGATTTACTCATCCCATGTCGTTCAGGAGGATGGAGGAGCAGCTCTTCCCCATTCGTATTTTGAATGCTTTCCAACCTAAGGGGCTCATCCTCCAGCACTATATCAATGTTCCGCTGCTATTCATTAAATTTTCACTGGCCAGTTTTTTTAGAAGTAGATCGCTAGGTCCTTCTTCCTAGTCTGTCTTAGTCTGAAGCTCCACTCATACCTGTCCACCATGGGTGACCCTGCTGGTATGTGAAATACTGGTGGCATAGCTTCCAACAACACAGCAATATGCAAGCCACCACAGTACAAAAAACAGACAAGGGGTGGGAGTTAAAAATTAGAAGAACCCAAAAGATAGTGTTACTGCCATGTCTACCGACTTAGAGGAACCATGAGAAATTATCAAGTTAAGAATGATTCAGAGAAAAATGTGGGTAGAGCATGACCTAATTTCTATAAAAGCAAACAAACCAACACATCTACATGTGTACCCATGACGATACATATGTGTCCTAGCAAAAAGAAATGTATGAAAGGGTACACATGTGTCTCTGAACATTGGACACCTTGAGGGAGCAGTTGAAATTTACATATGTGAGGATGGCTGTTATTATTACTTCTGTGTACAAATCTCTATTGGTAAATGTGTTATAATAAGAATGTAAGACCTTTTAACGTTGAAAAACATCACACACACGTATGTATATATTTAAAACATTTTTGTTGGCTATTTTATATTGGAGTCTTAGTTATCTAGTACTATTATGACAGAAATACCACTAGTCGATGGCTTTAACAAAGACAAATTTATTGTCTCACAGTTTAAGAATCTAGAAGTCCAAATTCAGGGCACTAGCTCTAGTTTCTCTTTGTCGGCTGTACAGGAGGGTCCTTGTTATCAGTTTTCCCCTGGTGTAGGAGCTTCTCAGCACAGGGATCCCTGGTCCAAAGGACGTGCTCCGCTCCCAGCCCTTCTTTCTTGGTGGTATGAGGTTCCCTCTCCTCTCTGCTCAGTTCTCTCTTTTATATCTCAAAAGAGATTGACTCTAGATACAACCTAATCCTGTAAATTGTGTGCTGCTTCATTAACAGAACTGCCTCTTATCCTGCCTTATTAACATCATAGAGGTAGGATTTACAACACATAGGTAATTACATCAGATCACAGATTGGAGGACAACAACACAATACTGGGAATCATGGCCTAGCCAAGTTGACACACATTTTGGGGAGACACAATTCAATCCATAACAATAGGGAAAATACTATCTTCAATGCCAGATTCAGAGAATTTCATCACTGGATGAAGAGCAAACCATGAGATTGAACAAGTGTCACACCCAGCGAATTTCTTGCTTGTTTTTGGAACTAATGACCTCTTCTCATCTCTATACTTGGAAATGGCCAAAACGAATTCTGTGAGGATTCTTTCAGTCATTGCTGAAACATCTACTGCATATACATGTATACAGGTAAGGAAGAATGCTGGACAGCACGTGCAACTCATTGAGTAATACGTAGACCATTAGACTACTATTCTCTTTCTCTGATATGCCACTACCACCTTCCTCCCCTCGTTGATCTACTGGAAACCCATGCTTGTGTATTCTAGGTCTTTTTTCAGGATTGAATTTGCAGGAAGTTAACAGGGAAGATGTATGTTTTAAAGATAAAAAGATTTTGGCCACAGGGTCTTTAGACTGTTGGACCACACAGCCAGCCTCTGTGCATGGTAGGAATTCACAATCCCTTCCACTCAGTACCTCTAAGCATCACGGGTTTTCAGTTTCATTATCAGGAGACTGCAGAATTCACCCCTCTTCAGAACACTTGCTGTCCTCTGCTTCTACCTGTCACTCGCCAAGACACATTCATGATCACTCTGAGAAATACAAACAGGGAAGCCTGTGGATGGAGGTGCCTGTCCTGAATGCTCTGTCCTCCTTTCCTTGCCCCAGAGAGCTTCCCTGTGCCACTTGGGTTCTCTTCTCCCAAGGTGGACATACCTCTGGCATCTCCAGAGCTTCCCAGGCCCTGGGACTTGATATTGTGGATGGTTCTTGGGCTTTCTGGCCCACTTTGGAATCTGGGCCTCAATATGCCCCCTTCATATCCTCACCTTTGGTTATCTGTGTTCTGGCTGTCTTCCCCAGGTTTAGGAGGCCTTGCTCCTTTCATCTCGGTCAGGCTTTTCTACTCCAGTTCTCTGATCTCAGGACAGATCAGTTTAGACCACAGAAAAGAGTGAGACCAAGCAAATGGCACTGGTATGTATGGAGGCTGCTGGGAAGGGCACTGACTCTTATTGGTTTAGGGTTTCATGCTCACTGCTCACCTTTGGGAAGTTTTCCCCCATACCCTGGCATCTCTCTGGTTCCTTCTACTGCAGTGAACTCAGTGACATCTCTCTTGGAGTTATCTTTGCAGAGGCCCTTTCTCAGACTTACATGTCCCACTGAAATCCCATTTCTCTTTCCCTACTTACATTGTGCTCACCCTCACCGTCCTTAGACCTCATCTCCAGATGAAACCTGTCCTCTCCTGGGCCCAGGGAGCTTCTGAGCAGAACTGGTGTCTTAGTTCAGCTATCCTGAAGCTTATTCCATCCTGGTGCCCTTGGGGCTGGATCTCTCCATGCAGTAGAGGGGGGGCATGGTAGGTGGAATGGACTGAAAGGATGGATCTTCCACATGAGTTAAATTCAAGAAAACTAAATGGAGTTCTTTCCTGAAGGGTCCATATTTAAAGCCCAAACACTCTGCTCATCCCAGTCTGAGAGTCCTAGAGGGTCTTCAGGTGCTTCCTCCTTTGGCCTTGAGGACACCCCAACACTGTCTACAGCCAGGTCTCCCACATCTGCAACAGCACCAGTAGGTGGTGTAGCCTCTTCAGCTGCCTGTCTCTGCTCCTCCAGATGCTCCTGGAGGTGACCAACTCTTCTTGCCAGGACTCCAGAATGCTGACCAGGGACTTGGTGTTGACTAGACTGGGGGCAGAGCAGATGGAGCTCACTTTCTTTGAGAACTCAGCCTCAAGACCGAAGGTCTCATGCCCACAGGGGCATGAGATGTTTTGGTCTGCCAGACCACGGCCACCCCTTTGAATTTACATAGTTGGGTTAAATACACACACGTGTCCCATTGCTTCTCTGAAGTTGCTCAATGAGTGAGAAACTCTGCTCAGTGGAAATTGAGGAAAAAGACCCCTTTGATTCTTAAAGAGTCTTCCTGGGCTGGGAGCTTGGGCTTTTGCTTCTGATATTCTAGCCTAAGTGGCATTTTCCTCTTGGATTGAGATGTATGAGAAAAAAAAAACTAACGAACAAACTCGTTGCCATGAAGTCAATTCAGACCCATAGTGACCCTATAGATAATAAAGCATTAATTTATATGAGCCCTCTGGGCACTGGGTCTTCAACTATGACCTAAGGCTCTGGTCTCAGGGATCCCTGGAGGCCTCTTCATCACCACCGTCTTCCACTTCTGCAGACCCCATGGTTTCTTTCTTTTTCCAGTGACCCACCATCTTTGGGGACTTTGGGTAATACAGTCTCCTCTGGAAAATTTCAGTGATAGTACGACCTTATAGCAAAAGTCTATAGTTTTTCAAAGAACGATAAAACATTGATAGGTTATATTATAAACAGAGGATCTCCACATTTTTTTTTTGTGGCATTTGTTGAATGTCAAATGAATTTGCTCCTTTGGAACATGGAAATTACCTCATTTCTCTGAACCTTCATAATAATACATGACTTTTCTTGAAGATATTTTCTATGAAAGTGATTTTCTTAGTAAATTTACAATGTAAACAGTGAAATGGGAGAAATGGTTACCTCTCTTTTAACCTCTTTTCAACCTCCTTTTAAGGGAAGGCTTTTTATAGAAGGAATTATAGTTAAAGACAGAGAATAATTTAAAGACAGAGAATGTGTATCTAAAGCTTCTCCTGTATCCTTAACCAATCAACCGCAGGAAATTAAAATTGCCTTTCTCTGAACAGAAGGCCCTTAAAAAATCCAAAACCAAACCTTTGGCTGTCAAGTCGATTCTGACTCACAGTGACCCTATAGGACAAAGTAGAACTGCCTCATAGGCTTTCCAAGGAGCCGCTGGTGGATTTGAACTGCCAACCATTTGGTTAGCAGCCATAGCTCTTAACCACTGCACCACTAGGCCTCCTTAATATGTCACGATTAGAAGGACTCCTTCAGGACGAGGCAGAAACAGATGTCCGTATCTGAGAGCCTTGATGGCACAGACCTCAGCGGCCAGGACACAACCACCTCACCTGAGTGTATCTGGGTGGGTTGTATATATCGACATGAGGATCTGTATTTTTCTGAATATGAGGGAAGGATTGTTGAGTTAAGGAAGAAAGAGATGGAAGCAGTTTGGGAGGGGGGTGAAGACTCCAGTGACAGACAGGAGATGGGACAGGGAACCTCTCAAGACGGTGTTAGAGGCCAATCAGAAAAGCAGGAAGGAACAGAAAGCAGGGCTGGGCCAGTGGAGGGTAGCACAGGGTGGGATGGGGGATATGGGGCAGCATAGATAATGGTAGTGAGGATGACAACAAAACTGGCTTGGGATACAGTGGAAAGTTAGTAATCCTAGACGAAGCTCAGGTTAAGTAATGTATGAAAGTAAAAAATTCTATCCTAGAACGATGAAAAGGAAATCAGGAAATCAGTACCATTTTCAATAGCCCCTAAAAAGATAAAATACTTAGGAATAAATCTGACCAGGGATGTAAAAGA
>NW_004443971.1:1492073-1501424 GCF_000243295.1 Trichechus manatus latirostris
CATGTGTGCTACTGTTACATGAGAAACTATCTGTTCTGTAAGCCTTCACCTGAAGTGCAATAAAATATTAAAAAAAAAAAGTAGAGCTGAAAGGCCTAAACTTAGGGATATGGATAATGAAGTTGTTTTGTTTCCTACAGTCTATTTCACTGCAATAAACCCTCAAAAAAAGAAAAAAAAAATTCTATCCTAAAGCTGTCTTTGCTGTGAGAGGTTGTTAGGCCCTTGGGGAGAAGTAAGGAGGAGACATGGGAGGAGAAGGGGAGTTCCTGGATCTAGAGGAAGAGTCTGCAAGACCTTCTTCTGACCTCAGTGATGTGGGCTCTAGGATCCTTCAACCATCTACTCCCAAAACTTCCTGAGAAATTTTCTTAATTCTTCACATGGCATATTAATTCCTTCTCATTAGAAACTATAATAATTAAGTAGGCTTCTGCCTAACCACTCTTTCCCCAGTCTCACACTCTCTGCCCCAGTTGTCCACTGGTTTCCTTCCTTTCCATCAGGTTCAGATCCTGAACAATAGAGTGCCTTGTCTGCACCTATTCTGGAAAGCTATCAGACTCACAATGGAATGTTTTAGTTCGATCTCACATTTATTCCTACGTTTCTTATTAACACTACAGACTTTGTTTAATTTTCTACTAAATGACAGGAAATGCTTTCTCAGAATAAGCTCCCTTATGACCTTATCCATTCACCCCAAATCCTTCATCTTGTCCTGTCATGGCTCTCTTGTCTGGTGGAAATCAGACCCTCTATTCCCTAGCACACATCAGTCTGGGAGAATTCTCCTCCCACACTTACCTAGAGTTGTAGAAAAAGGCCCCTTCCTCATGCATCTGTGTTTCATCCAATCTGGGTGAAGAAGTCCAAAAATAATGTCTTCTGAAGGATCTTTATCCCTTCTCCCAGTTATTGATGATGCATGAACCTTTGATGACTTGGGAATTCTGATTTAATCCTGAATTTCTATGTTTCAGTAGCTAAAGGCATTCTCCCACAGGACCTCAGATCGACACCCTCTCCAAAGAGCAGTTGGGATCTGAATGAGCACCAAGGCTTCCATAACCCTGTATGACATCATTGCTGACATGGCTCAGTTCCATGGGTCCAGTTAGAAGTGAAACAGGGCAACAAGAAAAACATGACATGTGCTGAAGAAACAGCTTGCGGATTGCCACTCCTGAACTGGGAAGAGGGAGATTAGATATTAAAAATGAATTGTTACTTTTCTTGCCCTCAGAGGGGTTACTATACCTTGATGGGAAGAGAGGGAGTACAGGGAATGATAACAGTGTGATGGGCAGTTGCTTTCTCCCAAACCTCTCATTTGACTCTGTTTGAATGAAGTCTCTCCAACCCTGGTCATACGATGTCCACTCTGAACCCCTCTCAGGTCTCCTTAGCTTCTGAGGCTTCACAAAGGTTCTTCCCTCTGACTACAGGATGTTCTCTCCCCTCGCATCTGCTGGCCTACTGTCTGGTGAAGCATGGTGGTGAAGAGAACTGACCTCACTGGAACAGGTTAGGCTTATGACCTCATTGAAAAGCACTAAGACTCAAGACTTTTGTGGTCAGCCAGAATGGGAGGTTTAGCAGTTGACTTTGGGAAAGCCCATTACCTCGGCTTCTTCTGACTGTGCTTTTGTTCTGGAGGTCATTTAGAAAAGGATCTAGTAAATGGGGAGACCATTTGAGGAAGAAATTAAGAAAGTTGGGGTGGTGATGAGGAAGGAGCTGACTTCTCGGAGGAAAACAAAAGTTTCAACATGGGGATGCTAGCGGCTTGTTTTGTGTGACTCCAAAGGGTACAACAGGGAGGAGTGGTTGGAAAACAATAGAAGAAAAGATGATCTGTGCCTGTTCACAAATACAGCAAGTGCCCCAGTGGCTTCACCCTATCTCCTCGTTTTTCTCATCAAGCCATCTGTCACCTTGTACTGAAGCCTCTGGAGAATACGTGGGGTTTCCTGGACCCTGGGCCTTTTGTCACCCATTAACTATCCAATCATATCCCCACCTTGGTCCAGGCATCACTTCCTGGTTATAATCTTCCCTGACTCTTCTCCTGGTAGATTTGTCTACTTCTTGGCTTTGTGCTTCATTTAACTCAAGAACCCCTTTACCACAGCATAAGACACAATTACATTTACCTGTTGTGGTCGATTTAAGAAATGTCTACACATTCTTCCTCTCTCTGTACTCATACCTTCTGTGAGACTCCAGAGCGCCTTTCATTATCAGTAGGAGTCTTTCTCCATGGCTTAGTTGGGGCTGACCAACTAAGTTGTTGGTTGTTTTAGCCAGGACGGTAGTAGCAAACCTGATACAAGGAGAGAACTGAAAAGACTTTACATTGGGACTTGCCCTTTTGTTGCTCCTAAACCCTGAGAACTCATGGAAACGAACCCAGGCCAGCCTGCTGGATGATGAGAGACCACTGGAGAGAGGACCCAGTGGTTTCACTGAGTTGATTTGAGAAGAATTGGCTCCTAGTTGACCTGGAAGCAAATTGTAGACACATGAGTAAGCTCTGCGGTGATCTGCTGTGCCTGGCCCAGGTCAGAAGAACCCCAAATTGACAACCTAAAATATTGTGAGTTTAGTAAATGATTGTTCTTTTCAGACACTCCAATTTGGGGTCATTTGTTACATAGCAATACATAACTGATAGACCTGGTAACTTGGCTTGTTCTCTCTCTGGGCAGTGAAGAACATTCTCTGAGTCATTTCATCCTCAATAGCATCTGGCGTAGGGTCTGACATGTAGCTATTATACAGTAAATCTTTGTTGACTTAATGAATGAATGAATAATACGAATTGTAAGTGTGAATCTGCACAAAATCATGTGTGCAAAAAAGCATGAAATTTCTTTAACTAAACTGAATTCCAGCTCCGAGGTCTCTTCTTACAAATTTTGGGGGAAATTTTAAGGGTGTCGCATCACCCAGATATGTGATAATTCCCAGGGTCTAATAAAGGATCAAGGCTTGGAGAAGAGCCTCAAAACACCCATTGCCTGAGCCTATGTGGGTGATCTCTCTGGAAGCATTCATTCTGCTGCTTCCATTCTCAGCTGGATCATGAGAACCTTGGCAGGGCTTCGAACACCATGATGGTGTTTGTCTACCTATGTGCCTGCATTACCTTTGAGGTGCTGGCACCTACCCAGGGCACTATCAAGAAGCAGGGCCCACGCCTTCCCAATGTCTAGGACTCTACTATCCGACCCTCACTCTTCCCCTGGGCTCCAGTTCACACAGTGTGATTACTCCAGTGAGCTGAGGCTTTTACAACAGAGTCTTCGGAGTCTCAGAGTTCAGGGCTTCAAACCTGTGAGTCCAACTACCTCCTGGAAATGAAGGAGGAAAGGAAGAAAAATATAGGAAGATATTAGTATGAATTTAATGTTCCAATAAATTTTCTTGCCGTGCATTTTCAAAGGATCTTGCCTAAAAATTCCCTCTGTTCTCTTACAAATTGCAAAACAACGGAAAGGGAATGTCTGTGTCCTCCTCTGCAGGAAGGATGCAAAGTACACATGGTGTCCATTTGTCCTGATGCTTACACTAGAGACCCCACCCATGTGGAAATCTCTGCAAGTATTACTGTATCTCTCACACGTCCACAGTGAACAGCTTTCAGATTATTGTATGCAGTAATTATTTGTGTCCTAACATCGGCCGCTCCTTGGAAACCCTACGGGGCAGTCAGAATCGCCTTGATAGCAGTGAGTTTGAATTTTTTGGCTTTAATGTCAGCTGCATAATCATGCTTAAAAAAATGTTAACAGGGTAGCAGATAAAACCAACAAAATGAAACTGAAATGAAATCTCTTTTTCACGTTTATAGACCTCACAGAATTCCTTTGAAGTGTTTACTTTTCACTGGGTTCAGAGCAAAGAGACACAGCTTGGGACACCTCCAAAATTACTCATCTCCCTCCTGGATGTTAGGGTACATTATGTACTGTTCGGCTGCTTTATTATTTGCCAGCTCCACAAAAATAGAAGGTCCATGCAGGCAGGACCTTGTGTGTAGTGTTTGTCAGAGTAACCTGGAAGTGCTCAAAAATGATTTGAATGAATGAATGAGTGTGGGCGGGTTGTTATAAAAAACACTGTGTTGCTCTCTTTATTTAGTTACACTAGTGAAAAAACAGGGTAAGGAAATGGAGACTACTACTCGAATAATTTAGTTATATAAAATGAGAATAGAACTTGTACAATGAAGAGAGAGAAAAAAATAAGGTGTACTAATCGAATGTGTAAGCTATGAGAAAAAGGTTGAAAATATTTTTTACAAGTGTTCTAAGTGATTGCTGAATTGCTGTAAACACTCCTTTTTTGCCTTTTTGCATAACCCGTATCTTCACTGATTTTCCCATATTCCATATAGAAAAGCATTTTTATAAAGGGAGACCTGTCATTCCAGCCATTTCATTTAAAGCTTTTGCTTTGCTGCAATATAAATCCTTTCTCTATCTTATCTACACACCTCTTCTTATAAGCTAATAAAAATTTTGTGTAAGTAGAACTTTTGTGCATTTATAAATGGGTTGAATTTTTATACCTGGTTCCATATGGTACAGCCCAGCAGGACAGATAGACGCTGTAGCTCCAGAGGCAACAGAAGCTATAAGAATATGAGCATCTGGAGATTTGCTGCTGAATTTCACAGAAAGCTCTAGACTTCCTATACAAACATATTATATATGGACATCACCATACAAGAGACAGAGAATAATGCTTTAAAAGTTAGACATTCATAAGGAGGGTATTCGTTCCTTAGTGGATGCTTAGAAGTATATGTGTTTTGGTGAACATATATACCCATTTCTATTGGGTATATATCTAGAAGTAGAATTGCTGGGTCGTAGGATATATGTATGTTTACAGCTTTAGTAAATAGGGACAAAACATTTTTAAAGTGGTTGTACCAATTTACATTTCCACTAGCAGTAGATTAGAGTTCCAGTTGTTCCATGTTGTACCCAACAGTTGGTGTTTTCCATCTTTTTCATTTAAGCCATGCTGGTGTGGGGGGGATAGTGTCACATTATGACTTTTTATTAGAATTTGTCTGATAACTAATGAAGTTTAGTCCCTTTTCATATGCTTGTTGGCCATATAGAAATCTTCTTTTATAGAGCATTCAAGTATTCGTTTTTTTTTTATCGAACTGCCTGCTTTTTAGTTTTAGTTTTATTTTTTCTTTTTCTTTTTGGATTGTTCTTTATATATTCTAGAACCAAGTCTGTAGTAGATATACATACTGCAAATAACTTCTACTATCAAATGAATTCACCTTGTGGCTTGTTATGAACAAACAGATTGAAAAACCTGTTTTTTACCGGAACAGGTAAATGTATGCGGATGAAAGTTTATTAGGGGTTACCAGGGGCAGAAGGGAGGGAATAAAGGGTTGTTATTTCATATGGAGTACTGAAATTTGGTTTAGGGTAATGGAAAAAAATCACATTGATTAAGGGTAGAAATGCACAGCCTGCTAATGTAATTGCTGTCCATAAGGCGTACACCTGTACAACTTGTTCAATTGGCAAAAGTTGTGTGGTATATTTACAACAACAAAAATGAGCAGCTGCTGAGGCAAAATAATAGTACTTCACTTATGAGATTTATTCTTATACTTTTCTCTATTTTCTCAATGTTTTTATAACATATGTTACTGTTAAAATCAAAGATAATAAAATATTTGCATGATCAAGGTGGATAATAATGTCTATCCCACCCACTGTGTCCCTCTAGAGTTTAAATGAGGAACTACGTGCCAACTGCAGATGCCCAGCCTTTCTCAGGACTCGGGAATATTTCATTTCTCCCGCTCCTCTGGCTCATGGTCTTCTCCCCGTGTTTATTTGCTCTTTTCTCTTTCCAGCTGGCTGCATGGGACCACTGGACTTCTGGACTCCATAATTCAGCTTTCCAGACCAGTGTTATTGTAATCCTGGGTTCCTGGGCATCCTCTCACAGTTTTAATCCTTTCATTTATATTAATTATTATTTAAATATATTCCTTTAATTTTTCCTACTTATAGAAGAAGTGGAAACCCTGGTGGCGTAGTCGTTAAGAGCTACGGCTGCTAACCAAAAGGTCGGCACTTCGAATCCACCAGGCATTCCTTGGAAATTCTATGCGGCAGTTCTACTCTGTCCTGTAGGTTTGCTGTGAGTTGGAATCGACTCAAAGGCAATGGTTTTTTGTTTTTATTTTTAATGGAAGGAATACATTCTAGTCATAGAAAACTTGGAAGGTACTCTGACACATGTGGGAATGCCATGAGTCAGAATCCGCTCCATGGCAACTGGTTTTATGTGTGTATTATCTCACACATTTATGTATATTTGCACGAATATTACATCCTGCTCTTTTCACTCAATATTAGCCTTTTTCATGATAATGGTTTGTTTTTTTTAAAAGAGGGCACTGAATTGTTTTATCATATTTTGCTGTGTGCATGTACTATATATTTTTAGCAATTTGACTATAGTCGAAATATTAAATGTGCATGTTTCTACTAATCTTCAACCTATGCTTACGTCTTTTAACAAGTATCTCTGCCATTAAACCTTTTCATTTAGTTGTTGTTCAGCACCCTTTAACCCTAAGAGATAGTCTGAGATTCACCTCAGATCTAGTTTTCTCCCTCTTATACATGAAGCCCATTAAGGTATTCAAAAGTAGCAACTATGATTCCATTAACTAATTTCATTCATTATTCTCTTTTTTTTATTTTTCATTCGATCAGTATTTATAGAGCTTCCACGTGCCAGGAATAGTCTACGTTATTCAGATATAGTGGTGAATGGTACACACTGTCCCTGCCATCGTGAAGGGGACAACCCAGTGTGGGTGGGAGGGCCACTGGTGACATGCAGCCCAGAGAAAGGACAGACCACCTTCCAGGAACCACACAGGACTTCACAGAGCTTTGTTGGCAGCTGTTCATTGGGCAGGCTTCTAGATATCAGAGTGCCCTCGGGCTTGGTTCTTAGACCTCTCTCTCTATTGACACCCTCTCTCTAGGATGCCTCAGTGAGCCCAGGCCTGTCTGTCTGTAGCTAAGGATGTTGAGGTTTACACCTCCAGCCATTTCAACTCTCCTGGGTGCAGACTCATATATTCAAATGTTGGCCTAACTCTCTGTATTAACCTCTTCATCTGTAAAGTGTGCATTATAATGATACATTCCTCATATAGCTATCAGGCAGAGGAAATACCTTAAGAAAGGAGGAGCACTTACAAGAGTGCCTTGCACCAGTGCAGGTACTAACTGTTAGCTGTTAATATTATTACCTGACATCTCCATGTGGATGTCTAACAGCTATGCCATAGGCCTTGAAACAATTCTTGGTTCCAACCCCTATTCCACTCTTGTTAATGAGTTTCTCAAGGCCTCTCTGATGGCAGTGTATGTGTTTTTCCACACAATAGACATGGTTAGAAAAGGTTGGCCAGGTCCTTCATAGTAAGTTGTTCCAGCGTTCATATGGGTGACCACTGAGACAAGTTGCAGCCAACAAATGTAGAAAAAAAATTAGAACCACTGTCAGGTGCTCATGCTAGTACTCTCAATCCAGAATATCTGGTGAGAGTACTATTATGGATTCAATTGTGTAATCCCAAAAGGTGTGTTGAAATCCTAACCCCTGTACCTATAAATCTGACCTGACTTGGAAATAGGGGATTATTAAAATTATGTTAATGAGGCCATACCAGTGTAGGGTGGGTCCTGAACCTGGTCCCTTATAAAAAGAGCAGAACAGACATAGACATAAACAGGGGAGGAGGAAGACAGCAAAGGAGACAGATGCATCTACAAGGCCAGGAACACAAAGGATTGCTGGAAGCTACTAGAAGCTGAAATAAACATAAGCCATGCCCTGAATTCACACTTCTAGCTTCTGAACTGTGAGAAAATACATTTCTGTTCTTTAAAGCCACCCAACTGTGTTCTTTTTTTCCTATGGCAGCCCTAGGTGACTAACACACATACCTGTGCTTATAAATTCAGCCCAGTGCAAAATAATGTCCTCCCCTCCTTGGTCTAGCCCACCTGAATCCTGCTATTTCCCTGTCAGTGTCCCCGCTTTCACTAAGGCCTATGACAGAGTTGGCCTGATGCTGATGCATAGAAATTTACTTTATTTTTTACTTTATGATGAACTACTCTTCAAATATTGTCTATGATTTTTTAATTTTTCTGTGGAGACATTCCTATAATCTATTAATAATAACGGTTATACTTTTTCTTTCTTTTTCTTGACTTTTTGTACGTGCTTGGACCTCCAGTGTTAAATATTTAATAGAAATCAGATAGAAAGCATCCTTCTTTTCTTGCTAATTAATTTTAAAGAGAATGCCCCACATTTCACCAGGAACTATCATGCTAGTTGTAGTTTTCCAGGTCAGGGAACTCCTTTTCTGTTCCTAGTTTGCTCAGAGTTCTTATCTCTCAGTGTGATTGGATTTTATCAACTGCTTTGTCCCCATCTTTTGAGGTAAGCGTATGTCGTTTCTTCCTTAACCTATACAAGTGGTAAGTTAAATTATTAAATTTGTAATGCTCACTCAAACTTGCGTGCCTACAGTAAACCACCTTGATCATGACATAGTACATATACTTTGCTGAATTTCCTTTGCCAGCATTTTATGTAGGTTTTTGCATCTCAGTTACTTAGTGTGCTTGTCCTGTAACTCTTCTTCCACCATCCTTCTCTAATTCGTATGAATATTAAACTAGCCTGAAGGATCAAGTTGGGGAGCATCTCATATTTTTCTCTTCTTTGTTGACTGTGTACAAGATGAAAATGATCTGTTTCTTGGATGTTTGCTGGAATCTGACTGAGGATGATCTACCAAACCCAAAACCCACTGCCGTCTAGTAGATTCTGTCTTTGTACGGAGATCTTGAACTACTGACTCATTTTGTGTAGTGATTAAAGGCCTCTTCTGGTGCTAATTTACTTAGACAAATTTCCACTGCATGTTCTAGGCTGCTAGGATTTCGTCTTTAAATATTTTGTTGATTATCACTGTTTTCAGCCTCATCCGGGCCAATTAATCAATTCCAGATTCCCCCCCAAATCCGTATGCCCCCATTTTCCCAAATTCAGAGTCTACATCTACTCCTGGTACCAATTCCCTTACCTAAGATTTATGTGCAAAGAAAGATGCAACCCAGCTTCCTCGAGTCCATTATGTGAGGATACAGTCTATTATGTAAATTTTTTTTGTAATTGTTCTTCCTGTTAAAGTTTTCTCATTTAATTTTTCTGTTTTTGTTCTTTCTGCTAAATTTTTTTCATTTACTTTTTTTTTTTTTT
>NW_004443971.1:1501626-1503200 GCF_000243295.1 Trichechus manatus latirostris
GGGGTAGGGGGGAGGGGGCGGTTAAGGCTAGGGAGGGGGCAGGCCGGCGGTGCCGGAGAGGGGCACCCAAGGAGGCACGAGATCCCAGGCTGCCCCACCGCAAGGTCACGGGCAGCAGGATAGATAGAGCTGGCTTCATGATCCTTTTGTGATGGGCTCAGTCAACCCAGCCCTGCAGGGACCTCAGACTCACCAGGCTGGCAGATCCCACCAGAACTAGGGGAAGCCTAAGGCCATAGAGGGCGTGGCCCAGCCTACATACCCGAGCCTAAGCACAGCCCTTATGCCCTATAGGAGGTCTGAGGAGGCCTATGGGGACTCGGGTCCAGACGATGGCCCCGGAAGGGTGGGAGAGGTGTGGTCGCCGTCGGCCTTAGGGTCCGCACATGGAGACCTTCGAGATGCACTTCCGGGAGTAGAAGGCAAAGCCACAGAGGCCACACTGCACGCCCCCCGCCCTCCTCCCCTAGGCTGGACGCTGCCTGTGCTGCCCTCGGAAGGGCTTCCCAAGGTGTCACCCCTGCTTTGTGGAGCAGCAAAGCCTGCCCTGGTCTGGACTAGGAATTTTGTTTCCTCCACTCTCGTCACTGGCTGTGAGCAGACTCTTTTCTCTACAAACAAAAGAGGAATTATCAAAATGAGCTTGAGACTCCAGATTTGATTTAAATATCATAAATTAACACGGAGAAATACGACGTTAGCAATAAGTGTCTGCTTGGAGCCCAACGTGCATTAAAAAAAAAAAAGAAAACCTGAACAAGACCCCAGAGGGAGTGACATGAGCCTCCTTCTTTTGCCACCCTCCCATTGGCCCAAGCTTTCTCATCTCCCACCTCCCAAGGCTGTAGCAACTGCTTTGAGTGTTTTAGAATAAAGGTCCCCAGGAATATGACTACTCTCACACCATGAGGATTTCCCCAGGGCTGGGTTAGACTAAGGTCTGAGAATCCTCCTGAGGCTTCCCAGGCCTGTATACTGGACGGTCAACACCCCAAGGTTCAGAGCCACTTCATTTTTCCTGAGATTGGGCATGACCCCAGGGATGCCATCCTGAGGGTGCTGACACTTCCTGAAGCCAGTGCCCTCCCCCTGGGTTTCTCTCTATCTGGGTCTCAGGATCAGTCAGGCCAACTTGTTCCCTCAGGAGCATTTCTGTGGAAGGACACCTAAGTGGCACTATGGGTTTGTGCCCTGCATCCTGCAAACCTGCCTCCTCTGAGTGGGGCGAGGAGTTACTGAAACACTGAAATCACTGAAACTAGCAGAAGCCACAGCCCATGGTGCTGGGGGAAAACTGGGAGGGAGAGAGAGGTTTAGAGGCCATAAAGGCCCAGTTGTGAAGGGGACCAGGGCTCAGGATCTCCTGAAGCTGCAAAGTTGACCAAAGCTGAAAGGCCTCAAACTTGCCGCTCCTGAGCCCATGTCTTCTTTCAGTGAAGAAAGTCTTTCCCTGCTCTGATGCGACTGGGCTGGAAGGGCCTTTTTTTTTTTTTAATTGTACTTCAGGTGAAGGCTTACAGAACAGTTTCTCATGAAACAGTAGTACACATATTGTTTTATGACATTGGTTAACA
>NW_004443971.1:1508667-1525725 GCF_000243295.1 Trichechus manatus latirostris
TTGTGAATTTATTTTGGCATTTTGTTCCTGCATTATTTTCCTGAATTCTTCCAATTTTTTGTCTGTATTTTCCATTAATTTGTCTATTTTTTCCTAATATTTGTCAGCATTTTGCCTCAGTTCTTGGAGAATTCTGAGTATTAGAGATTTGAATTACCTATCAGGAGGTTCTAGTGCATTTTCTTCCACTGGAAAGTCATCTGGTGTTTTATTTTTGAAGCCTACTGGAACCATCCTGTCTGTTTTTGTAAATGTTTTGATATTGTCTGCTGTCTTTGGGGCATTCAGTAGTCATTTTTCTTGTTTATTGATTGTAGATTTGTTTACTTTGTCCCTTTTTAAAAAAATTTGACTATGTCTGAGCAGGCAGACTGTGTTTTCTTTGTTGTTTGCTCGTCTGTGGGCACACTACTTTTCACCTCCTTCTCCAATTGGCAGGGTCAGTCACTCAGATATGGTATGGCTGGGCAGGTCTAAGTGAAGAGGAGTTACTTGGACGGGTTGTTTGTGGCACTTACTACAGCCACCATGGCAGGTCGATAATCAGTGTAGGGCAGGTTCCAGTAGGCTGTGCCTGTGCTGCTTGGTGGTGTGATGTTAAGTGCATGGTGCAGGTAGGCAGGATGTAGCCAGGAGATTGTTATGTGTGGAGCTAAGATGGATATGGGAGAGAGGAGAGAGGAACAGGAGCCAAAAACATACAAACAGAAAAGAATGCTAGGGGAGCTAGACATTTTAGTGGAGAGATGAGAGACTATGAAATGGAGAAAAACAGAAAGGGGAAGAAGAAGAAAAGAAAAGGAAAGAATGAATAAATAAAAATTGTAAAGGTTAAAGAACCGCAAAGTTCCCAGGGATCCCACTGGTGCAGCTATGAAGTCTGGGGAAGTTGCTCTCAGGTGTTGCACTACAGCCTGGCTAGAAGGTGTAGAGGTATACAAGGTCAGGTATTCAGGGAACAGAAAGAGAAGGAAGATACAGAGAGACGAGAAACTGAGTAATGAAGAAACACAAAAAGGGAAAAGAGGGAAAAGAAAACAAAACAAATTTAAAAAGAGAGAACAAGAAAAGCCCCCAAAAAACAGAAAAAAAAACAACAAAAAAGAAATGTCCTCAGGGATCCCTCTGCACGTCTGTCCAAGACAAGGGGTAGTCTCCTTCCCACTCAGCACCACCTGGCCAGAATGGGCTCCCAACTCAAGAAAAGGAAAAGAAAACAAACAAACAATTCAAAACAAACAAACCAACAAAAGCCCCAGGATCCCACCAGTGTGGCACCCCAGACCGGGAAGCAGCTCCACACTCGACCGAAGATCCAGAGCCCCTCACGAAGAAGCAAAGATGGCGCACGGAGCCAGGTATTTGAGTGAAAGGAGGGGGAGGTGGTGAGAGGTAGGAATAGATCAAAAGAAACAGAAAAAAAAGCAACACCAGCAGCCAACAAATGGCACTCAGAGAGCCAGCCCGTTCTGGTGTGTGGAATCCAAGAAGCCGGTGTTTACTGGACAAGAGACTGTGGTCTTGGGAAGCAGAGGAGGCCGAGTGGGGGTGAAGAAGGGTGGGGGTGGGAAAGCATATATTGCAAATTACCGGTTGTTTTGTCTCCCTCTGGAAGCTCCGTGAAGCTGCTTTCTCGTACCCCCTGTTTCCTGGTCTCCGATAGGAGTCCATGATGGTGGATCCACGCTGTGTTAGCTGGTAGGGGACCTCTGCATGAGTCTCTCCTCGCTCTCCATTCTCTGTCAGTTTTCTCACTCCATTTGGTGCTTGGCTGAGTTCTTTATCTCTTCATTTGATGTTTTAAGGTTTCAGGATTGTTGTTTTCTCTGTTCGGCTTAGTTTTTCAGATCTTTGCTGTGGAGGGACGGCATGGTGCTTCTGCCTAGAGCACCATTTTTTTTGGAAGGGCCTTTGACTTATAACATGAACCAGCCTCCAGAGACTCATGGGGCAAATGATGGTCCAGGAGGCTCTGCCCAACCCCACCCCATATTTCCCACTTGTCAGAGGACCAGGAATTTCAGTCTTCCAACTCCTGAGCTCATCTAGTGACTTGTAACAGGATTTCACTGGAACTTGAAGTCGTCGAAGATGGGAAATACTCCTGGGTTCTCTTCATACAGCTGAATGCTGGGTTCCTGGTCTTATTACACAACTTACATCTGGGATAAGAGAGGAGTTTGGAGCTTGACCCCTGACATGTGAGCACCAGTTCCTGTTTGTTGTGGAGGGAAGAGATAAAAAGAAGGCAGTGTCCACTATGTCCTTTTCCGTGAGCCACAGGAAATCTTCACAAAGACCCTCTCAGGTAAGGACTGATGGGAAATGCCTTGGTTTACTATTAAACTTTCCCCTTGAGGCATTTTGTTTATGGAGCGCATAGAAAATATTGTCCACTCAAGGAAGCACTCTAATTCTTATCTAGACTTTACGCAGAATGACTATATATGAAAACTAAGCTGGGTACTTAATCAAGTGGTTACCTCTCAGAGAAGGCCCATGGGAGTGTATACCCCAATTCTGTGGTGCTGCCGTTACTCCAAAGAGCCCTGGTGGTGCAAAGTTGAAGTGTTTCCCTGCTAACCGAAGGGTTAATGGTTTGAAACCCCCCAAAGGCTCTAAGGAGTAAAGATCTGGCTATCTGCTCCAGTTAAGATTACAAACCAGGAAACCCTATGGGGCAGTTCCACTATCACAGTGGGTTGCAGTGACTCATAAATCCACTTTATGGCACCTAGCAAGAACAACAACAAGCCATTGCTCCCGAGGAGCCTGAAATGCCTCTCTGGTGAAGCCCTTCAGAGCCCACTCATGGCCACATGGGAATTAAGACTCATTTTTTGTTTCCACACTTTGTGTCCAAAAATTTATTTTCCAGTTTATTCACCAGACTTGACTACATACATCTCAGGTATTTTCAAAATTAATCCCATTCTCTAATAATGATTTGCCACCAAGAGTGTATTCCCAAGCATTTCTAAGAGACTGAAAAATCTTTCCAAAGAGGCATGTCCAGCACCATATTGTGCAGTGTCTACAGTGTTGACATAGAATATCTACCCACATAGCTACCACATTTTCTGCTTTCCGTAAATACTACTGACATTCCAAGTCTACCACCTGAAGCACTTCCTCTAGTATTTGATTAAAGATAAGTCTGGTGGTGATGAATTTTCTTAGTTTTCCTTCACCTAAGAATTACATTATTTTTTTCTTTACTACTGAAGGTAATAGCTGGATTTACAATTGTGGGTTAATGTTTCTGATCTTTCAGTGTTTGAAACAATGTTATTTCATAACTTTTTTAGCCTCTGTGGCTTCTGATAATGAATACAGTCATTCAAATTATTTTTCCCATGTGAAATGTGTTATCTTTCTAGCTTGTTCCTGAATATTTTCTTGATCTTTGTTTTCCTACAGGTGATTATGATGTACTGTATTTTTATGCAAATAACTCCCATGTTTAATATATATATATATTTGCCAACTGCACTTCCCCCTCCCAAGTATTTCATAAGCACCTGTCATGGATAGAGTTGTGTCCCCCAAAAATATGTGTATCAATTTGGTTGGGCCGAGATTCCCAGTATTGTATGATTGCCCATCATTTTGTCATCTGACGTGATTTCCCTATGTATAGTAAATTCTATATCTATGATATTGATGAGATGGGATTAGCGGCAGTGATGTAAACTCAATCTACAAGATTAATCTACAGTTTAAGCAATTTCTTTTGCGATATAAGACAGAGAAGCAAGCAGGGAGATGGGGACCTCATACCACCAAAAGAAGAGCAGGAGCAGGTGTTTTTTGGACCCGGGGTCTCTGCACTAAGAAGCTCCTAGTCTAGGGGAAGATTGATGGCAAGGACCTTCCTCCAGAGCCAACACAGACAGAAAGCCTTCCCCTGGAGCTAGCACCCTAAATTCGGACTCACATACCCTCCTAGACTGTTAAAGAATAAATTTCTCTTTGTTAAAGCCCTTCACTTGTGGTATTACTGTTAGAGCAGCACTAGATAACTAAGACAGCACCCTATGCTAATTTTATTTACATTGCTGTAAGAAAATTAGCATATCATACTTACAAGTATATCCAGTGGGGAGGGCCTGGTTGGCCAAAAAAGCATGAAATGTGCAATAGTTTCATAAAAATACGGCATTTAGGCATAGAATTCTTTAAATTTAACTTGTTGGGATTTGCTGAGCGTCTTGAATCTGTAAGTTTATGTCTTTCACCAAATTTGGCAAGTGGTCAGCCAGTATTTCTTCAAAGACTTTTTTCTGCAACACACATTTTCTCCACTTCTTCTGGAGTTCCAATAAATAAATAGGCTTTTTGTCTAGTTCTTGAGACTCTGTTCCTTCTTTTTCCGTATTTTTTCTCACTGTTTCCAGAATGGATGTTTTCTATTGATCTGTTTTCAACTCATTTAGTTTTTTTCTCTGTCATCACCATCTGCTGTTGAGACTATCAAATGAATTTTTTATTTCTACCATTGTATTTTTAACATGTAAAATTTTCATTTGCAAATAGCGTCTATTTATCCTTCCATTTATTTAAAAAGTGTTCCTGTTATTTCTTGGTGCATGATTGGAATACCATGTAAAAATTTGTGTCTTATGATTTTAAGACTATAGGTCTTGCTTATATTTTATGGAAAATGTTGGTGTTTTTTTGTTTTAGCATTCACTTGACCCAGTTATGTTCAGGCTGCAAGTTCTGTTCCATCTTCTGTATTCTGTGGCTCAAATGTTGGTTCAATTTTGAAAGCTTTGCAGTGATATTCAGTCTAGTCTATATGAGTGCCACTCCGTCTGGGACCTTGATGTTGTTCTAACCGATAGTGCAGTTCTTAAAGGATTTGCTATGCTTCTGGAGATCAGAGCAATGCAGTAGCAACTGGGGGGTGAACCAGGAGTTCATGACAGTTTTATGGAATCTCTTTCTTGTGCTGCCTACTCTCTGTCTCTCTGATGTTCTCTGAGTTCTGAATGACTACTTTTCTGGCCAAGTGGCAAGAATTCTGGGGCTTTAATCTCTTCATTCTGTCATGCACTTAAGTGGCCGGTTCAGCCTGCGGGGCCAATGCGCTCCACAACCAGCCAAAAGGTTGGCAGTTTGAACCCACAAAGAAGCACCTTGCAAGACAAGCCTGTCAATCTGCTTTCAAAAAGTCATACCTACCCTTTAGGCCAGAATTGACTAGGTGCCAAGTAACAGCAGAGAGAGAGGCAGAGAGAGAAGACTTGTATACTCTGGCAAGAGAGAAGAATTCTCCTCTTCCAGAGTTTTAGGTGTCTGCCCACCTGCCCACCTCTCTCCTTTCTGGACCCTCTTTCCCACTCGATATGAGAGAGGGCTTCTCTTGGAGCTGTTTCTGTCCACAACTGGTGTGTAGTTACGGGATTTGGGCTCATTTAGTTTCAGCCTCAGGAATGTTCATACTTTATGTTCTGGTTTCCTCCCCCAGCCACCTTCAGCCATTTCCTTTGCAGAGTCCTTAGATAGCTGTCCCATGCATTTGTTCAGACACTTAGTTGTCAAATATCAGCATAGCCCACCCAGGGAAGTGTTGGTTGTGGTAAGGGGGAGAGGGACTGTACACTGAAGAAGCTGCAAGATCTCGCTAACTTGTGTGAGCAGGAGGTGGGTGTGCTTAGGGATGAATGCTGAAGGTGCTGAATCAAGGGGGCGTTTAATATAAAGTTGGGTCAAGGAGTTTGTTATACGGGGGAACTCTCCTCTAACAAGGATTTATTGCCATAGCAAGGCTCTGGAAATGGGTTTAATATGCTGCTGGGATTGCTCTCGGAAGCTTGGAAAAGGCCCATATTCTATGAATAGAAATGCCAGGACTCTTATGTCAGATGTTGGAAGATGGGATAAAAGTCTCCAATATGTGGGTATGCCAGAGTTAGTTTTCTATAAGACCGTCTCTCGGAGGTCCTGAAGGACATCCATTTTATCCAATCAATAAGGAATGCAGAGTTGAGGGGATCACGAGCAACACTGACCTTACTGTTACCTATTCTCTGTAGGAGGTCCCTGGGTGCCGCAAACAGTTAAGCGCTTGACTACTAGCTGAAAGTATGGCAGTTTGAACCCACCCAGAGACAACTCGGAAGACAGGCCTGGCGATCTGCTTCTGAAAGGTCACAGCCTTGAAAACCCCATTAAGTGTTCTACTCTGCACACGTGGGGTCGACATGAGTCCGAACTGACTTGACGGCAACTAACAAGAAAAGCAATCTCTGTATGCTCATGTTGTTAGTGGGAGCTGGGCTGCCTAGAAGCAATGCAAATAATGGGATCCCAGTGCAACAGAAGCCAGGTGGAAGTACTTAACAGTCAGAAATAAGGTGTGTGTAATTACCATAATGGTCAGCCGGTCAAAGTAATAGTTATCTATTGGAGCATACAAATTATCCAAAAACTTAGCAGGTTATGAGATAAATGGAAAAATATTCAACTCATGCTGATAAATTAGGAACTACATATAGATTTTGGTATGGCTCAATGTAGTTTTAAGATGAATGAATAAACTAGAAAATTTAAATAACAAGCACAAGTATTAAAAGAGATTTTTTGTTTATTGGTGATACTTGGCTACAAGGCAGATATATCCAAATCAGTGGTTTCTCTCCAATGTAGACAGAAACGTCTAAAAGTGGCAAGGGTGGGAGAGACAGACCATTCTCTTTCCCCTACTTCTTGACTGTACCAAATTGTCTCCAAAACTGTAAAATATTTAGGAAAACATTGTTTTGACCAAAACAGCAAAGGACCTATATGAAGAAAACTAATGTATTAAATTAAATCAAATGAAACTTGAATAAGTACAAAAAATATGACATATTTCAAAATGGTAAGTCTTGTCAAATACATGGAAGTCCCTCAAAAACTCATACATGAATGTAATGCATTTCCAGTTAGAATATTTACATAGTTGTTTTTGAATTGTATACAGTAATCTTAAGCTACAAATACTACAATAGATAACAAAGAATGTTGTTGTTGTTAGGAGCCACCAAGTCGAGTTTTGACTCATGGAGACCCCATTTGACTGCCCCATAGGGTTTTCTAGGCTGTAATCTTTATGGGAGTAGACTGCCATGCCTTTCTCCCACGGAGCTGCTAGGTGGGTTTGACTTGCCAACCTTTCTTTCAATTAGCAGTCAACCACTTAACCATTGCAACACCAGGGCTCCTTTACCAAAGGATAGACAAGAAAAACATGAAAAAGCAGGGTAGTAACAGGTGTCTGCCTCATCAGGTAACAGAACAAATCAATATTACATAGCATAGAAACTGACAAGTAAACAATGAAACAGAAAATCTACTAAGAAATCACAATCACCATTAGTACAAAGGTAGTACTTCAACTAAAGAAAAATTACATTTATTTAATAATTGGTGCTGACTCAACTGATCATTCTAGGGGACAAAGCTTGCAAAAATGTGGTAGAAAAATAATAGATTTGGAAAATTATGTGAAATGTAGATGACAAGGAATTAAAAAAAAAACATTGCTGTTGTGTTGCTTCCAACTCATAGCGACCCTACAGGACAGAGTAGAAATGCCCCAAGCGTTTCCAAGGAGCGGCTAATGGACTACAACTGCCTGCCTTTTGGTTAGCAGCCAAGCTCGTAAACACTGCACCACCAGGGCTCCCAGATGACAAGGATTAATAATAATTTCCATTTTATACAAGAAGAACAAAAGTTAAGCACTTGAAAAATGAGCAATGAATTCAAACGGACCATTCAGAGCAAATCCACATGACCAATAAACATAATCAAAGTTGTTAAAAAAAATTGATATTTAAGAAAATATCAATGTACCAGCGAAACTGGCACAATTTAAAAATCAGCACCACCTATGGCTGGCTGGGCTGTGGGGAGAAGGATGCCCTCAGACGTGGGTGGAAAAGTGCATTATTACAGCCTTTAGGGGAAAGACATGGACATGGCTCTGTACTTTCAAAACAATCTTTGAACTGGAAATCTCACTCTTTAGAATCTCTCCCTCAGAAATAAATCCTGTAGTATACGAAGGATGGTTATTGCTAATAATGGCAAAAAATGGACTGCCTATTGATGGTTGAATGAGAGATAATTTATGATAAAGCTACATCATCAATAAAATTAGGGAGTCATTAGAATGAAAAAGAGTCATAATAGTTGAGTAGGACAGATCTCTGAAGTATTATTGAAGGAGAAAAATCAAGGTGCAGAGAAGTATACATGAAACAATAGCAATCATTTGAATATGTTTGAATACCTGTTTATGTTTATGTGTGCATAAATGAGCAGACAAGAATACATATATGTCTGTGTGTGCTTCTTTAAGCAAGGATAAGATAGACTACTTACCAGACTGTTCACATGGATTACCTTGGATTCACTTGCAGGAAAGGAGAGTTGGAACATGCAGGAAGAGTGGACTTAAAAAGCATGGATGATATGTGTTTCCATGTTAGTAGTGTTATGTATGAGATGAACAAATCTGTCTCAAAAGAAGTACAGCCAGAATGTTCCTTAGAAGTGAGGATGGCTTTGCATATGTAATCAGGAGGACCAGTCCCTAGAGAAGGAAATAATGCTTGGTAAAGTAGAGGGTCATCGAAAAAGAAGAAGACCCTCAATGAGAAGGATTGACACAGTGGCTGTAACAATGGATTCAAACATAGCAATGATTGTGAGGATGGCACAAGACCAGGCAGTGATTTGTTCTGTTGTACATAGGGTCACTGTGAGTCAGAACTGACTTGATGGCACCTAACAACAACACGTCTAAGTCTAGGTAATGTGTACTGTAATTGTTATCATCTACTTAAATTATTTGTGTAAATATGAGTTAAAACCCAGAAGACTCAGAAAGATAATGTTAGTGAAATATCTAATGACTTACAGAGAATGAAGATAGAATGTCAAGCGAAAGAAGGGGTGAGAGCAGTGTGGGTAGAGTTTCCATAAAAGCAAACACCCCAGCAGATCTACCTATGAACCTGTGACTGTGTATGTCTGTAGGGAATGTAGGGAAGAGAAATGTAGGGAAGGACACACATGTGTATTTTAACATTGGACACCTTGGGGGAGCAAGAAAAAAATATACATGAGGGTGGGACTCTGTTTATAACTTTTTCATTATACAGCTTTGTATTCTTAGACATGTAATAAAAAATTTCATAGCCTTGGAAGTTAATAAAGAACATAGATATATATTTTGAAAAATTTTTGTTAGCTATTTTTTAAATAGGTGAAAATTCTCTTTAATAACAGACACAGAGATTTTAATCACTGGAAGAAGAGCACATCACAGACAGTACTTAATCCAAACCAGTGGATTTCTTGCTTGTTCTTGGAGCCAATGAGCTCCTCTGGTCTCTATGCCTGGAAACAAACAAAAATAATTTGGGGAGGGTCAATAGAGTTACTCCTCCAACATCTCTTGCAAGTGCATGTCTACAGCTAAATGAAGAAGGCTGGACACCATGTGCAATTCACTGGGTAACTCATGCAGCATTAGACGCTTCTCTTTCCCTGATATGCTGCTACCCCTCCTCCCCACATTGCCCCACTGGAGAACCCACCCTTGTACATTCTAGAGTCTTCAGGACTGAACATAGTTAACTGGGAAGATAGCTTTTAAGAAGAAAGATTTTGGTCAAAAGATTTCAGAAAGCAGTACCTCTCCAGCCAGCCTCTCTCCAGCCTGGGAATGCCAACCCCTCCCACTCTGATACCTGTGAGAATCTCTGATTGTCCTTTTGGATCCTTAGAAGACTGCATAATTCACCCTGCCTGAAAGCCTTCGCTGCCCTTTCTCTCTGATGCTGTCCCTCGCAGGAGCTGTCTCTTCATCACTGTGAGAAATACACACAGGGCAGCCTGCGGATGGAGATGCCCATCCTGGGGGCCCTGCCCTCCCTTCCTGTGCCCCTGAAGGCTTTGCTGTGACACTTGGCGTCCCATCTCCCAGGGAGATGGACATGCCTCGTCACATCCAAGGCTTCCCCAGACCTGGGACTTGATGCTGTGGCTGAGACTTGGGCTTTTTTGTCCACTATTTAGTCTGGGCCTGAATCTGCCCCTTCCCACCCTCACCTTTGATCATCTGTGTTCTCGCTGTTCTCTCTGGGTTTAGAAGACTGCCCTCCCGTTTGCTCCTATGTTCTGAGTTGGGCTTTTTCTTCTAGTTCTTTGATCTCAGGACAGGTCAGGTTATACCACAGAAAAAAGAAAAAAAATGAGCAATTTTGATTGATATGTCAAAAACCAGACAGTACAACTTGTTTTAAAGGAGAGAAAAAGTTTCAAAGCTCTACCCTTTACCCTAGGAGATGTTGCACAGGAATTATCCAGTAAGTACTGGATCAGCTCTTATCCAGAAGAGGATAACACCCAGGGGATTTTCCTACACCAGCTCCCACTTACACTCCCCTAATGAGGCAACAATGGTGCATCATAATCATCAACCCAGATTCACCCTGTGAGGCCAGAAGACATGGATGGTATGAGCTCCTTTGCCTTCATCCCACCCTCCTCTCCTCCTGCCAAGGCCTGCTTCTCTCTCTGCCTGCAGGCTGCTGGGAAGGGACCCAGAGTCCTTGGTTTAGGGCTTTATGCCCACAGTTTAACTGCAGGCAGGTTTCCCCACAGCCTGCCAGCTCTCTGGTTCCTTCTACTGCAAAGAACTCAGTGACACCCCCTTCACCATCACACCTCCCTTACAGCTGTCTTTGCAGAGGCCCCCTCTCAGCCTAAGTCCCACTGAAATGCCATTTCTCTTTCCCTACTTACACTGCACTCATCCTCAGGTCTGAGACCTCACCATCCAGATGAGGCCTGTCCTCCCCTCTCCTGGGCCAGGGGAGACTCAGAGCGGACCTGGTGTCTGCGGTCAGCTGTCCTGGGGCTTCTTCCATCCAGGTCCCCCGATGATTGGAGCTCTCCATGCACTTGGGGTGGGTGGGTGCGGGGCACATGGGCTGGTATAAAGGATCTTCCAGGGGAGCTGGGTTAAAGGAGCCCAAATGAAGGTCTCTCCTGAAGGGCCCAATTCCCAGCCCAAAGGCCCTGCTCCTCCCAGCCCCAGGGTGCTAGTGGGTCTTCAGGCGCTTCCCCCTCTGGCCTTGGTGCTGGGCCTGCACCCTCTGCAGCCAGGCCTCCCTCCTCTGCAGCCTCTCCAGCTGGTTCCTCAGCCTCTTCAGCTCCTCTCTCTGCTTCTCCAGCTGCTCCTCCAGGCGCCTGCAGACTGCTCTCTTCTCCCTCAGTTCCCTCTTCTTGGCGGCCATCAGGCAGCGCCTGGCCAGCTGGTGGCAGCGTCTGGGCCTGCGCTGAGCTGAGGGTGGCAGCCGCCTCTCCAGAAGCTCCTCGCAGAAGACCCTGCAGCTGAAACCCTGGCTCACGCCATGCTCCGCATGCGCCACCAGGGCCTCCCGGGACTCGAACACGCGGCAGCAGGCCACGCAGCGGAAGCCGCGCTTACAGGTCACCAGCCACTCTGGGGTGGCGGCCCGGGACCTCTCCCCGTGCTCCTCCCCATGGACACTGGGCTCCGGGGTCCGGGCCTTGGGCCCCTCCTGCCAGGGATCCAGGGCGCTGACCAGGGACTCCGTGTTGGCCAGGCTAGGGGCAGAGCCGATGGTGCTCTCCTCCGAGAGCTCGGCCTCAAAGACCTGGGGCATCTTGTCCACGGGGGCAAAGGAGGTTTTGGTCCGCCAGGCCACGGCCACCCCCTTGACTGTGCGCACCTGGGTGAAGTACGCGCACCTGACCCATCGCTTCTCTGGAGCAGCCTCGTAGGTGGATGAGTGAGAGGTCTGCTCAGTGCAAGCTGAGGGAGAAAACCTCGCTGACTGTCGTGGAACCTTCCTGGGCCTGGAGCTCGGGCTTTTCGCTGCGGACGTTGTTGGCTGTGTGGCCTGTTCCTCTTGGGCTGAGACCTCTGAGAATAGAGAGTAAATTTACATGAGCTCTCCGTGCAACGGGGGCATAGTGGTTAAGTGCTATGGCTGGTAACAAAAAGGCCAGCAGTTCGAATCCACCAGGCGCTCCTTGGAAACTCTATGGGGCAGCTCCACTCTGTCCTGTAGGGTCGCTATAAGTCAGAATCGACTGGACAGTGGCGGGGTGTTTTTTTTTTTTTTTTTTTTCTCAGTGTACTGAATTCTCATCTCTGAGCCAAAGGCTCTGGTCTCAGGGAACCCTGGAGGCCTCTCCGTCACCACCATCCTCCCCCTCTGCAGACTACATGGTTTCTTTCATCTTCCCCAGGGACCTACCATCCTTTGGGGGCATTGCTGTGGAAGACAAAGTCTCCTTTGTAAAGTAGCACTATTTATAGTACTTTATAAAAAAAAGTTATTTTTCTTTATTTCCACATTTGTTGAATTCCAGTGGATTTGTTCCTTTGGAACTTAGAAATGACCTCATTCCCCTGAACCTTCAAAATAAGTGTGTGATTTCATTGAAAGAAGTTTTCTATGAAGGTGATTTTCTTAATAAATTTAGAATGTAAACACTGAAACAGGAGCAATGCTCACCTCTTTTTAACCTCTTTTTACTGAAAGGCTATTTTTAGAGAAGTTATACTTAAAGAGAATAATTTGTATATTTAGTTAAAACTCTTAAATATATACCTCTTCCTTGTACCCTTCTTAACTAAGCCACAGTAGAAGATTAAAATTGCTTTTCTCTGATTAGAAGCCCATGTCCTTACTAGATGAACTACTCCTTCAGGGTGAGGCAGAAATAGATGTGCATATCTGAGAACCTTGATGCCACAAACCTCAGACGGACAGCACACAACCACCTCACCTGGGTGTGTCTTGGTGGGTTGTCCATGTCAACCTAAAGGTCTATGTATGTTTCTGAATATGAGGGAAGGACTGGAGAGTTCAAGATGCAGAAAGAGATGGAGATAGGTTGTATGTGTTGGATGGAGGGAAAGTTCCAGACAGAGACACAAGATGGACAGGAGGAACTTCCCAGGAGTGTGTTAGAGGGATAGAGACCAACAAAGGAGCAGAAAGCGGGGCCCAGCCACCGAAGGCCAGAATAAGGCAGCAACAGAGAAGACAAAGGGTGGGGGCGGAGTGGCAAACTAGCTCGAGAAAGGGCAAAGAACTAGAAGTGGTAGCAGAAACTGAGGTTAGCTATAGTTGAAATTTTAAAATTCTTTCCTGATGGGCCTTGAAAACATCATGCTGAATGAAATAAGTTAGTCACAAAAGGACAAATACTGTATGATCTTACTTACATGAAATAAGCAAATATATAGAAACCAAAGATTATTGGTGGTTGCCAGGGGCCAGAGGGAGGGGGTAAGGGGAAGTTCTTCCCTAGGGGCCATTGAGGTTATGTTAATGGTCATAGAATGATTTGGAAAAGGATAGTGAGAATGGTTACATAACGTGAAGAGTGTAATCAGTATCACTGAATTATACATGTAGAAGTTGTTGAGTTGGTATATTTTATGTATATTTTCACCACAATAAAAAAAAATAAAAGTTTGAGATAAAAAAAAATCTATCCTAGAGCTATCTTTGCTTTGGAGGGTTGTTAGGTCCTTGGGAAAAGATGGACAGGAGATCTTGGAGGAGAAGGGAAATCCCCAGAGCTAGGGAGGCAGGGCCTTCCCAGACCTTCTGCTTGAGTCCAGGCTGAGGGCTGTCACAGCTCACAGTGACTGGGAACTCTGGAAGAGCGTGTGGTACTGTGCTCCCTCACACCACCCACTCCCAAAACCTCCCAATAAATTTTATATATTTTCTTAATTCACATGACATATTAATTCAATCTCATTAAAAAATTAAGTGCAAGTCTCCGTAACCACCCCTCTTACTGGTCCTGTACCCATTGCCCCACTTGACTGCTTGCTTCCTTTCTGGTGACAAAGCAGGAGTTCACAGATCTGAACAACAGAGTGACTTGTCTGCTCCTGTTCTGGAAAGCCCCTCAGATCACGGTAGAGTTCTATAGTTCACTCAGGTATTTATTCCTTCATTTATTTATTCACATTACAAATTCTTGTTGTCTACTAATTGACAGGAAGTTTTTTTCAAGTGAAAGCCTCAGTGATCCCTTGTGGTCCTGGTGTCCAGGGGATATCAAACCTCTTGCTGCCCAGCAACCATCACTGACTGAATTTTCCTCCCATCCTTACCTAGAGTCTTAGGGAAAGGCCTCTTTCTCACGTATTGCTGCTCCATCCTGGCTGGGTGAAGATGAGCCAACAAGGACGGTCACTGGCAAGATGTTTCTCCTCCCAGTTAGAGATGATGTCCCAAACTGTCACAAGTTGGGGACTCCGATGTAGGAATCACTCTCTGTGATTTGGTCGCTTAAGTCACTCTCCCATAGAAGACCTCAGATCAACAACCTCTCCAAAGAGCAGTTGGGATCTGAGTGAGCACCAAGGCTTCCAGTAACCCCTGTGTGACATCATCGCTGACATCACTCAGTTCCGAGGGCTCAGTTTGAACCTAAACACAGCAACAAGAAAAAATATGGCAACTGTTGTGGCAGGAGTTAGGAGGAGGTTGGGAGGAGGGGAAATTATATCTTAAAAAAGAATTGAAACTTTTCCCTCAAAGAGGTTGTCGTCCTTGAGGAAGAGAACTGTGAGTTCAAGGAACAGCAGAGTGTGATGAGCAGTTGTTTCTCCCAAACCATTCCTCAGACACTGAATCACATCTCTCCAGCCCTGAAAACACGATGTCCACTCTGAATACCTCTCATGTCTCCTCTGTCTCTTAGACTAGTAGATGTTCTTTCCCTTCCTCTCTGCTGGTTCCTCCTCCATGGTACCCAGTCTGTGCTCCTGCTTTATGTATTCAGAGCACCTAACAATCCTCCATCATAGCAGTCCTCCTGGTTAACAGGAGATGCTAATTTTCAAATTTGTGTCTTCCAAATAGTCTATAAATAACTTGGGGACAAAGATGGGGTCTGCCTCATATTTGTCAGTCCCAGAAGGTGGGACAGTGCCTATCCCATAGGAGATAATCAATATACATGTGTTGATTAAATGAATGACGACTCCTCCAAAAGACCCACCCTTCCTAGGCATCCAGTGCAGAATGGAGTTTTTTGATCTGTTGCCTGGAGGTACTGTCACTCAATGGTGGAGTCTCGGCCACTCTCTCTTGGCCTTCTGACTCTAAGCCCCAGGAAATGTTACTGTGAAGCTCCTTGGCCCATCCACATTCTTCTTTCTTGGAGCCACTAAAAAAGGGTAGGATTACATCATCACAGAAAAGCACTGAGACTCAGGACCTCCATGGTCAACTCGCCTAGGAGGCTTAGGAGGGCCTTCTGGGAAAAGCCCACTGTCCTCTGCTTGGTCTAGATGTCTGCTTTTGTCCTGGAGGACATTTAGAAAAGGAACAAGCAAATTGTTGAAACAATTGGAGGAAGGGTTTAGGAAGTTGTGGTTGCTAGGCAGATGACAGCCTGAGGATTTGAAGGAAAATGGAAGCCATCAACATGGGAAGGAGAGGGGGCTTCTTTCGTGTGGCCACAGAGGGTAGAAAAGGGACGAGTGGTTGGAAGCACAAAAAAAAAAAAAAAATCTCCTAACCATCCACTCATATTTCCAAATTAAGGTCAAGCATCACTTCCTGGTGGAAGCCTTTCCTGACCCTACACCTTGTAGAATTTCCCACCCCCTGCTCTGTACTCTATTGTACTTAAGAAACGTTTCTGCCACAATTCGGAACAAACTTGATTGCAGTTTACTTGTTGTGATGGATCTGCAAAAACGGCCACACATTCTCCCTTCTTTATATCCATGCATTTTTATATGACTTTGCATCTCCTTTTATCAAGAGCAGGAGTCTTTCTCTAGCCCTTGAATTGAGACTGATCTGTGATTACTTTGGCGATTGGGACAGTACCAAAACTGATGGAAGCAGAGACTTGAAATGAGTGGGCACACTGGGGCTTGCCCTCTTACCAAAAAACAAACTCATTGTCATCAAGTATATTCTGCTCATAGTGACCCTATAGGACAGAGTAGAACTGCCCCATAGGGTTTCCAAGGCTGTAATCTTTACAGAAGCAGACTGCCACATCTTTCTCCTGTGGAGTGGCTGTTGGGTTCCAACTGATGACGTTTCCATTAGCAACCATGCACTTAACCACTGCTCCACCAGGGCTCCTCCTTGCCCTCCTGCTGTTCTTCAAACCCTGAGATCCCATGGGAACAGCCCAGGCCAGCCTTCTGGATGACAAGAGACCATTAGAGAGAGAATCCAGCTGAGAAGATTTCAGACACTCTGGCCCCCAGCTGACATGGTGACTGATTGCAGATACATGAGGGAGCTCAGCTGAGAGTGGCTGAGTCTGGCCCAGACCAGAAGAACCCCAAATGACCAACCTGCAAAACCGTGAGCTAAGTAACTGGTTGTTGTTTTAAGCCACTTCATTTTGGGGTCATTTGTTATACAGCAATCGGTAACTGATAGATTTGTTAACTGGGCTGTTTCTCTCACCAGACTGCAAGGAATCTTTTCTTAATCATTTATGTATCTATAGTATCTGGCATAGGGTTGGACATGTAGCCCTTAGACAGTAGAATTTTCTTCATTTATTTACTTTAAAAGTTTCTGTCATTATATTTTAATTTTGTTTTATAAATAAAATATGGCTGGATTTGAAAGTCTAAGCTGAGCATACATATTTTTTCTAAGGTTTTAATCCTTTTTTATTGCTGTTACTCATACATGTAGCCATAATTCCAATATTATACTTTATATTTACTGTTTACTTTATATTTTTTCAATATTCTAAATTTCCTGTTTTTTTTTAATTGGAATGATCAAATTTTTCTTATTTCCTTTTTCCTTCCAGTGGTTTGAAAGTAATATTTTCTTTTTTATTATTATTATTATTATCGTACTTCAGGTGAAGGCTTACAGAACAAATAGTTTCTCATGAAACAGTAGTACACATATTGTTTTATGACATTGGTTAACAATGCCACAACATGTCAACCCTCTCCTTCTCCACCTTTTTTTTTCCTTTGGTGAAAATATACATATCCAAAGA
>NW_004443971.1:1527093-1537295 GCF_000243295.1 Trichechus manatus latirostris
ATCTCCCCGCAGCCCCTCCAACATTTGTTATTTCCAGTGTTTTTAGTTCGTGCCAGTAATGCCAGGGTGAGATGGTATCTCATTGTGGTTTCAATTTGCATTTCTCTAATGACTAGTGATTGCGAGCACTTCCTCATGTGTCTGTTGGCCACTTGAATGTCTTCTTTGGTGAAGTGTCTGTTCATTTCCTTTGCCCATTTTTTAATAGGATTATTAGTCTTTTTGTTGTAGAAGTGCTGGATTTTCTTGTAGATTATGGAGATTATACCTTTGTCTGACTTGTACTGTCCAAAAATTTTGAAAATAATATTTTCAATTCTTATTTTTTAATAGTTAGCATTAGATCTTTTAACATGTATATTTGGTATACTGTATAAAGTTCATATCTCAGTTCTCCTCTCAAACAATATGTTGTTGCTAGTTGCTGCCGAGTTGACTCTGACTAATGGTGAATTTATGTACAACAGAATTAAACATTGCCGGGTCCTGTGTCATCCTCACAATTGCCAGCAATTTAGAGTCCCTCATTATGGCTGATGTGCCAGTCCATCTCACCAAGTTTCTCCCCTCCTGATGACATGTCCAAAGCAAGTGAATTGGACAGTATTCTCTTGTGACCCATAAGCTTTTCATTGGTTAATTTTCAGAAGTAGATCTCCAGGCCTTTCTTCCTAGTCTGTCTGAGTCTGGAAGCTGTACTGAAATGTGTCCACTATGGATGATCCTGCTGGTATTTAAAATACTGGTGGCCTAGCTTCCAGCATCATAGTAACATATAAACCACCACAGTACAACAAATTGACAGACTAGTGGTGAAGCAAACAGAATATTGTTGTTAGGTGCCATCGAGTCAGTTCCGACTCTTAGCGACCCTATATATACAACAGAAAAAAACATTGCCCTGTCCTGTGCCATCCTCACAGTCGTTATTATGCTAGAGCCCATTGTTGCTGCCACTGTGTCAATCCATCTCATTGAGGGTCTTCCACTTTTTCGCTACTTTACCAAGCATGATGTCCTTCTCCAGGGACTGGTGTCTCCTGATAACATGCCCAAATTATATAAGATGAAAACTCACCATTCCTGCTTCTAAGGAGCATTCTGAATGTACTTCTTCCAAGACAGATTTGTTCGTGCATCTGGCAGTCCACTGTGTATTCAATATTGTTCACCAACACCATAATTCAAAGGCATCAATTCTTCTTCGGTCTTCCTTATTCATTGTACAGCTTTCAAATGCATATGAGGCAATTGAACATGTCATGGCTTGGGTCAGGCACACCTTAGTCCTCAAAGTGACATCTTTGCTTTTCAACACTTAGAGTTCTTTTGCAGCAGATTTGCAATACATCATTTGATTTCTTGACTGCTGCTTCCAGGGGCGTTGACTGTGGAACCAAGTAAAATGAAATCCTTGATAACTTCAATCTTTTCTCTGTTTATCATAATGTTTCTTATTGGTCCAGTTGTGAGGATTTTTGTTTTCTTTATGGTGAGGTGTAATCCATACTGAAGGCTGTAGTCTTTGATCTTCATCAGTAAGTGCTTCAAGTCCTCATCACTTTCAGCAAGGTTGTGCCATCTGCATATTGTAGGTTGTTAATAAATCTTCCTCAAAATCTGATGCCGTGTTCTTCATACAATGCAGATTTTTGGATTATTTGCTCAGTGTACAGATTGAATAAGGATGGTGAAAGGATACAACCCTGACACACATTTCTTCCTGATTTTAAACCACGCAGTATCGCCTTGTTCTGTCAGAACAACTGCCTCTTTGTCTATGTACAGCTTTCACACGAGCACAATTAAGTGTTCTGGAATTCCCATTCTTTGCAATGTTATCCATAATTCATTCTGATCCACACAGTCTTTTCATAGTCAATAAAACACAGGTAAACATCTTTCTGGTATTCTCTGCTTTCAGCCAAGATCCATCAGACATCAGCAATGATATCCCTCATTCCATATCCTCTTCTGAAGCTGGCTTGAATTTCTGGCAGTTCCCTATCAATGTACTGCTACAACTGCTTTTTAATGATTTTCAGCAAAATTTTACTTGCGTGTGATAATAATGATATTGTTCGATAATTTCTGTATTTTATTGAATCACCTTTCTATGGATTGGGCACAAAAATGGGTCTCTTCCAGTCGGTTGGCAAACTTCTTGGCATAGACGAGCGAGCAACTCCAGCACTGCATCTGTTTATTGAAACATCTCAACTGGTGTTCTGTCAATTCTTAGAACTTTGTTTTTCCCTGGTGCCTTCAGTGCAGCTTGCACTTCTTCCTTCAATACCATCGGTTCTTGATCATATGCTACCTCTTGAAATGGTTGAATGTCAGCCAGTTTTTTGGTACAGTGACTCTGTGTATTCTTTCCATCTTATTTTAATGCTTCCTGCGTTGTTCAATATTTTGCCCGTAGAATCTTTAGCTTGAGAAATGCCAAGCGTGTTCTTGCCTTTTGATTTTCTATCTCCAGGTCTTTGCACATGTCCTGATAATACTTTGTCTTCTCAAGCTGCCCTTTGAAATCTTCTATTCAGCTCTTCATCAGTTCTTCCATTCGCTTTAGGTACTGTACGTTCAAGAGCAAGTTGCAGAGTCTCTTCTAACATCCATTTTGGTCTTTTCTTTCAGTATAAGGACTGTATTTTAGGGGACCATCATTTTTAAAACTCCCCAGTTAATTAGTAGTGTTTTATTTTCAGTAGTCAAGTTTCATTTAGATTTTAAAACACATTTAACCATTTCATTTCTCACTTTTGTTACTTTTACTGTCACCTTCCTTCTGGGCCGAATTTCTTCATTACAGTAGCATATTTCTTTAGTGGTTCTTTCAGTGATGATCTGTTAGTTATAAACACTCTCAGTCTTTTTCTGAAAATGGTTTTCATCTTCACTGTGGAATTATAGCTTTGCTGTCTTCCATTGTTTCTGTTAAGAGCTCTGCAAGAAGTCTAGTTGTTACTTATTTGCAAACAAAATTATATATTTTTTTCCTCTGGTTGATTTAAAGATTTCCTTTTTGATGTTGGTTTTCTGCAGTGTTCTATGATATGTTAGGTGTTTTATTTTGTTGCTGTTGTTTTGGTTTTTCATTTGTTTGTTTTTCTTCCTTAATTATTTTTTAATTAAACCTCTGCTTGGGGTTCAAAAGGATTTGAATCTGTAGCTTGATGTCTTTCATTAGTTGTGTAAAGTTCTCAGCCATTTTCTCTTCAAATATGTCTTCTCTATTCTATCTCCTTCTCTTCTGGAATTTTAATTACACATATGTTAGCATTTCTTACTATATCTTCTATGTTTTTATCTATTGTGCTGTGCTTAGTATCCTTGTCTCTCCAGGCTTTGTTTTGGGTATTTTTTTCTGACCTTATTCTAAGTTAGTAATTCTGCCTTCAGTTGTTTTTAATCTACTGTTAATCACACCTGTTGAGGCTTATTATCTTATTATTTTTTGCTTGTTAGAATTTATATTTTGTTTTCTTTTATAGTTTCAACTTCTCTAAAAATTTTCAATCTTATTTTTATCTTCATGGACATAAAAAGTATGGTTATTTGAAAGTCTGTGTCTTATAATACCAATACCTGAACACCTGTGAGCCCATTATTCCTGTCTATTGTCTCTGCTATATTTTGTTCATGTTGCCTTGTCTCTTCCTGGCCTGGTTATTCTTAATTTGTGCCAGAAGTTGTTCTTTCATAACTGTCCTGCAAAATTTTACTTGCATGTGATATTAATGATATTGTTTGATAATTTTTGCATTCTGTTGGGTCACCTCTCTTGAAATGGGCACAGATATGGATCTCTTCCAGTAGATTGGACAGGAAGCTGTCTTCCAAATTTCTTGACATAGATGAGTGAGCACCTATGGCTCTGCATCCATTTGTTGAAACATCTCAACTGGCATTCCATCAATTCTTGGAACCTTGTTTTTCAGCAATGTCTTCAGTGCAGCTTGGACTTCTTCCTTCAGTACCATCGGTTCTTAATCATATGCTACCTCCTGAAATTGTTGAACGTTGACCAGTTCTTTTTGGTATAGTGACTCTATGTATTCCTTTCGTCTTTTTCTTTGTATTCTAATTTATTTTTCTTCGTGCTTTAGATGAAGGTTTACAAAGCAGATTAGTTTCTGATTAAACAGTTAATACCCATTGGTTTTTAACATTGGTTCCCAACCCCGAGACATGTCAACACTCTTGCCTTCTCAACCTTGGATTCCCTTTACATTCATCCAGTTTTTTTGTCCCCTCTTGCCTTCTCATCCTGGTCCCTGGGCTGGTATGTCCATTTAGTCTCAGATACATGGTTGAGCTACGTGTAATATTGTTTGTTTTATGGGCTTGTCTAATCTTTGGCTGAAGGAGTCACTCAGGAGTGAGTTCAGTACTGAGATAAAGGGTATCCGGGGCCGTACTCTCGAGATTTCTTCAGTCTCTGTCAGACCAATAAATCTGCTCCTTTTTTTTTTTTTTTGTGAGTTTGAATTTTGCTCTACATTTTTCTCCAGCTCTGTCCTGGACCCTCTTTTGTGATCCCTGTCAGAGCAGTCAATGGTAGTAACCATGCACCATCTAGTTTTGCTAGACTTGGTCTGGTGGAGGCTACAGTAGTTGTGATCTATTAGTCCACTGGAGTAATCTTCCCCTTGTGTCTCTGGTTTTATTTATTCTCTCTTGCTCCAGGTGGGGTGGGACCAATGAAGTATCTTAAATGGCTGCTCACAAGTTTTTAAGACCCCAGACGCTGCTCACTAAAGTAGAATGTAGAACATTTTCTTTATAAACTAAGTTATGCTAGTTGAGATAGTTGTCCTCCAAGACCATGGTCCCCAGCCCTCAGCCCAGTAATTTGGTCCCTCAGGGAGTTTGGATGTGTCTATGAACCTTCCATCTTCTTTTAATGCTCTCTGCATCATTCAGTATTTAGCCCATAGAATCCTTCATTATTGCAACTTGAGGCTTGAATTTTTTCTTCAGTTCTTTCAGCTTGAGAAATGCCGAGCTTTTTCTTCCCTTTTGGTTTTCTGACTCTAGGTCTTTGCACATTTCATTATAATATTTTACTTTGTCTTCTCAAGCTGTCCTTTGAAATTTTCTGTTCAGCTCTTTTACTGCATCATTCCTTCCGTTCACTTTAGCTACTCTACGTTGAAGAGCAAGTCAGAGTCTCATCTGACATACACTTTTCTCTTTTCTATCTTTCCTGTATTTTTAATGACCTTTTGCTTTTATCATGTATGATGTCCTTCCACAATTCGTTTGGTCTTCAGTCATTAGTGTTCAATGCATCAAATCTATTCTTGAGATGGTCTCTATATTCCTGTTTGATATGCTCAAGGTCATACTTTGGCTCTTGTGGACTTGTTTTAATTTTCTTCAGCTTCAACTTGAGCTTGCATATGAGCAATTGATGATGTGTTCCGCAGTCGCCCCCTGGCCTTGTTCTGACTCATGACGTGGAGTTTCTCCATGGTCTCTTTCCACAGATTTAATTCCTGTGTGTTCCATCTGGAATGGTCATTGTGTATAGTCACCATTTATGTTGTTGAAAGAAGATATTTGCAATGAAGAAGTCGTTGGTCTTGTAAAATTCTATCATGTGATCTCTGGTATCAATTCGTCATCAATGTCATATTTTCCAACTACTGGTCCCTCTTCTTTGTTTTCAACTTTCGCATTCCAATTACCAGCGCATCTTGGTTGATCAGTGCGTCATGTGTGATCAATTTCAAACTGCAGAAGTTGGTAAAAATCTTCAATTTCTTCATCTTTGACATTCATGGTTGGTGCATAAATTTGAATAATAGTCATATTAACTAGTATTCCTTGTGGGTGTATGAATATTATCCTATTACTGACAGCATTATACTTCCGGGTTGATCTTGAAATGTTCTTTTTATTGATGAATGTGATGCCATTCCTCTTCAATTTCTCAATTGTGGCATAGTAGACCATATGATTGCCCTATTAAAAATGTCTAGTATCAGTCCATTTCAGCTCACTAATGCCTAGGATATCTATTTTCAAGCATTCCATTTCATTTTTGACAACGTCCAATTTTCCTAGATTCATACTTCATTCATTCCACATTCCGAGTATGAATGGATCTTTGCAACTGTTCCTTCTCATTTTGAGTTGTGCCACATCAGCAAATGAAGGTCCCAAAAGCTTTACTCCATCCATGCCATTAAGGAGGATGAAGGAGGCAGCTTCTCCCCACTTTCATTTTGAATGCCTTCCAACCTAAGGATTCATCCTCCGGCACTATATCAGACAGTGTTCCACTACTATTCATAAAGTTTTCACTGGTCGGTTTTTTTAGAAGTAGATCTCTAGATCCTTCTTCCAAGTCTGTCTTAGACCGAAGCTCCACTTAAACCTGTCCACCATGGGTGACCCTGCTGGTATGTGAAATACTGGTGGCATAGCCTCCAACATCACAGCAATATGCAAGTCACCACAGTACAACAAACTGATAGACAAGTGGTGGGAAGTTAAAATTTGAAGAACCAAAAAGATAGTGTTGCAGCCATGTCTACTGACTTAAAGGAACCGTGAGAAATTGTCAAGTGAAGAATGATTCAGAGAAAAATATGGGTAGAGTGTGACTTAATTTCAATAAAAGCAAACAGATCTGCATGTGTACCCATAACTATACATATGTGTCCCAGCAAAAAGAAAATGTGAAAGGGTACACATGTGTCTTTGAACATTGGACACCTTGGGAGAGCTGTTGGAATTTACATATGCGGGGATGGCTCTTATTATTACTTCTGTGTACAAATCTCTGTTGGTAAATGCATTATAATAAGAATGTAAGACCTTTTAAAGTTGGAAAACATCACACATATATATATTTAAAAGATTTTTGTTGGCTGTTGTTTTATATAGGTGTCTTAGTTATCTAGTGCTATTATAATAGAAATACCACAAGTGGATGGCTTTAACAAAGACAAATTTATTCTCTCACAGTTTAAGAATCCAGAAGTCCAAATTCAGGGCACTAGCTCTAGGAAAAGGCTGTTTCTCTTTGTCGGCTGTACAGGAGGGTCCTTTTTATCAGACTTCCCCTGGTGTAGTACCTTCTCAGCACAGGGATCTCTGGTCCAAAAGTTGTGCTCCGCTCCCAGCACTTCTTTCTTGGCGGTATATGGTCCCTCTCCTCTCTGCTCATTTCTCGCTTTTATATCTCAAAAGAGATTGACTCAAGATACAACCTAATCCTGTGGATTGTGTCCTGCTTCATCAACAGAACTTCCTCTAATCCTGCCTCATTAACATCACAGAGGTCGGATTTACAACACACTGGTAATTACATCAGATCAAAATGGAGGACAACAACACAATACTGGGAATCATGGCCTAGCCAAGTTGACACATATTTTAGGAGAACACAGTTCAGTCCATAACTATATGAAAAATACTATCTTCAATGGCACACTCACAGAATTTCATCACTGGATGAAGAGCAAACCCAGACATTGAACAAGTATCAGACCCAGCGAATTTCTTGCTTGCTCTTGGAACTAATGACCTCTTCTGATCTCTATACCTGGAAATGGCCAAAAAGAATTCTGTGAGGATTCATTCAGTCATTGCTCAAACATGTACTGCGTGTACATGTCTACAGGTAAGGAAGAATGTTGGACACCACATGCAATTCATTAAGTAATATGTAGACCATTAGACTACTCTTCTATTTCTCTGATATGCCACTACAATCTTTCTCCCCTCACAGATCTACTAGGAAACTTACGCTTGTATATTCTGGGCATTATTCAGGATTGAAGTTGCAGGAAGTTAACAGGGAAGGTATATCTTTTAAAGATAAAGAAGACTATGGCCACAGGGTCTTTAGACACTTGGACCTCCCAGCCAGCCTCTGTGCATGGTGGAAATTCACAATCCCTCTCACGCAGTACCTCTGAGCATCATGGGGTTTCAGTTTCATTATCAGGAGACTGCAGAATTCACCCTTCTTCAGAACACTTGCTTTCCTCTGCTTCAACCTGTCAATCGCCAAGACACATTCATGATCACTCTGAGAAATACAAACAAGGAAGCCTGTGGATGGAGGTGCCTGTCCTGGAGGCTCTGCCCTCCCTTCCTTGTTCCAGAGGGCTTCCCTGTGCCACTTGGGTTCTCATATCCCAGGGTGGACATACCTCTGGCATCTCCAGAGCTTCCCAGGCCCTGGGACTTGATATTGTGGATGAGACTTGGGCTTTTCTGCCCACTGTGGAATCTGGACCTCAATCTGCCCCCTTTTTATTCTCACCTTTGGTTGTATGTGTTCTGGCTGTCTTCCCCAGGTTTAGGAAGCCTTGCCCTCTCTTTTGCTCCTTTCATCTCGGTCAGGCTTTTGTACTCCAGTTCTCTGATCTCAGGACAGATCGGGTTAGACTACAGAAAAGAGAGAGACCAAGCAACTGTCACTGATATTAGGGAGGCTGCTGGGGAGAGAACTGACTCTTACTGGTTCAGGGTTTCATGCTCACTGCTCACCTTCAGGCAGGTTTCCCCCATAGCGTGGCGTCTCTCTGGTTCCTTCTACTGCAGTGAACTCGGTGTTACCCACCTTCACAACCACACCTCCCTTAGAGCTATCTTCCATGTCCCACTGAAAGCCCATTTCTCTTTCCCTACTTACATTGTGCTCATCCTCAGTGTCCTTAGACCTCACCTCCAGATGAAACCTGTCCTCTTCTCTCCTGAGTCCGGGGAGCTTCTGAGTGGAACTTGTGTCTTAGGTCAGCTATCCTGAAGCTTCTTCCATCCTAGCGCCCATGGGGCTGTATCTCTCCATGCAGTAGAGGGGGGCATGGTAGGGGACACTGGGCTGAAGGATGGATCTTCCAGGCGAGGTGGATTCAAGAAACCTAACTGGAGTTCTTTCCTGAGGGGCCCATATTTCAAGCCCATTCTGCTTCTCCCAGTCTGAGAGTCCTAGAGGGTCTTCAGTGTGCTTCCTCCTTGGGGCTTGAGGCCACGCCCACACCGTCTACAGCCAGGTATCCCACATCTGCAACAGCACCAGTAGGTGTTGTAGCCTATTCAGCTCCTGTCCCTACTCCTCCAGATGTTCCTGGAGGTGGCCCAGCTCTTCTTGTCAGGACTCCAGAATGCTGACCAGGGACTTGGTTTTCGATAGACTGGGGGCAGAACTGATGGTACTGACTTTCTTTAAGAACTCTGCCTCAAGACCAGGGGTCTCTTACCCACAGGGGCATGAGATGTTTTAGTCTGCCAGACCACGGCCACCCCCTTGACTTTACACACTTGGGTGAAATACACCCACTTGACCCATTGCTTCTCTGGAATACCTTGACGAGTGAGAAATCTGCTCAGTGGAAGCTGAGGAAAAAGACCTCTCTGATTCTTAAGAAGTCTTCCTGGGCTGAGAGCTTGGGCTTTTTGCTTTTGATGTTCTATCCTGAGTGGCATTTTCCTCTTGGATTTAGACCTATGCTAACAGAGAGTTAATTTATACAAGCCCTCTGGGCACCGAGTCTTCATCTGTGACCTATGGCTCTGGTCTCAGGGATTCCTTGAGGTCTCTCCAGCACCATCATCCTCCACCTCTGCACACCCTATGGTTTCTGCTTTCTCCCTCAATGACCCATCATCTTTGGGGATATTGGGTAATAAAAACTCATCTGGAAAATTTCACTACCTTACAGCAAAAGTCTATAGTTTATCAAAGAATAATACCTTGATACTTTATATTACAAACAGAGGATCTCCACATTAATTTTTTTTCTTTTCTCCCTATCTGTTGAATGTCAAATGAATTTGCTCCTATGGAACATGGAATTTACCTCATTTCTCTAAACCTTCATAATAATGCATGACTTCTCTGAAAGATGTTTTAATGAAACTGATATTTTTAGTAAATTTAGAATGTAAACAGTGAAAATAGGAGAAGTGGTTACCTCTCTTTTAAACTTTTTTCTATCTCCTATTAAGAGAAGGCTTTTTATACAAGGATGTGATGGTTAAGATTGTGTGTCAACTTGGCTGGGCCATGATTCTCCGTATTTTAATGTAATCACTCCCATGATTCAATATACTGTGAGTAGCCAATCAGATGAAAGGGAGTCTCCTTGGGGGTTTGCCGCGCATCTGTATATAAGCAGACATTCCGGCCTTTTGCTCTCTCTGGATCCTGCGGCTGCTTCCTGTCGTCTCATCTC
>NW_004443971.1:1543915-1552077 GCF_000243295.1 Trichechus manatus latirostris
TAGTTTGGTTAGGCCGTGTGTTTCTAGAAATTTATCCATTTCCTCTAGGGTTTCAAATTTGTTCCAGTATAGTTTTTCATATTATTCTGTTATAATCCTTTTTATTTCAGTTGGATCTGTTATAATGTCTCCCATTTCATTTCTTTTTTGGGTTATTTGTGTCCCCTCTATTTTTTGAAAATCTGGTAGTTTTGCATGGGGACCAGAACAAGAGGAGGCTCTGCAACAAGTTCAGGCTGCTGTGCTAGCCGCTCTGCCACTTGGACCATATGATCCAGCTGATCCAATGGTGCTTGAAATGTCAGTGGTAGATAGAGATGCTGTTTGGAGTCTTTGGCAGGCCCCTATTGGTGAATCACAGCACAGACCCTTAGAATTTTGGAGCAAAGCTTTGCCATCCTCTGCAGATAACTACTCTCCTTTTGAGAAACAACTTCTGACTTGTTACTGGGCCTTAGTAGAGACTGAACGCTTAACCACGGGACACCAAGTCACCATGAGGCCTGAGCTGCCGATCATGAACTGCGTGTTGTCTGACCCACAGAACCATAAAGTTGGACGTGCACAGCAGCACTCCATAATTAAATGGAAGTGGTATATTCGAGATCGGGCCCAAGTAGGACCTTAAGGCACAAGTAAGTTGCATGAGGAAGTGGCCCAAATGCCCATGGTCTCCACTCCTGTCACATTACCTTCCATCTCCAAGTCTGCATCTATGGCCTCATGGGGAGTTCCTTATGATCAGTTGACTGAGAAAGAGAAAACTCATGCCTGGTTTACAGATGGTTCTGTGCGAAATACAGGCGTCACTCTAGAGTGGACTGCGGCAGCACCACGGCCCCTTTCTGGGACCTCCCTGAGGGACAGTGGTGAAGGGAAATCCTCTCAGTGGGCAGAGCTTCGATCAGTGCACCTGGTTGTTCACTTTGCTTGGAAGGAGAAATGGCCAGATGTGCGATTATATACTAATTCATGGGCTGTGGCCAATAGTTTGCCTGCATGGTGAGGGACTTGAAAGGAACACGATTGGAAAATTGGAGACAAGGATTTATGGGGAAGAGGTAGGTGGATAGACATCTCCGAATGGGCTAAAGAAGTGAAGATATTTGTGTCTCATGTGAATGATCACCAAAGGGTGACCTCAACAGAAGATGATTTTAACAATCAAGTGGATAGGATGATGCGTTCTATGGAAACCAGTCATCCTCTTTCCTGAGCTACTCCCATCATTGCTCAATGGGATCATGAAGAAAGTGGCCATGGTGGCAGGGATGGAGGTTATGCATGGGCCCAGCAGGATGGACTTCCACTCACCAAGGCTGACATGGCTACAGCCTCTGCTGAGTGCCTCATCTGCCAGCAGCAGAGACCCAACACTGAGTCCCCAGTATGGCACCAACTCTCGAGGTGATCAGCCAGCAATCTGGTGGCAAGTTGATTACACTGGACCACTTCCATCATGGAAAGGGCAGCGTTTTGTCCTTACTGGAATAGACACTTACTCTGGATATGGATTTGCCCTCCCTGCACGCAATGCTTCTGCCAAAACTACCATCTGTGGACTTACAAAATGCCTTATCCACCGTCATGGTATCCCACACAGCATTGCCTCAGATCAAGGGACTCACTTCACAGCAAATGAAGTGTGGCAGTGGGCCCATGCTTATAGAATTCACTGGTCTTACCATGTTCCCCATCATCCTGAAGCAGCTGGCTTGATAGAATGATGGAATGGCCTTCTAAAGACACAATTACGGTGCCAGCTAGGTGGCAATACCTTGCAGGGTTGAGGCAGTGTTCTCCAGGAGGCTGTATATGCTTTAAACCAGCATCCAATATATGGTGCTGTTTCTCCCATAGCCAGGATATACGGGTCCAGGAATCAAGGAGTGGAAATGGGAGCGGCACCACTCACTATTACCCCTAGTGAACCACTTGCAAGATTTTTGCTTCCTGTCCCCTCGACCTTATGCTCTGCAGGCCTAGAGGTCTTAGTTCCAAAGCGAGGAATGCTCCCACCTGGAGACACATCACTGATTCCATTGAACTGGAAGTTAAGAATGCCACCTGGCCACTTTGGGTTCCTTATGCCTCTGGATCAACAAGCAAAGAAGGGAATTACCTTACTGGCTGGTGTGATTGATCCTGATTACCAAGAGGAAATCAGATTGATATTACATAATGGAGGTAAAGAAGAGTATGTCTGGAATGCAGGAGATTCCCTGAGGTGTCCTTTAGTACTACCATGCCCTGTGATTAAAGTCAATGGAAAACCACAGCAACCTAATTCTGACATGACTACTAATGACACAGACCCTTCAGGAATGAAGGTTTGGGTCACCCCACCAGGCAAAGAAGCATGACCAGCTGAGGTGCTTGCTGAGGGCAAAGGGAATACAGAATGGGTGGTAGAAGAAGGTAGTTCTAAGTACCAGTTGTGGCCACATGACCAGTTGCAGAAATGGAGACTGTAATTGTTATGAGTATTTCTGCTTTGTATGTGTGCATCAAATATTTTTGTTTCCTTCATTTATAAAATATAAGCTGTAAACGGAGCTAGTGCGTTTTTGATTGTATGCGTGTTGGTTGTATCATGTTAGGCGCAAGTATGACTTTCTCATTGTCTTTATTCAGAGATTATGGTTTAAGGAGATGTGTACTTGTGCCAAGTCGACAAGGGGTGGACTGTGATGGTTAAGATGGTGTGTCAGCTTGACTGGGCCATGATTCTCCGTGTTTTAATGTAATCACTCCCATGATTGAATATACTGTGAGTAGCCAATCAGATGAAAGGGAGTCTCCTTGGCGGTGTGGCCCACATCAGTATATAAGCAGATGTTCTGGCTTTTTGCTCTCTCTGGATCCTGTGGCTGCTTCATGTTGTCTCATCTCCTGTTCTTGGGACTTGAGCTGTCAGCTTATCTGCTGAACCTGGGATTCGGCGATCTGCACAGCCTGTGGGCAGGAGCCCTGCTCTCTGACCTGCCGATCTTGGGCTTGCCAGCTTCTGCAGCTGTGTGACTTGGGAGAGGCCTCTACCCTGATCCACGGACTTGGGATGTTCTAGCCTCTACAATCACATGAGCTGTTTCCTTGATATAATCTGTCTCTCTCTATATATATATATTTATACACTTTATTGGTTTTGCTTCTCTAGAGAACACAGCCTAAAACAAGTACAGAGAGAGGAAGAATGTGTAGTCATTTCTTAAATCGACCACGAAAGGTAAATGCAATTGTGTTTTATGCTGTGGTAAAGGGTTTCTTGAATAAAATGGAGTACAGTGCAAAAAGTGGACAAATCTACCAGGAGAAGAGTCAGGGAAGACTACAACCAGGAAATGATGCCTGAACCAAGTTGGGAATATGACTGGATAGTTAATGGGTGACAAAAGGCCCAGAGTCCAGGAAACCCCACGTATTCTCCAGAGGCTACAGGACAGGGTGACAGATGGCTTGATAAGAAAAGTGTGAGAGATAGATTGAAGCCACTGGGGCTCTTGCTATATTTGTGAACAGGCACAGATCATCTTTTAGTCTATTGTTTTCCAACCACTCCTCCCTGTTGTACCCTTTGGAGTCCCACAAAACAAGCCGCTAGCATCCCCATGGTGAACCTTTTATTTTCCTCTGAGAAGTCAACTCTATCCTCATCACCACCCCAACTTTCTTAATTTTTTCCTCAAATTGTCTCCCCATTTTCTAGATCCTTTTCTGAATGGTCTCCAGAACAAAAGCAGAGGTGGAAGAAGCCGAGGTCATAGGCTTTCCCAAAGTCAACTCTTAAACCTCCCATTCTGGCCCACCACAAAAGTCTTGAGTCTTGGTGCTTTTTGGTGAGGTCATCAGCCTAACCTGTTCCAACGGGGTCAGTTCTCTTCACCACCATGCTTCACCAGAGAGCAGGCCAGCAGATGCGAGGGGAGAGAACATCCTGTAGTCACACGGAAGAACCTTTGTGAAGCCTCAGAGGCTAAGGAGACCTGAGAGTGGTTCAGAGTGGACATCGTATGGCCAGGGTTGGAGAGACTTGATTCAAACAGAGTCAAATGAGAGGTTTGGGATAAAGCAACTACCCACCACACTGTTGTCATTCCCTGTACTCTCTCTCTCCCCACCAAGGGGTAGTAACCCCTTTGAGGGCAGGAAAAGTAACAATTCATTTTTAATATCTAATCTCCCTCTTCCCAGTTCAGGAGTGGCAATCCCCAAGCTGCTTCTTCAATACATGTCATGTTATTCTTGTTGCCCTGTTTCACTTCTAACTGGGCCCATGGAACTGAGCCATGTCAGCAATGATGTCACACAGGGGTATGGAAGCCTTGGTGCTCACTCAGATACAACTGCTCTTTGGAGAGGGTGTCGATCTGAGGTCCTGTGGGAGAGCGCCTTTAACTACTGAATCATGGAAATTCAGGATTAAATCATAATTCCCAAGTCATCAAAGGTTCATGCATCATCAATAGCTGGAAGAAGGGATAAGGATCCTTCAGAAGACATTGTTTTTGACTTCTTCACCCAGACTGGATAAAACACAGATACACAAGGAAGGGGCCTTTTTCTAAGACTCTAGGTAAGTGTGGGAGGAAAATTCTCCCAGATTTATGTGTGCTAAGGAACAGAGGGTCTGATTTAAACCAGAAAAGAGAACCATGATAGGACAAGATGAAGGATTTGGGGTGAATGGATGAGGTCATAAGGGGCTTATTCTGAGAAAGCACTTCCCATCATTTAGTAGAAAATTAAACAAAGTCTGCAGTGTTAATAAGAAATGTAGGAATAAATGTGGGATCAAAGTAAAACATTCCATTGTGAGTTTGATAGCTTTCCAGAATAGGTGCAGAGAAGGCAGTCTATTGTTCAGGATCTGAACCTGATGGAAAGGAAGGAAACCAATGGACAATTGGGGCGGATAGTGTGAGACTGGGGAAAGAGTGGTTAGGGAGAAGCCTACTTAATTATTATAATTTCTAATGAGAAGGAATTAATGTGCCATGTGAATTAAGAAAATTTTTCAGGAGGTTCTGGGAGTGGGTGATTGAAAAAGCCTATAGCCCACATCATTCAGGACAGAAGAAGGTTTTGCAGACAATTCCCCTACATCCAGAAACTCCCCTTCTACCCCTGTCTCCTCCTTACCTCTCCCCAAGGGCTAACAACCCCTCACAGCAAAGATAGCTTTAGGATAGAACTTTTTACATGCATTCTTTACTTAACTTGAGGTTCATCTAGGATTACTAATTTCCTACTGTATCCCAAGCCAGTTTTGTTGTCATCCCCCTATCATTATCTATGCTGCCCCACACCCCCATCCAACCTGTGCTGCCCTCCACTGGCCCATCCCTGCTTCCTGTTCCTTCCTGCTTTTCCAACTGGCCTCTAACACCCTCTGAGAGGTCCCCCATCCCATCTTCTGTCTGTCACTGGAGCTGTCACTCCCCTCCCAAAATCCTTTCATCTCTTTCTTCCTTAACTCGCCAATCCTTCCCCCATATTCAGAAAAATACAGATCCTTATGTTAACATATGCAACCCACCCACACACACTCAGGTGAGGTGGTTGTGTCTTGTCCACTGAGGTTTGTGCCATCAAGGCTCTCAGATACAGACATCTGTTTCTTCCTCACCCTGAAGGAGTCCTTCTAATCAGGACATGACAAGGAGGCCTGATGGTGCAGTGATTAACAGCTATGGCTGCTAACCAAAAGGTCAACAGTTTGAATCTACCAGCTACTCCTTGGAAAGCCTATGGGGCAGTTCTATTCTGTCCTAAAGGGTCACTGTGAGTCAAAATCAACTCAACAGCAACGGGTTTGGTTTTGGTTTTTCTAAGGGCTTTCTGTTCAGAGAAAGGCAATTTTAATTTCCTCTGGGGGTTGCTTAAGGATACGAGAAGAAGCTTTAAATACACATAAATATACAAATTATTCTCTCTCTTTAAGTACAATTACTTTGTCTTAGGCTGAGTTCTCTAGAGAAGCAAAACCAAGGTAAAAGCTCACGTGATTGTAGCAGCTAGAACATCCCAATTCCTTGGATCAAGGTAGAGGCCTCTCCCAAGTCACACAGCTGCAGAAGCTGGCAAGCCCAAGATCTGCAGCTCAGAGAGCAGAGCTCCCGCTCACAGGCTGTGCAGATCGACATATCCCACGTTCAGCAGATAAGCTGACAATATTTAATGATGGAGTGCTGCTGTGCACCTTCAGCTATGGTCCTGTGGGTCAGATAACACCCAGTTCATGATGGGGAGCTCAGGCCTCATGGTGAATTGGTGTCCCGTGGTTAAGCATTCAGTCTCTACTAAGGCCCAGTAACAAGCCAAAAGCTGTTTCTCAAAAGGAGAGAAGTTATCTGCAGAGGATAGCAGAGCTTTGCTCCAAAATCCTAAGGGTCTGTGCTGTGATTCACCAATAGGGGCCTACCAAAGACTCCGAATAGCATCTCTATCTGCCACTGACATTTCAAGCACCACTGGAGCAGCTGGATCATATGGTCCAAGTGGCAGAGGGGCTTGCAAAGCAGCCTGAACCTGTTGCAGAGCCTCCTGTTTTTCTGGTCCCCATGCAAAACTAGCAGCTTTTTGAAGTGTTCCGGCAAACTGGCGCTCTAGGCAGAAGCACCACGCCGTCCCTCCACAGCAAAGATCCAAAAAACTAAGCTGAACAGAGAATACAACAATCCTGAAACCATAAAACATCAAATGAAGAGATAAAGAACTCAGCCAAGCACCAAATGCAGTGAGAAAACTGACAGAGAATGGAGAGTGAGGAGAGATTCATGCAGAGGTCCCCTACCAGCTAACGCAGCACGGATCTGCCATCTTGGACTCCTATCGGAGACCAGCAAACAGGGGGTATGAGAAAGCAGCCTCCCGGAGCGTCCAGCGGGAGACAAAACAACTGGTAATTTGCGATATACGTTTTCCCACCCCCCACCCTTCTTCACCCCGACTCAGCCTCCTCTACTTCCTGCGGCCACAATCTCTTGACTGGGAAACACCAGCTGCTTCGATTCCACACACCCAAACGGGCAGCTCTCTGAGTGCCATTTGTTGGCTGCTGGTGTTGCTTTTTTCCGCTTCTTTTGATTTCTTCCTTGCCCCTCACCACCTCCCCCTCCTTTCCCTCGAGTACCTCGCCCCATGCGCCATCTTTGCTTCTTACTGAGGAGCTGCAGAGCTTCGGTAACTTGTGATATACACTTTCCCACTCTCGACCCTTCTTTACCCACACTTGGCCCCCTCTGCTTCCCACGGACACAGTCTCTTGTCCAGAAACACCAGTCCACACTAGCTGGCTCTCTGAGTGCCATCTGTTGGCTGCTAGTGTTGCTTTTTTTTTTCCTGCTCCTTTTGATTTCTTCCTTGTCTCTCGCCACCTCCCCTTCCTTTCGCTCAAGTACCTGGCTCCGTGCACCATCTTTGCTTCTTCCTGAGGGGCTGCGGAGCTCCGTTCGAGTGTGGAGCTGCTTCCCGGTCTGGGCTGACGTGCTAGTGGGATCCCAGGGCTTTTGTTCGTTTGTTTGTTTTGAACTGTTTGTTTGCTTTCTTTTCGTTTTCTTGAGTTGGGAGCCCTTTCTGGCCAGGTGGAGCTGCGTGGCAAGGTGACTCCCCCTCGGCTTCCACAGACGTGCAGAGGGATCCCTGAGGGCATATCTTGTTTGTTGGTTTTTTTTTTTTCTGTTTCTTTTTGGGGGCCTTTCTTGTTCTTTTTTTTTTAATTTGTTTTGTTTTCTTTTCCCTCTTTTTCCCTTTTTGTCTTTGTTCATTACTCAGTTTCTCGTCTCTCTATATCTTCCTTCTCTTTCTGTTCCCTGAATACCCGGCCTTGTATACCTCTACGCCTTCTAGCCAGGCTGTACTGCAACACCTGAGAGCGACTTCCCCAAACCTCATAGCTGCACGGGTGGGATCCCTGGGAACTTTGCGGTTCTTTCATCTTTCTGATTTTTATTTACTAATTCTTTTCTTTTCTTCCTCTTTCCCTTTCTGTTTTTCTCCATTTCATAGTCTCTCATCTCTCCACTCCAACGGCAAGATCCCCTAGCATTCTTTTTTGTTTGTATGTATGTTTTTGGCTCCTGTTCCTCTCTCCTCTCTCCTGTATCCATCTTAGCTCCACACATAACAATCTCCCCGCTGCATCCTGCCTACCTGCACCATGC
>NW_004443971.1:1561096-1585945 GCF_000243295.1 Trichechus manatus latirostris
CACCTCGTAATCCATGCTTCAGCAACCCAACCAAATAAACTATTAGCTCCTTTCCTAACTTCTCTAGATGAAACATTGAATGAACAATCTGTGCTTAGTGGACCCACAGCAATAAACTCAGACTGATCCATCTTTATGTTCCTTGCACCATTATCCCACACCCTTAATAACCATTCTCACACATATTCCCCAGGTTTCTGTCTGTACATATTAGAAAAGTCAAGTAGTTCTTTTGGAGTGTAGCGTACCTCCTCCTGGGTCACACTTTGTACTTCACCTTTTGGGGCTTGCTGGGACTTAAGCCTAGTTATAGGTCTAGAAGCCAGAATCAGTAGTGTGGAATTGTTTTGAGAACATTCAGCATTATCTTGTAAAGCATCTGCCTCAGGCAATGCCCCAGGCAGTGACTCAGGCAAGTGTTCTTTAGAGGCAGCTGGGCTAGGGCTAATCTCCTCAGATGGGAGTGGAGGGGCTAATGGATTTTCTGGGCAGGGTGGTTTAGCAGACAAACATGAAGTAATCTCTTCAGATGGGACTGGTTCTGCTGGCAGAAGTGATTCAAGAGAATTTATGGGCTCAGTGTCCCCAGCTTCCTGTTTATCTGCCCATATGTCCTCATCCCAAGTCTCAGGATCCCATCTCTTCCCAATCAATGCCCTTACCTTAACTTCAGAAATCTCTCAAGGTTTGCAACTGAGCTGGCATTGTAATTCAGCCACTCTTACAATAAGACTCTGGGTTTGGTTTTTGGCAATTGCAGCTCTGTTAGTACAAGAATTAAGGCTTTCTTTCAAAGCACAAGTGGAAGCCTTGAGGTCATGTATGCGGCACTTGAGCCTTGACTCTGAAGCCCTGAACACATCTCTTTCCCTCACCAGTTTGTCTAGCAAAAGTAGGACAAACCAACCAGCTTCCTTATACTTCTCATTCTGACAAAGCTGTAGAAAGATATCACACATGTGTTCACCCTGAGCCTCACCTTTCACCAATACCCGATCTACCAGTGGTTATATTTTGCATATTTGTATCGCCACCTCGCTGCATGGACTAGCAGTGACCTCTTTACTGCTGGAAGCAGAGTCATCAACATCTTTATGACTAACCACACTTGAGAACCAATTTAGAAAACTCATCCTTACAATTTTGTTTCTCTAGAAGCACTGTGGTACCAAATGTCTTAAGCTGGGTTCTCTAGAGAAGCAAAACCAGTAAAGTGTATAAATATGTATAGAGAGACAGATTATATCAAGGAAACAGCTCACATAATTGTAGAGGCTAGGGCGTCCCAAGTCCGTGGATCAGGGTAGAGGCCTCTCCCAAGTCACACAGCTGCAGAAGCTGGCAAGCCCAAGATCAGCAGGTCAGAGAGCAGGGCTCCCACTCACAGGCTGTGTAGATCGACGAATCCCAAGTTCGGCAGATAAGCTGACAGCTCAAGTCCCAAGAACGGGAGATGAGATGACAGGAAGCAGCCGCAGGATCCAGAGACAGCAAAAGGCCAGAACATCTGCTGTATATATACAGATGCAGGCCACACCCCCAAGGAGACTCCCTTTCATCTGATTGGCTACTCACAGTATATTCAATCATGGGAGTGATTACATTAAAACACAGAGAATCATGGCCCAGCCAAGTTGACACAGGATCTTAACCATCACAATACTCATGCCTTCTATGAGACTCCAGAGCTCCTTTCATTATCAATAGGAATCTTTCTCCATGCCTTAGTTGGGGATGACCTTATGATTGTTTTGTCCAGTGGAACAGTAGCAAACCTGATAAAGGAGCAAATTGAAAGGACTTTACATTGAGACTTGCCCTTTTGTTGCTCCTAAACCCTGAGAACCCATGGGAATCAACCCAGGACAGCCTGCCGGATGATGAGAGACCATTGCAGAGAGGACTCAGTGGTTTCACTGAGTTGGTTTTAGACTAATTGGCTCCAAGCTGGCCTGGAAGCAAATTGTAGACACATGAGTAAGCCCTTTTGTGATCACTGTGCCTGGCCCAGATCGGAAGAACCCCAAATTGACAACCCGAAAAATAGTGAGTTGTTCTTTTCAGACACTCCATTTTGGGTCATTTGTTACATAGTAATACATAACTGATACCTGTTAACTTTGCTTGTTCTCTGTCCAGGCAGTGAGCATCCTCAAGAGCATCTGGCTTAGGGTCTGACATGTAGCTATTATACAGTAAATCTTTGTTGACTTAATGAATAAATGAATAATACGAATTTTAAGTGTGAATCTGCACAAAATCATGTGTGCAAAAAAGCATGATATTTCTTTAACTAAACTGAATTCCGGCTCCAAGTTCTCTTCTTAACAAATTTTGGGGGAACTTTTAACCTTACGTATTTTTAGGGCGCCCCATCACTCAGATATGCATTAATTCTCAGGGTCTAATAAAGGATCAAGGCTTGGAGAAGTGCCTCAACACACCCATTGCCCCAGCCTATGTGGGTAATCTCTCTGGAAACATTCACTCTGCCACTTCCATTCTCCACTGGAGCATGAGAACCTTGGCAGGGCTTTGAACACCGTGATGGAGTTTGTCTACCTATGTGCCTGCATTACCCTTTGAGGTGCTGCCACCTACCCCAGGGCACTATCAAGAGCAGGGCCCACCCCTTCCCAACGTCTAGGACTCTGCTATCCGACCCTCACTCTTCTCCAAGGCCCCAGTTCACACAGTGTGATTACTCCAGTGAGCTGAGGCTTTTACAACAGAGTCTTCAGAGTCTCATAGTTTCAGGGCTTCAAACCTGTGAGTCCATCGACCTCCTCGAAATGAGGTAGGGAGGTAAGAAAAATAGAGGAAGATATTATTTGAATTTAACGTTCCAATAAATTTTCTTGCCATGCATTTTCAAAGGATCCTGCCTAAAAATTCCCTCTGTTCTCTTACAAGTTGTAAGACAACAAAAAAGGAATTTCTGATTGTGTCCTAATCTGCAGGAAGGATGCAAAGTACACATGGAGTCCATTCCTCCTGATGCTCACACTAGAGCACCTCACCCATGTGGAAATCACAGCAAGTATTACTGTGTCCCTCACACATTCACAATGAACAGCTTTCACATTCTCATAGGCAGTAATTATTTGTGTCCTAACACCAGCCACTCCTTGGAAACCCTATGGGGCAGTCGGAATCGACTTGACAGCAATGAGTTTGAATTTTTTTGGCTTTAGTATCAACTACATAATCATGCTTAAAAAATGTTGACAGGGTGGCAGATAAAACCACCAAAATGAACCTGTAATGAAATCTGTTTTTCACGTTTATGGACTCCACAGAATTCCTTTGAAGTATTTACTTTTCACTGGGTTCAGAGCAAAGAGAAACAGCTTGGGACACCTCCAAAAATACACATCTCCCTCCCTGATGTTAGGGTACATTACATGCTGTTTGGCTGCTTTATCACTTGCCAGCTCCACAAAAATAGAAGGTCCATGCAGGCAGGACCTTGTGTGTTGTGTTTCTCAGAGTATCCGGGCACCTGGCATCTAAGAAGTGGTCAAAAATGACTTGAGTGAATGAATGAGTGTGGGTGGGTTTTTATAAAAAACACTGTGTTGCTCTATTTAGTTACACTAGTGAAGGACCACGTTAAGGAGACGGAGAGTATTACTCATATAATTTAGTTATATAAAATGAGAATAAAACTTGTACAGTGAAGAGATAGAAAAAATAAGGTGTACTAATCGAATGTGTAAGCTATGAGAAAAAGGATGGAAATATTTTTACAAGTGTTCTAAGTGATTACCAAAGTGCTGCAAACACTCCGTTTTTCCTTTTTGCATAAACCGTATCTTCACTGATTTTCCCATATTCCATATACAAAAGCATTTTTACAAAGGGAGGCCCACCATTCGCAGCCATTTCATTTAAAGCTTTTCCTTTGCTGCAATATAAATCCTTTCTCTATCTTATCTACACACCTCTTCTTATAAGCTAATAAAAATTTTGTGTAAGTAGAACTTTGTGAATTTATAAGACGGGGTTGAATTTTATAACTGGTTCCATGTGGTACAGCCCAGCAGTTGGACAGATAGAAGCCATAGCTCCAGAGGCAACAGAAGCTATAAGAACATGAGCCTCTAGAGGTTTGCTGCTGAATTTCACAGAAAAGCTGTACTTTCTATACAAACATATCATTGTATATGGAAATCACCATACAAGAGACAGAATAATGCTTTAAAAGTTAGGCATTCATAAGGAGGGTGTTCATTCCTTAGCAGAGGCTTGGAAGTGTATGTGTTTTGGTGAAAATATGTACCCATTTCTGCTGGGTATATATCCAGAAGTAGAATTGCTGGGTCATAGGATATATGTATGTTCACAGCTTTAGTAGATAGGGTCAAAACATTTTTAAAGTGGTTGTACCAACTTACATTTCCATTAGCAGTAGGTTAGAGGTCTAGTTGCTCCCTGTTGTACCCAGCAGTTGGTGTTTTCCATCTTCATCATTTTAGCCATGCTGGTGTGTGGGGGATAGTATCACATCATGAATTTTTATTAGAATTTGTCTGATAACTAATGAACTTTAGTCCCTTTTCATATGCTTGTTGGCCATATAGAAATCTTCCTTTATAGAACATTGAAGTGTTTGTTCATTTTTTTATTGAACTGCCTGCTTTTTGTGTTTTTTTCTTTTTCTTTTTGGATTGTTCTTTATATATTCTAGAACCAAGTCTGTAGTAGATACATGTACTGCGAATAATTTTAACTGTCACATGAATTCACCCTTATGTTTTGTCATGAACTTTCAGATTCAAAAACCTGTTTTTCACAAGAAGAGGCAAATGTATACAGACGAAAGTTCATTAGGGCTTACCAGGCCAGGAAGGAGAGAATAAATTGATGTTACTGCATATGAAGTACTGAATTTCAGTTTACAGTGATGGAAAAGATTACATTGATTAAGGGTAGAGATGCACAGCCTACTAATGTAATTGCTGTCAATAAGTTGTGCACCGGTACAATTTGTTCAACTGGCAAAAGTTGTGTGGTATATTTACAACATCAACAAAAATGAGTAGCTGATGAGGCAAAATAATAGTACCTCACCAATGAGATTTATTCTTTTATTATCCTTTTCTCTATTTTCTCATTTGTTTTTATAACATATGTTACTGCTAAAATCAAAGATAATAAAATGTTTGCATGATGGAAGTGGATAATAAGGTCTATCCCACCTACTGTGTCCCTCTAGAATTTGAATGAGGAACTATATGCCAAGAGCAGATGCCCAGCCTTTCTCAGCACTCGGGAAATATTTCATTTCTCCTGCTCCTCTGGTTCATGGTCTTCCCCCCTTGTTTATTTGCTCTTTTCTCTTTCCAGATGGCTGCACGGGACCACTGGACTTCTGGACTCCATAATTCAGCTTTCCATACCATTGTTATTGTAGTCCTGGGTTCCTGGGCACACTCTTCAAGGTTTTAATCCTTTCATTTCTATTATTTATTATTTAAATGTATTCCTTTAGTTTTTCCTACTTATAGAAGAAGTGGAAACCCTGGTGGCATAGTGGTTAAGATCTACGGCTGCTAACCAAAAGGCTGGCAGTTCGAATCCACCAGGTGCTCCTTGGAAAATCTATGGGGCAGATTTACTCTGTCCTATAGAGTTGCTGTGAGTCAGAACGGAATCAAAGGCAATGGTTTTTTGTTTTCTTGTTTTTTAAGAGAAGAAGTACATTCTAGTCATAGAAAACTTGGAAAGCATTCTGACACATGTGGGAACGCCATGAGTCAGAATCGACTCCATGGCAACTGGTTTTATATGTGTATTATCACACACATTTATGTATATTTGCACAAATATTATATCCCGTTCTTTTCACTCAATATTAGCCTTTTCTATGGTAATGTTTTGTTTTTTTTTAAAGAGGACATCGAATTGCTTTACAGTATTTTGCTCTGTGCACGTACACAGTGATTCTTTTTAACAATTTGTATTTTTTAGCAATTTCACTATAGTCGAAATATTAAATGTTTATGTTTCTAATAATCTTCAACCTATACTTACGTCTTTTAACAAGTATCTCTGCTATTAAACCTTTTTATTAAATTGTAGTTCAGCACCCTTTAACCCTAAGAGATAGTCTCAGATTCACCTCAGATCAAGTTTTCTCACTCTTACACTTGAAGCCCTAAAGTTATTCAAAGGTAGCAATTATGATTTCATTCACTAATTTCATTCATTATTTCCTGTTTTCATTCACTTATAGAGCTTCCACGTGCCAGGAATCGTCTACATTATGCGGATACAGTGGTGAATGGTTCACACTGTCCCTGCTATGGTGAAGGGGACAGCCCATTGCAGGTGGGAGGGGCACTGGTGAAATGCAGCTGAGAGAAAAGACAGACCACCTCCTAGGAACCACACTGGATTTCAGAGATCTTTGTTGACTGCTGTTCATCTGGCGGGCTTCTAGACATCAGAGTGCCTTTGGGCTCAGTGCTTAGTCCGTTCTCTCTATTGACACCCTCTCTCTAGGATGCCTCAGTGAGTCCATGGCTGTCTAATATAGCTAAGGATGTGGAGGTTTACACCTTCAGCCATTTCAACTCCTCCTGAGTCCAGACTCATATATTCAATTGCTGGCCTAACTCTCTGTATCGACGTTTTCATCTGTAAAGTGTGCATTACAGTGATGCATTCCTCATATAGCTTTCATGCAGAGCAAGTATCTTAAGAAGGGAGAAGCACTTACAAGAGTGCCTGGCATCAGTGCATGTACTCAGTGTTAGCTGTTAGTATTATTACCTGACATCTCCACATTGATGTCTAACAGCTATAGTATTATTACCTGACATCTCCACGTTGATGTCTAACAGCTATGCCATGTTATCAAGGCCTTGAAACAATTCTTGGTTCCAACCCCTATTCCACTCTTATTAATGAATTTCTCAAGGCTTCAGTAACGGGAGTGTGTGTGTTTTTCTACACAATGGACATGGTTAGGAAAGGTTGGCCAGGTTCTTCATAACAAGTTTCTCCAACGTTCATATGGGTGACCATTGAGACAAGTTCCAGCCAACTAATGTAGAAAAAAAATTACAGCCACTCTCAGCTGCTCATGCTAGTACTCTCAATCCGGACTATCTTGTGAGGGTACTATTACGGATTGAATTATTACCCTAAAAGGTATGTTGAACTCCTAACCCCTATACCTATAAATTTGACCTGATTTGGAAATAGGGGATTATTAAAATTATGTTAATGAGGCCATACCAGTGTAGGGTGTGTCCTAAACCCGGACCCTTTTAAAAAGAACAGAATAGACATAGACATACACAGAGGAAGAGGAAGACAGACAAAGGAGACAGACGCTTCTACAAGGAAGGCCAGGAACACAAAGGGGTACTGGAAGCTGCTATAAGCTGAAGTAGACATGAGCTATGCACTGAATTCAAACTTCTGGCCTCTGAACTGTGAGAAAATACATTTCTGTTCTTTAAAGCCACCCAGCTGTGTTCTTTTTTTCTTATGGCAGCACTAGGTGACTAACACACATACCCATGCTTATAAATTCAGCCCAGTGCAAAATAATGTTCTTCCCTCCTTGGTCTAGCCCACCCGAATCCTGCTATTTCCCTGTCAGTGTCCCCGCTTTCATTCACTAAGACCTACGACAGTTGGCCTGATGCTGATGCATAGAAATTTAATTTATATTTTACTTTATGATGAACTACTGTTAATTCCAATATTTTCTATGTTTGTTCAATTTTTCTGTGGAGACATTCCTATAATCTATTAATAATAACAGTTATACCTTTCTTTCTTTTTCTTGACTTTTTGTACTAACTTGGACCACCAGTGTTAAATATTTAATAGAAATCAGATAGAAAGCATCCTTATTTTATTGCTAATTAATTTTAGAGAGACTATCCCACATTTCACCAGGAACTATCATGCTCGTTGTAGTTTTCCAGGTCAGGGAACTCCTTTTCTGTTCCTAGTTTGCTCAGACTTCTCATCTCTCAGTGTGATTGGATTTTATCAACTGCTTTGTCCCCATCTCTTCAGGTGAACATATGTCTTTTATTCCTTAACCCATACATGTGGTGAATTAAATTATTAAATCTTTAGTGTTCACTCAAACTTGCATGTCTACAATAAACCACCTTGATCATGGCGTATTACAAGGTTTATGCTTTGCCGAATTTCCTTTGCCAGCCTTTTATGTAGGTTTTGCATCTCTATTACATAGTATGCTTCTCCTGTAACTCTTCTCCCATCCTCCTCTAATTCAGCATCAATATTAAACTAGACTTCAGGATCAACTTGGGGAGCATCTCATATTTTTCTCTTCTTTGTTGACTGTGTACAAGATTAAAATGATCTGATTCTTGCATGTTTGCTGGAACCTGACTGAAAGTGATCTACCAAACCCAAAACCCATTGCCATCTAGTAGATTCTGTCTTTGTAGGGAGATCTTGTGTAGTGATTAAAGGCCTCTTCTGGTGCTAATTTACTTAGACAAATTTCCACTGCATGTTCTAGGCTGTTAGGATTTCATCTTTAGATATTATGTGGATTATCATTGTTTTTAGCCTGATCCAGGCCAGTTAATCAATCCCAGATTCCACCCCCCCCCCCTTCCCAAATTCAGAGTCTACATCTATTCCTGGTACCAATTCCATTATCTAAAATTTATTTCAAAGAAAGATACAACTCAGCCTCCCTGAGTCCATAATGTGAGGACACAGTCTCACCTTATGTAACTTTTTGGAATTGTTCTTATTAAAGTTTTTCTCCTTTACTTTTTCTGTAATTGTTCTTTCTGTTAAATTTTTTTCACTTCCCACCTACCTAGCAGTTTTAAAATTGTGCATTTCAGGTTCAAGTCTTTAGTCTAGCTGGGACTAACTCTGTGCTTGTGCAGCGCGGTGCCAGCTCCATCTGTGCATCAAGAGAACAGGCCTCTAGAACTAGACGGCAGGGAGGCGGCAGTTGGGGCGGGCCTGCGGGGCTGCCGGGGGAGGGGCGCCTGAAGGAGGCAGGAGATCATGGGCTGCCCCACAGCATACTCATGGACATCAGGGCAGAGCTGGCTTCGTGAGCCTTTTGCCACAAGCCTAGGCCGCCCAGCCCTGCACGGACCTCAGACTCACCAGGCTGGCAGATCCCAGCAGAACTAGGGGAAGCCTAAGGCCATAGAGGGCGAGGCCCAGCGTACATACCTGAGCCTGATCACAGCCCTTATGCCCTATAGGAGGTCAGAGGAGGCCTATGGGGACTCGGGTCCAGACGATGGCCCCGGAAGGGTGGGAGAGGTGTGGTCGCCCTTGGCCTCAGGGTCCGCACAGGGAGACCTTCGAGATGCACTTCCGGGAGTAGAAGGCAAAGCCACAGAGGCCACACTGCACGCCCCCCGCCCTCCTCCCCCAGCCTGTGCTGCCCTCAGAAGGGCTTCCCTGGGGCGTCACCCCTAGTTTGAGGGGCAGCAAAGCCCGCCCTGGTCTGGGCTAGGAACTGTGTTTCCTCCACTCTCGTCACTGGCTGTGAGCAGACTCTTGTCTCTGCAAACTAAAGAGAAATTATCATAATGAGCTCTAGACTCCAGATTTGATTTAAATATCATAAATTAACACAGAGAAATACGACTTTAGCAATAAGTACCTGCTTGGAGCCCAACGTGCATTAGAAAAAAAAAAGAAAACCTGAACAAGACCCCAGAGGGAGTGAGAGGAGCCTCCTTCTTTTGCCACCCTCCCATTGGCCCAAGCTTTGTCATCTCCCACTTCTCAAGGCTGTAGCAACTGCTCTGAGTGTTTTAGAATAAAGGTCCCCAGGAATATGACTACTCTCACACCATGAGGATTTCCCCAGGGCTGGGTTAGACTAAGGTCTGAGAGTTCTCCTGAGGCTTCCCCAGCCTGTGTACTGGACAGTCAACACACCGAGGTTCAGAGCAATTTCATTTTTCCTGCAGTTGGGCATGACCCTAGGGACATCATCCTGAGTATACTGACACTTCCTGAAGCCAATGACCCTCCCCCCAGGGTTTCTCTCTGTCTGGATCTCAGGATCAGTCAGGCCAGCTTGTTCCCTCAGGAGCATTTCTGTGGAAGGACACCTAAGTGGCACTATGGGTTTGAGCCCTGCATCCTACAAACTTGCCTCCTCTGAATGGGGCGAGGAGCTACTGAAATGCTGAAATCATTGAAACTAGCAGAAGCCACAGCCCATGGTGCTGGGGGAAAACTGGGAGGGAGAGAGAGGTGGAAAGGCCATAAAGGCCCAGTTGTGAAGGCGACCAGGGGCCAGGATGTCCTGAAGCTGCAAAGCTGACCAAAGCTGAAAGGCCTCAAACTTGCCACTCCTGAGCCCATCTCTCCTTTCAATGGAGAAAATCTTTCCCTGCTCTGATGCAACTGGGATGGAAGGGACTTTGACTTATAACATGAACTAGCCTCCAGAGCCTCTTGGGGCAAATGGTGGTCCAGGAGGCTCTGCCCAACCCCACCCCGTATTTCTCACTTGTCAGAGGACCAGGAATTTCAGTCTTCCAGCTCCTGGGCTCATCTAGTGATTTGTAACAGGATTTCACTGGAACTTGAAGGCGTCGAAGATGGGACATACTCCTGTGTTCTCTTCACACAGCTGAATGCCTGGTTCCTGGTCTTATTACACAGCTTACATCTGGGATAAGAGAGGAGTTTGGAGCTTGACATCTGACATCTTAGCATGGGTTCCTGTTTGCTGTGGAGGGAAGAGGTAAAAAGAAGGCAGTGTCCACTATGTCCTTTTCCGTGAGCCACAGGAAATCTTCACAAAGACCCTCTCAGGTAAGGACTGATGGGAAATGCCTTGGTTTACTATTAAACTTTCCCTTGAGGTATTTTTTTTTTATTTTTTTATGGAGCACATATAAAATGTCCATGCAAGGAATCACTCTAATCTAGACTTTATGCAGAAGGACTGTATATGAAAACTAAGCTGAGTACTTAAGCAAGTGGCCGAGAGAAAGCACATGGGAGGTTTATGTCCCAATTCTGGGGTGCTGCCATTGCTCCAAAGAGCCCTGGTGGTGCAAAGTTTAAGTCCTCGCCTGCTAACTGAAAGGCTAGTGGTTTTAACCCACCCAGAGGCTCTATGTAGTAAAGATCTGGCAATCTGCTCCAGTTAAGGTTATAAACCAGGAAACCTTATGGGGCAGTTCTAGTATCACACTGGGTTGCAGTGACTCATAAATCCACTCGATGGCACCTAGCAAGAACAACAAGCCATTGCTTCCCATGTGCCTGAAACGCCTCTCTGGGGAAGGCCTTCAGAGCCCACACATGGCCACATGGGAATTGAGACTCATGTTTTTGTTACCACACCTTATTTTGGGTCCAAAATTTTTTTTCCCAGTTTATTCACCAGACTTGACGACAGACATCTCTCAGATATTTTCAAAATTAATTCTGTTCTCTAATAATGATTTGCCACCAAGAGTGTATTCCCAAGCATTTCCAAGAGACTGGAAACACTTCCCAAAGAGGCATGCCCAGCGCCATGTTGTGCAGTGTCTACATTGCTGACATACTATATTTACCCACATAGCTACCACATTTTCTGCTGTCCGTAGATACTACTGACATTCCAAATCTTCCACCTGAAGCACTTCATCTAGTGTTTCATTTCAGAGAATCTGGTGGTGATGAATACTCTTAGTTTTCCTTTCCTGAAGAATAACATTATTTTTTCTTTATTCCTAATGGTAATAACTGGATATAGAATTCTGGGTTAGTGTTTCTGATCTTTCAGCGTTTGAAAAAATGTTGTTTCATAACCTTTTGGCCTCTGTGGCTTCTGATAATGAATACAGAGTCATTCAAATTATTTTTCCCATGTGAAATGTGTTGTTTTCTTTCTAGCTTCTTCCTGAGTATTTTCTTGATCTTTGTTATTCTGCAGGTGATTATGATGTAGTGTATTTTTATACAAATAAATAACATTTTATCTATCTATGTGTGTGTGTGTGTATATATAAAACTGCACTTTCCCCCTCCCAGGTATTTTCATAAGCACCTGTCATGTATTGAACTGTGTCCCCAAAAATATGTATATTAATTTGGTTGGGCCGTGATTCCCAGTATTGTATGATTGCCCACCATTTTGTCATCTGATGTGATTTCCTTATGTGTAGTAAATTCTATATCTATGATGGCGATGAGATGGGATTAGTGGCAGTGATGTAAACTCAATCTACAAGATTAGTCTACAGTTTAAGCCAATCTCTTTAGAGAGATAAAAGAGAGAAGCGAGCAGAGAGACAGGGGGACGTCATACCACCAAGAAAGATGAGCAGGGGCACACGTCCTTTGGACCCAGGATCCCTGTGCTGAGAAGCTGCTTGTCTAGGGGAAGATTGATGACAAGGATCTTCCTCCAGAGCCCACAGAGAGAGAAAGCCTTCCCCCGGAGCTGGCACCCTAAATTCGGAGTCTTATAGCCTCCTAGACTGTGAGAGAATAAATTTCTCTTTGTTAAAGTCATCCACTTGTGGAATTTCTTTTAGAGCAGCACTAGATAACTAAGATAGCACCCGATGCTAATTTTTATGTGTTGCTGTAAAAAAATTAGCATATAGCAGGCTTACAAATATACCTGGGTGGGGGTAGGCCCAGTTGGCAAAAAACGCATAACGTGCAATATTTTCATAAAAATGTGGTATTTAGGCCTAGAATTCTTTAACTTGTTGGGGTTTGCTGAGCTTCTTGAATCTGTAAGTTTATGCCTTTCACCAAATTTGGAAAGTGTTCAGCCAGTATTTCTTCAAAAACTTTTTTCTACACCACACATTTTCTCTACTTCTTCTGGAGTTCCAGTATATAAATAGGCTTTTTGTCTAGTTCTTGAGGCTCTGTTCCTTCTTTTTCCATATTTTTTCTCTCGGTTTTCAGAACGGATGTTTTCTATTGATCTGTTTTCAACTCATTTAGTTTTTTTCTCTGTCATCACCATTTTGCTGTTGAGACTATCAAATGAATTTTTTATTTCTACCATCGTGTTTTTAATATGTAAAATTTTCATTTGCAAATAGCATCTATTTATCTTTCCATTTATTTAAAAGTGTTCCTGTTATTTCTGGGCACATGATCGGCATAGCATTTTAAAATTTGTGTCTTATGATTTTAAGACTATAGGTCTTGCTTACATTTTATGGAAAATGTTGGTGTTTTTCATTTTAGCATTCACTTGACCCAGTTATGTTCAGGCTGCAAGTTCTGTCCCATCTTATATATTCTGTGGCTTAAATGTTTGTTCAATTTTTGGAGCCTTTGTGGTGATATTCAGGTCTAATCTATATGAGTGCCACTCAGTCTGGGACGTTGATGGTGTTCTGACCCATAGTGCAGCTCTTAAAGGATTTGATATGCTTCTTAGGGTCAGAGCAACACATATGCAACCGGGGAGGTGAACGAAGAGTTCATGACAATTTTACAGAATCTCTTTCTTGCGCCACCTTCTCCCTTTATCTCTCTGATGCTCTCTGAGTTCGGAAGGAGTACTTTCCACTGGCAAGAATGCTGGGGATTGAATCTTTTCATTCTGTCATGCACTTAAGTGACTGGTTCCGCCTATGGGGCCAAAGCACTGGACAGCCAGCCAAATGGTCGGCAGTTTGAACCCACGAAGAAGTGCCTTGCAAGACAAGCCTGGCAATCTGCTTTCAAAAAGTCACGCACACGCTTTGAGGCAGAATTGACTAGATGCCAACTAACAGCAAAGAGAGAGAAAAAAACTATATACTGTGGCAAGAGAGAAGAATTCTCCCCTTCCAGAGTTTTAGGAGTCTGCCCACCTGCCCACCTCTCTCCTTTCCAGACCCTCTTTCCCACTCGATATGAGAGAGGGCTTCTCTTGGAGCTGTTTCTGTCCATAACTGGTGTGTAGTTATGGGATTGGGGCTCATTTAATTTCAGCCTCTGGAATGTTCATACTTTATTTTCTGGTTTCCTTCAAACATTTCCTTTTCAGAGTCCTTAGATAGCTGTCCCACGCATTTGTCCAGATAACTCAGTTGTCAGATATCAACATAGCCCACCCGGGGAAGTGTTGGTTGTGGTAAGGGGGAGAAAGACTGTACACTGAAGGAGCTGCAAGATCTGGCTAACTTGTGTGAGCAGGATGGGGGTGAGCTTAGGAATGAATGCTGACGGTGTGGAATCAAGGGTGCATTTGATATAAAGTTGGGTCAAGGAGAGTTTGTTGATGTGGGGGAACTCTCCCCTAACAAGGATTTATTGCCATAGCAAGGCTCTGGAAATGGGTTTAATATGCTGCTGGGATTGCTCTTGGAAGCTTGGAAAAGGCAATGGCCCACGTTCTATGAAATAGAAATGCCAGAACTGCTGTGTCAGATGTTGGAAGATGGGGTAAAAGTCTCCAATACGTGGGCATGCCAGAGTGGGTTTTCTCTAAGACCTTTTGGGGAAATCCTGAAGGACACTCCTTGTATTAAAACAATAAGGAATGCACACTCATAGGGAACACCAACAACATTGAGGTTAGTGAGGTCTGTTCAGTGGAAGCTAAGGAAAAAGACCTCTCTGATTGTCATGGAGTCTTCCTGGGCCTGGAGCTTGGGCTTTTTGCCGCAGATATTGTCCACGGGTTAGCACTTTCCTGTTTGGTTGAGACCTCTGAGACTAGCGAGTTCATTTACTTGAGCTCTCAAGGCCCTGGATCCTCATCTCTGAGTCCAAGGCTCTTGTCTCAGGAATACCTCCATCACCACCATCCTCCACTTCTGCAGACTTCATCCCTTCTTTCTTTTCCACAGAGTCTACCATTCTTTTAGGGGCATTGTTGTGAGCAATAAAATCTCTGCAAAATAGTACTAATGACAGTACCCATTATGAAGCAGTGAATTCTGACTCATGTCTACCCCATGTGCTACAAAGTAGAACTGTGCTCCATAGGGTTTTCTTGGCTGTAATCATTATGGAAACAGAAGCAAGGCCTCTCTTTCAGGACCAGCATACGTGAGTTTGAACCACTGACCTTTCTTGTTTAGTAGCGGGGCACAAACCATTTGTGCCACCGGAGGACCCTTACTAGTGACAGTAGTTGCTTATAATAAAAGCTTATGCTCTTTAAACATAGTATTTTTGGGTTTCATATTTGTAAATAAAGAATCTTCAAGTTAATTTTTTCATGGCATTGATCTATATATTGACTGCCAAATGATTTCACTCCTTTGGAACATGTAAACGTCCTCATTTCCCTGAACCTTCATGATAGTCTGAGACTTCTCCTAAAGATTTCTTCTACAAGGGTGATTTTCTTAGTATATTTAGCAAGTAAACACTGAAACAGGAGAAATGCTCATCTCTTTTAAACCTCTTTGAAGGGAAGACTTTTTATAGAGACAATAGACTTAAACTGAAGGAAAATTTGAATACTTTGTTAAAAGTTTTACATGTATATCTTTTCCTTGTAGCCTTCCTAAACAAGAACAATAAGTTAAAGTTGCCTTTTTGTAAACAGAAGTCCCCTCTACAGGTCCATATGAGATGAATTCCTTCAAGGTCCTTAGGCAGAGAACAGATGACTGTATCTGAGAGTCTTGATTCCACAGACTTCAGTGGTCAGATTCAACTACCTCAACTGGGTGTGTCTGGGTGGGTTTCCATGGCAGCCTAAAGGTCTGTGTGTGTTTCTGAGTATGAGGGAAGGACTGGAGAGCTCAGAGTGAAGAAAGAGATGGAGGTAGTGTGTGTGTGTTGGATAGAAGGAAAGCTCCAGGGAGAGACACAGTATAGAGAGGAAGAACCTCCCAGGAGTATGTTAGACGGATACGGAGACCAAGGAGGGAACAGAAGGCAGGGCTCAGCCACTGCATAGAGGACAGGAGAGCAGCAGAGAAAAAAGGGAGGGTGGAGGAGGAGGACACTGGGTAGGATGAGGGAGCACCACCAGGAATTACAGTAAAAGCTCAGGTTCAGTTTAGTAAGAATTTAAAACTTCAATTCTAAAGGGAACTTTAGAACTTGGAGGAAAAGGGAAGTCCCTGGAGCTCAGGGGGCATGGTCTGCCCAGAACTTCTGCTGCCTGAGTCCAGCGTGGGGACTGTTGGGGCTCACAGCAACTGGGAACTCTGGGTCAGCGTAGGGTACTGTGTTCTCCCACACCACCCACTCCCAAAACCTCTCAATACATTTCTTTTAATTCATCATATGACTTATCAGTTCAATCTCATTGTTGTTGTTGTTAGGTGTTATCGAGTTTGTTCTGACTCATAGCGACCCTGTAGAACTGCCCCATAGGGTTTCCAAGGAGTGACTGGTAGATTTGAACGGCCGACTTTTTGGTTAGCAGCCTTAGCTTGCCGGAGCTCTTAACCTCTGGGCCACCAGGACTCCTCAATCTCATTAAAACATATTAAAAATAAGTACAAGTCTCCATAACCACCCTTCTCCCTCATCCTACACCCACTGCCCCAGTTGCCCACTTGCCTCCTTCGATCCCAGAGACATAAGCAGGAATATTATAGGCCTGAAATATTGAGTGACTTCTCCTCCCTACTCTGGAACGCCCTCAGATCACAGTAGAACGTTATGATTAACCCATTTATGCCTTCATTGATTCATTCACATCACCCACCTCGGAAAATTGTCTACTAAATGGTGGGAAGTACTTTCTCAGGGAAAACCTTAGTGAGCTCCATTGCGCCACATCAAAGCCTTCATCTTCTCTCCTTGTGGCACTCTTTTCCAGGGAAATACAACCCTGACTGCCAGCTCCCATTGAAAAGGGAGAATTTTCTTCCCACGCTTACCTCAAGTCTCAGAGAAAGGCCTCTTCCTCGCGTATTGCCGTGCCATCCTGGCTGGGTGAAGATGAGCCAAAAATGACGGTCTTCTGAAGGATGTTTTCTCCATCTTCCTGGTTAGAGATGGTGTCCCAAACTCCCGCAAGTTGAGGACTCTGATTTAGGAATCACTCTCTCTGATTTGGTCGCTTACGTTGCTCTCCCACAGCAGACCTCAGATCGACAACCTCTCCAAAGAGCAGTTGGGATCTGAGTGAGCACCAAGGCTTCCAGTAACCCCTGTGTGACATCGTCACTATCATAACTCAGTTCCAAGGGCCCATTATGAACTCAAACACGGCAACAAGAAAATGTGGCAACTCTTGTAGCAGGGGTTAGGATGTTAGTATAAGAGAAATTATGCACAAAAAAAGGAAGTGAACATTTTCCCTGCGCTCAAACAGGTTACCATCCATTGGGGTGACATGAGAGTGCAGGGAATGATAACAGTGTGTTGGGCTGTTGTTTTCCCCAAAACTGTCCTCTGACTCTGTTTGAACCACGTCACTCCAGTCCTGGAAACACAAGTCCACTCTGAACCATTCTGAGGTCTCCTTTGCAGCTGAGGCTTCTCATAGGCTCTTTCCTTTGACAGGAATATGTTTTCTCCCCTTCCTTCTTCCTGGTGAAGCATGGTGGTAAAGTGAGCAGACCTAAACCAAATTCCTGGGTTTGAGTCCCAACGTGTCCACTTACTGGCCATGTGACCTTGGAAGAGGCATTTAACCTCTCTGTACCTTACTTCCATCATCTGCAAGATTAAGAGAACTCTGTCCTACTCATAGGGTTGTGAGTGGATACAACCACTGACAACACTGACTGCTACAGGCTAAGACTGTGTGAATGCTCACTGTTAGAGGAGCCTGGGTGGGGTGACGGTTAAGGGCTGGCCACTAACCCAGAGGGTGTCGATTCAAACCCATCTAGTAGCTCTGGGGGAGAAAGAACTGGCTATCTGCTCCCATAAAGATTACAGCTTTGAAAACACTGTGGGACTATTCTACTGTGTCACATGGGGTCAGTAGGAGTCAGAATCAAGTCAATAGCACATAACAACAACAATAACATTGTTATACTTCAGGTCACAGCTTGCTGAGAGTTCCTAAACTACTTGATGTCCCTGGTATAAGTATCAGATCACTCTATAATCCCCACGATAACACTCCCTGCACCCCAACCGTTCTTTGGAGATCCTCATTTAAAAATCTGTCTCTTCGAAAGAACTATAAACAACTTGGGGACAAACACAAGGTCTGCCTTATCTTTGTAGTCCCAGAAAGTTGGATAGTATCTGACACATAGGAGGTACTGGATATATATTAGTTGGATCAGTGAATGAATGAATGATGACTCCCACAAAGAAAACACAGAAAACCTATCCTTTATAGACAGCTAGTGCAGAATAGAACTCTTCATTGTGGTGCCTGAGGACACCATCACTCATGGATAGAGTGCTGACCCCAATTCATTGACCTTCCTTGCTCTGAGCACCCAGAATATGTTACACTTACCCCCTTATCATGCTTTCCCTTGGGCCTCCTGCAAAAAGGTCAGGCTTACGGACTCACAGAAAAGTAATGAAAACCTTATGGAGTACAGTTCTGACGCATATGGGGTTGCTTTGAGTCAGAATCAACTCCATGGCAACTGGTTTTATATATATATTAACACAGATGTTTATGCATATTTACATGAATATTATATGATTCTCTTTTACTCAATATTAGTCTTTTCCCATGGTAATTTTTTAAAGAGGTCGTTAAATTGTTTTATAATATTCTTCCGTTTGCATGTATTATATATATTTTTAGTAATTTGACTGTAGTTGAAACGTTAAATGCGCACGTTTCTAGTAATCTTTAACCTATACTGCAACTTATGACATACAGATCAGCCATTAAAACTTCATTTAATCATTGTTCAACATTCTTTACCACTACAGATGGACTCAGGAGTGGCCCTGATCAGGTTTTCTTCCCCTTAATCATGAAGCCTCTTAAAGTATTTAAATGTAGCAACTGCGATTTCATGCACTCATCCTTTGTTTATTTTTACTTCAGTCAATATTTATAGAGATTCCAAGTGCCAGGAATAGTCAACCTTATGTGGATACAGTGGTGAATGGTACACACTGTCCCTGCCATCGTGAAGGGGACAACCCAGTGTGAGTGGGAGGGCCACTGGTGAAATGCAGCCAAGAGAAAGGACAGAGCACCTTCCAGGAACACACTGGACTTCAGAGAGCTTTGTTGGCAGCTATTCATCTGGCAGGTTCCTAGGTCAGAGTGCCCTTAGGCTCGGTGCTTAGTCGTCTCTCTCTATTGACACCCTCTCTCTAGGATGCGTCAGTAAGCCCACGGCTGTCTGTCTGTAGCTAAGGATGTTGAGGTTTACATCTCCAGCCATTTCACCTCCTCCTGGGTCAAAGACTCATATATTCAAATGTCGGCCTAACTCTCTGTCTGGGGTCTTCATCTGTAAAATGTGCATTATAATGACAAATTCCTCATATGGCTATCATGCAAAGCAAATATCTTAAGAAAGGAGAAGCACTTACAAGACTGCCTGGCACCAGTGCATGTACTCAGTAAGTGTTAGCTGTTAGTATTATTACCTGACATCTCCACTTGGATGTCTAACAGCTATGCCATGTTATCAAGGCCGTGAAACAATTCTTGGTTCCAACCCCTATTCCACTCTTCCTAATGAATTTCTCAAGACTTCCATGATGGCATTATGTGTTTTCTTCCACACAATGGATATGTTTAAGAAAGTTGGATCAGATCCTACCTAATGAATTGCTCCGACATTCCTATGGGCAACCTTTGAGACAAGTTTTAACCAACTAATCTAGCAAAGAATTAGAATCACTCTCAGCTGCTCATGCTAGTACTCTCAATCCAGAATATCTGATAAGAGTAGCGTTATGGACTGAATTGCATCCCATAAAAATATGTATAGAAATTCTAACTCCTGCAATTGTAAAAATATGACCCTGTTTGGAAATAGGGGGTGACTTTTGTTATGTTAATGAGGTATGGTGGGTCCTAAACCTAGTCACTTCTGAGTTATTAAAAAGTGTGGAATAGACACAGACACACAGGGGGGAGAGGAAGGCAGACGGTGGAGACAAATGCATCTATAGCATAGGAACTCTAAGGATTGCTGGCAGCTTCTAGAAGCTGAAATAGAGGAGGAAGGACCTCCCCCTAGAGCTATGCTCTGAATTCAGACTTCTAGCTTCCTAAACTGTGAGAAAATACATTTCTCTTTTAAAGCCACCCAGTTGTCATGTTTTTGTTAGGGTAACTAACACAGGCACCAGCGATGATAAATTCAGCCCAATGTAGAATAATGTTCTTTCCTCCTTGGTATTAGTTGTTGGTGTTAGCTGCCGTTTAGTCGGCACCAGACTCATGTCAACCCCGTGCATTATGGGATGGGACCGTTGTGATCCATAGGGTGTTCACTGGCTGATTTTCCAAAGTAGATGGCCAGTCCTTTCTTCCTCATTCATCTTAGACTGGAAGCTCTGCTGAAACCTGTTCAGCATCACAGCAACAAGCAAGCCTCCACGGACAGATGGGTGTGACTGTGCTCGAGGTGCATTGGTGGGGAATTGAATTGGGGTCTCCTGCATGGAAAGCAAGAATTCTACCACTGAACCACCACTGCCCTCTTCCTCCTTGGTGTGGCCGCCAGAATCCTGCTCTTTCCCTGTCAGTGTCCTCTGCTTTCACGTAAGAGCTATGACAGGGTCAGCTTGATGCTGATGCATAGAAATTCTATTGATTGATTTTTTAATTGTGGTGAAAATATATTTTCCTATTTTATATTTATGGTTACCTATTGCCTTTGAGTTGATTCCAACTCATAGTGACCCTATAGGACAGAGGAGAACTGCCCCATATGTCTTCCTAGACAGTAAATTTTTAACGAAGCCGACTGTCACATCTTTCTGCAGTGGAGCCGCTGGTGGGTTTGAACCCCCAAACATTCAGTTAGCAGCTGAGCACTTAACTACTGCGCCACGAGGGCTCTTTATATTTATGATTAACTTTTATTAATTATAATACTTTCTATAGTTCTAAAATTTTTCTTTGGAGGCTACCCTGTAATCTATGTATAATAAAAGTTATACTTTTTCTTGTCTTATTGTATGAACTTAGATCTCCGTCTTCAATGTTTAATAAAAACAGTGATAGAAAGCATTCTAATTGTATTGCTAATTGTAAAGGAAATGTGCAACATTTCACATAACACCATATTAATTGCAATTTTCCAGGGCAGGGAACTTCCTTACTGTTCCATGTTTGCTGAGAGTTCTTCTCTCTCAGTGTGATTGGACTTCATCTACTGCTTTGTCCATCACTTGAGGTGAGCATATGTCTTTTCTTCTTTCACCTGTGCGTGTGGTGAATTACATTATTAAATCTTTAATGTTCACTCAAACTTGCATGCCCACGAAAAACCACCTTGATCATGGCATAGTACGTGGTGTATACTTTTTTTTTTTTTTAATATTTTATTGTACTTCAGGTGAAGGCTTACAGAACAGATAGTTTCTCATGTAACAGTAACACACATGCTGTTTTATGACGCGTGGTGTATACTTTGCTGAATTTCCTTTGCCAGCATTTTATGTAGGTTTTTGCATCTCAATTACTTAGTATGTTTGTCCTGTAACTCTTTTCTTATACCATCCTTTTCTAATTTGGTATCATTATTAAACTAGCCTTAAGATCCAGTTGGGGGTGTGGTTTTCTATTCTTTATTGCATGTGTACAAGTTTAAAATTCTTCCTTGCATGTTTGGTGGTAACCTGTCTGAAAATTATCTAGGTGAATTATTTTCTTTGTATGGGGATCTTGAACTACTGATCCATTTTGTTTAGTGGTTAAAGGCCTCTTTTGGTACTAATGTATTTAGAAAATTTTCTGCTGCATATCCTGGGCTGCTAGAATCCCATCTTTAAATATTATCTTGATTTTCACGGTTTTCAGCCTCATTCAGGCCAATTACTCAATCCCAGATTACCCCATTTTCCCAAAGTCAGACTCTGAAACTATTCCTGGTACCAATCCCCTTATCTAAGTCTTATTTGCAAAAAAAGACACGGCAGTATGCTATCCAAGCACTTTTGTGTCCACAGCCTCCTTGAGTCCATAATGTGAGGTTACAGTCTTCTAATACTTTTTTTCTAATTGTTCTTTTTCTAAATTTTTTTTTTAACTTTCTTTTTTTCATCCCTTCCCTCCTCCCCCATCTAGTAGTTTTAAAGTTGTGCATTTTATGTTCGGGTCTTCAGTCCAGCCAGGATTGACCCTGTGGGGTGCGGTGCAGCGCGCACTTCTAGAACCAGAAGGGTCAGAGGGCAGCGGTTGGGTGGTTGGGGGCGGGGCTGCGCAGAGACGCAAGCGCCAGGGTGATGCGAGGTCCCTGGCCGCCCCAAGTCAAACCCGCTGGACTTAAGAACACAGCTGGGCCTCTTGTGGCTTTTGTGACAGGCCCAGTCCTCCCCACTTCGCAGGCCCTCACACCATCGCAAAGCTCACAGATACCACAGAAGGAGGGGAAACAATGGCCATGGCGGGCAAGGGCCAGGGTGCACACCTGAGGAACCCTTCTGCTACGCAGATCTAAGCACTTATGCTGGGACAGGAGGACTGGAGGCACATCAGTATGTGGGTCCAGACGATGACCCAGGAAAGGTGGGTGAGTTGCAGTGACGCACGAACTCAGTGTCCACCCATGGGAAGCCTGCAGGGTGCCCTTCCAGGAGTAGACAGCAAAGCCACAGAGCCACACTGCCTGGACCCCACTTCCCTCTCCAGGCTGGAGTCACTAGTGGCCTGCGCTGCCCTCAGAAAGGCTCCCTAGGGGCGCCACCCCTATTTTGAAGAGCAGCAAAGCCCGCCCTGCTCTGGGCTAGGGACTTTGTTTCCTCCACTCTCATCACTGGTTGTGAGCAGACTCTTGTCTCAGCAGACTAAAAACGAATTATCGAAATGAGCTCGAGACTCCAGATTAGACTTAAATATGATAAATTAGGGAAATACGACTTTAGCAATAAGTGCTTGTTTAGGTGGAGCCCTGGTGATGCAGTGGTTAAGTGATATGGCTGCCAACTAAAAGGTCGGCAGTTCAAATCCACCAGCCACTCCTTGGAAATGCCACGGGGCAGTTCTACTCTGTCTTCTAGCGTTGCTATGGTTGAAGATCGACTCCTTGGCGATGGGTTTGGTTATATTTTTTTCTTTTAGAGCCCAAAATGCATTAGAAAGAAAGATAGGGATGGAGGGAGGGAAGGAGGAAAGAAGGAAGGCCTGATCTAGACCCCAGAGGCAGTGATAGGAGCCTCCTTCTTTTGCCGCCCTCTGGTGGCCCCAAGCTTTCTCATCTCCCACCTCTTCAGACTGTATCAACTGCTTTGAGAGTTTTAGAATGAAGATCCCGAGGAATATGGCTGCTTTCACTCCTTGAGGGTTTCCCCAGTGCTGAGTCACACTAAGGACTGAGAATCCTCCAGAGGCTTCCCAGGGCTGTGTAGTGGACAGTCAACACACTGAGGTTTGGAGCCACTTAGAGAATGCTGAGACTTCCTGAAGACAATGACCCCCCGCCCCGAGTTCCCGCCATCTGGGTCTAAGGATCTGTAAGGCCATTGTGTCCCCTCAGCATCGTTTCTGTTGAAGGACATTTATGAACACTGTGGGTTTTTGCCTGCACCCTGAAAACCTGCCACTCTAGGGGGAGCAAGGAGCTACTGAAACGACACCATTGAGACTGGCAAAAGTCACAGCCCAGGGTACTAGGGGAATTTCGGAGGGAGAGAAGAGGATGAGTTACAAAGGCCTGGTTGTGAAGGTGGCCAGGGGCCAGTGTCCTGAAGCCACAGAGCTGACCTAAGGGGAAAAGCCTCTCACCTGCCACTCCTGGGCCCTTTTCTCCTTCAAAGGAGAATGTCTTTTTCTGCACTCATGCAAGTGGGCCCTAATGGCCTTGGAGTTAGGACATGAAGGAGCCTCCAGAGGCTCTTGGGGCAAATGATGGTCAAGGAGGCTCTGCCAACCCCACCCTGTCCTTCTCTCAGGTCAGAGGCCCTGAGCTCCTCCGCTGATCTAGCAATTTGGAACAGGATTTCATTGGAACACAAACGTGTCACAGACTGGAAATACTTCTTGGGTTCATCTTCTCACAGCTGATTGCCTGGTTTTACTCACAGCTGATTGCCTGGTTTTATTGCACAACTTACATACCGGATGAGGAGAGGAGTTTGTGGCTTGACGCCTGGCATCTTAGCACCAGTTCCTGTTTCTTGAGAAGGCAAGAGGTAAAAGAAGGCAGAGTTAGTACTCTGTTCGTTTTCTTGAGCCATAGGAAATCCTCACAAAGACCCTCTCAGGTAAGGACTGATGGGAAATGCCTTGGTTTACCATTAAACTTTGTCCTTTAGGCACTTGTTTGTGTCATGCATATAACATATTTTCCACTCAAGGAAACATTCTCATTCTTAGCTAGACTGTCTACAGAATGACTACATGTTAAGCACTGCGCTTGGTACTTAAGCGAGTGGTGAACCCTCAGAGAAGGCCAGAGGGGAGGTTTATAGCATAAATTCCCTGGTGCTGCCATTGCTCCAGCTGTGTTTGAAACGCCTTCCTGGGGAAGGCCTTCAGAGGCTGCTCATGGCCACGTGGGAATTCAGACTCATTTTTTGTATTGTTTTGTTTTCTTTTGTTACCATCTTACATTTGAGGTTATTATCCAGTTTATTCACCAGACATGATTCCAGACATCTCTCGGATATTTTCAAAGTTAATTTTATTCTCTAATACTGATTTGCAATCAAGAGTATATTCTAGAGGACTTCCGGCAAGATGGCGCTCTAGGCAGAAACACCACGCCGTCCCTCCACAACAAAGATCTGAAAAACTAAGCCAAACAGAGAATCAACAATCCTGAAACCCTAGAACATCAAATGAAGAGATAAAGAACTCAGCCGAACACCAAACCGAGTAAGAAT
>NW_004443971.1:1594349-1628319 GCF_000243295.1 Trichechus manatus latirostris
GTTGTTAACCAATGTCATAAAACAGCATGTGTGTTACTGTTACATGAGAAACTATCTGTTCTGTAAGCCTTCACCTGAAGTACAATAAAATATTAAAAAAAAGAAAAGAGTATATTCCAAAGTGTTTCCAATAGGCTGGTAAGACTTTCCAAAGAAGGGTGTCCTCTGCCATGTTGTGCAGTGACAGCAGGGTTGGCATAGTATGTTTACCCAGATACTTACACTTTCATTGCTTTCCATGATTCCTGAAATTCCAAGTCTACCACCTGAAGAACTTTCTGTAGCGTTTAGACTAAGTCTGGTGGTTATGAATTCTTTTAGAGTTTCTTCAGCTGAGAATGTCATTATTTTTCCTTTATTCCTGAAGGATATTTTCACTGGATATAGAATTCTGAGTTCATGATTCTTTTAGAATTGAGAAAATGTTTCACAGTCTTTTGACCTCCATAGTTTCTGATGGTAACCATAGAGTTATTGAAAATGTTTTTCCTTATGTGAAATGTGTTGTTTCCTCTCTAGCTTCTTCCAGGACATTTTCATTGTCTTTGTTATTCTGCAGTTGATTATGACTTATATGTGCATAAAATTCTTTGAATTTAACTTGTTGGCATGTCTTGAGCTTCTTAAATCCATAAGTTTATGTCTTTCACCAAAATTGGGAAGTGTTTAGCCCATATTTTTTCAAGTACTTTTTTCTACACCTACACAGAATGTCATCTACATTCTGCTATTGAGACCATCAAGTGAATTTTTAATTTCTATTATTGTATTCACACGTAACATTTTTTCATATCCAAAATTACCATTTGCAAATAGCTTCTGTTTCTTTGGTGATAATATTTACGTTGCCATTTGTTTAAAAAAGTGTTCTTGTTACTTTCTACAGCAGGGTTATAATAGCTTTTTACAGTTTTTCTGTTATTATTCCAAGAATATATATCTTGCTTAAATCTTATGGAAAATGTCAATTTTTTGTTTGTTTTAGCAAGAAATAGACCCAGTTATGTTCAGGCGGCAAGTTCTGTCCCATCTCCTGTGTACTGTAGCTCAAATGTCTCTTCATTTCTTGAGGACTTTGCAGACATATTCAGATCTGAGCTATGTGAGTGCCACTCTGTCTGGAACCTAGATGGTGTTCTAACCCATAGTACAGTGCTCAAAGGATTTGGGATGCCTTTTAGGATCAGATCAATGCACGTGCAACTTGGATGTGAACCAGGAGTTCATACATGACTTTATGAATTCCCTTTCTTGAGCTGCCTCCTCTCTATCTCTCTGAGGCTCTCTGACGTCTGAGGGGCTGTGTTCCTGGTCCACTGGCAAGAATGTTGGGGCTTTAATCTCTTCATTCTGCCGTGCAGTTAAGCAACTGGGTCTGCCTGTGGTGCCAAATAATTGCAGGACAGAGAGAGAAAATGTAACGGAGATTTTTCTACACTCTGTGGACTTTATAACTCTGTCAGAAAGAAGAATTCTCCTCCCTCAGAGTGTTAGGTGTTCCACCTGCCTGCCTGCCCACCTCTCTCCATTATCTGCCCCCTACTCCCCTAGATGAGAGAAAGAGAGAGGGATTGTCTTGGACCTATTTCTATCCACAACTTGTGTGCAGTTATGGGATTTGGGCTCATTTAATTTCATCCTTGGGAATGTTCTTTATGTTCTGGTTTCCTCCTCCAGCCACCTTCAAACATTTCCTTTGCAGAGTCCTTAGACAGCTGTCCCATGCATTTGTCCAGATAACTTAGTTGTCAAATGTCAGGATAGCCCACCCAGGGAAGTGTTGGTTGTGGTAAGGGGGAGAGGGACTGTACACTGAAGGAGCTGCAATATCTGGCTACCTTGTGTGAGCAGGATGAGGGAGTGTGCTTAGGAATGAATGCTGAAGGTGCTGAATCAAGGGGGAGTTTAATATAAGGTTGGGTCAAGGGTTGTTGGTTGATATGGGGGAACTCTTCCCTAACAAGGTTTTATTTCCATAGCAAGGGCTCTCAAAATGGGTTTAACATGCTGCTGGGATTGCTTTTGGAATCTTGGGAAAGGCAGTGGCCCACATTCTATAATAGAAATGCCAGAACTGCTGTGTCAGATGTTGGAAGATGGGATAAAAGTCTCCAGTATGTGGGCATGCCAGAGTGGGTTTTCTATAAGACCATTTCTTGGTAGGTCCTGAAGGACACCCCTTTTATCAAAACAATAAGGAATACACAGTTGAGGGGAGCACCAACAACACTGAGTTTAGTGATGTCTGTCCTGTGAATGCTTAGGTTGTGGGTAGGAGATAGCTGCCTAGTAGCAGTGGGAATAATGGGGTCCCAGAGCTGCAGAAGCCAGGTAGAAGCACTTAACTATCAGAAACAAGGTGTGTGTAATTACCGTAATGGTCGGCAGGTCAATATGTTAGTTATCTACTGGGGCATAACAAATTATTACAAAACATAGCAGATGTTAGATAAGTGGAAAAATACTCCATTCATGATAATAAAATTTGGAACTAGACAAAGATACTGTTATTACTTTTATGACCCAACATACTTTTCTAGGCAAATGAATAAGCTAGAAAAATTAAGTAATGGATACAATATTAAAACATATTTTCTTCTTTTTTTAATGATAATATAATTACATATTTAGAAAAATAAAATAAAATTTTTTGTAGAGTAACAAGCCAAATACACCCAAATCTATGACTTCTCTCCAGTCTAGACACAGCACACAAAATTGGAAGTCAGGGTGGGAGAAATAGACCATTCTCTTTCCTCCACTACAGGACTGCACTGAGTTGTGCCCAAACCAAAAATTTTTTAGGAAAACGTTTTGACAGGAACAGAAAGGAACCTATTTGAAGAAAGCTCATGTAGTGAAGGAAATAAAATGAAACCTTAATAAACAGAAAAAATATGCCATTTTCCCAAATGGGAAGTCTTGTCTAATCAATGTCAGTTCCCCAAAATCAATATATAAACATATTGCAGTTCCCATTAGAATATTTACATAGTTCTTTTTGAATTGTATACAGTAATCTTAAGATACAAATAGTATAATAGATACCAAAGAACAGACAACAAAAGCATGAAGAAGAAGGCGGCTACCTCATCAAGTAACAGAACAAGTATTACATAGCATAGGAACTGAAGACTAGACCAGTGAAACAAAGTAGCGAATCCACAGAGATACCATAATAACCATTAATACAAAGGTGGTATTTCAACTCAGGAAAATTATGGTGTATCTGATAAATGGTGCTGACTCAACTGATCATTCTGGGGAAGAAAAGCTTCCAAGAATGTGATACCCAATTAATGGGTTTGGAAAATTATGAGAAATGTAAATGATAAGGAATAATAACTGTTTCCGTTTTATACAAGGTAGACAAAAACTGAGGACTTGCAAAATGAGCACTGAATTCAAAAGACCATTCAGACCAAATACAAATGCCTAATAAACATAACTAAAGTTGTTCAAAAATACTGGTAGTGAAGAAAATATCCAAGTCCCAGTGAAACTGGCACAATTTAAAAATCAACACCACCTGTGGCTGGCTGGGCTGTTGGGAGAAGGATGCCCTCAGACATGGCCGGAAAGGTTCATTATTACAGCCTTTTAGGGGAAAGAAATGGACGTGGCTCTATACTTGTAAAATAATCTTTCAACTGGAAATGTCACCCTTTGGAATCTATCCCACAGAAACAAATCTGTAACATACAAAGGATGGTTATTGTTAATAATGGCAAAAAATTGACTGCTCATTGATGGTGGAATGATAGATAATTTATGATAAAGCTATATCAGTAAAATTAGGGAGTCATTAGAGTGGAAAAGAATTATAGAAGTTGAATAGGAGAAATTTCCGTGAAGTATTATCGAAGGAGAAAATCAAGATGCAGAGAAGTATATATAAAATGAGCACATTTGAGAAAACAATAACAAACATTTGAATATGTTTGATTACCTGTTTGTTTATATATATGTATAAATGAGCAGACGAGGATGCATGTGTGTCTGTGTGCTTGTTTAAGCAAGGATAAGATAGACTACTTACCAGGTTGTTCACATGAATTACCTTGGATTCACTTGTGGTTGAGGACTCAGGGGGAGAGTTAGAACATGTAGGAAGAGTGGACTTGAAAAGCCTGGATGATATGTTTCCATTTTAGTAGTGTTATGTAGGAGTCTAGAAAACACGCACTGTAATTGTTCTCATCTATTTAAATGATTTATGTGTAAATATGAGTTAAAGCTTAGAGGACCCGAAAAGGTAGTGTTAGTGCCATATCTAATGACCCACAGGGAATCAAGCAATTTATAGAGCCATGTGGGTAGACTGTGACCCAGTTTCCATTAAAGCACACAAACCAAGTTTTCTACTTGTATTCCTGTGACTGTGTATATGTGTCCCAGCAGAGAAATGCAGGGAAGGATACACATGTGTCTTTTAACATTAGACACCTTGGGGGAGCAGTAGCAAATGACATATGAGGGTGGGACTTTGATTGAACTTTTTCATTATACAAATCTGTATTCTTAGAGGTGTTATAAAAAAGATTTTTAGAGCTTTGAGAGTTGATAAACATAGATACACATTTTTAAAACTTTTTTGTTGGATTTTTTTTAAATAGGTGGAAAATATCTTTAACGACAGACACAAGATTGTAATCACTGGAAGAAGAGCACATCACAGACTGTACAAGAATCAGACCCAGCGGATTTCTTGCTTGATCTTGGAGCCAGTGAGCTCTTCTGGTTTCCGTACCTGGAAATGACCAACAAGAGTTTTGTAAGAGTCAGTGAAGCTACTTGTCAATCATCTCCTGCAAGTACAGGTCTACAGGTAAGAATGCTGGACACTGTGTGCAATTCACTAGGTAACTCTTAGACCACTAGAACATTCTTTTTCCCTGATATGCCACTACCCCTTTGTTTAACTTGTTACTCTACTGGAAATCCTCCCCTTTGGCATGATAGACCTTTTCCTGGACTGATCATAGAGGAAGTTAACTGGAAAGATGCAACTTTTAAGGAAAAATATTTTGACCAGTTGGTCTAGGGAGAGTAGGCTCTCCCCAGCCAGCCTGTGCCCACCGTGGAAATGCCCGGCCCCTCCTGCTGTAGTAGCTCTGAGCATCCAGGGCTTTCTGTTTTGATCATCAGGAGACTGCAGGATTCACCTCACCTGAAAGGCCTTGCTTCCTCTGCCTCTGACCCTGTCCCCTGCAGGAGAGTCTGTCACTCTGAGAAATACAAACGGCATTCTGTGGATGGAGATGCCTGTCCTGGAGGCCCTGCCCTCCCTTCCTTGCCCCTGAAGGCTTCCCTGTGCCATGGGGCTCTCATCTCCCAGGAGGATGGACATGCCACTGGCACTTCCAGGGTTTCCCAAGGCCTAGGACTTGGGCTTTTCCGCTCATTTTTATTGAGTCTGAGCCCGAATCTGCCCCTTCCCACCCTCACCTCTGATCATCTGTGTTCTTGCTCTTCTCCCAGGGGTAGGAGGTCCTGCCCTCTCTTTGGCTATTTTCATCTCAGTCGGTCTTTTTCTTCCATTCCTCTGATCTCCGGACAGGTCAGGTTATACCACAGAAAAAAGAAAAAGCAAACAGATGTCATTGACATGTTCACAGCAAGAGGGTAAAACCTTTTTTAAAGAAAATAAAGAGTTCCATAGTTCTACCCCTTACATCCTGGGAGATGCTGTGCAGGAATTACCCTGTAATTACTGGATCTACTGTTATCCAGAAAAAGGATACCACCCAGGGGAATTCTTCTAAACCATCTCCCACTATAGTCTCCTATAGAGGCAACAACAATGCATCTTAATCATAAACCTAAATTCCCCTGTGAGGCCGGTATTGGATGGGGTGAGCTCACTTTACTTCACCAGTCCTTCTCTCCTCCTGAAAGACCCTTCTTCTCCTTTACGTGGAGGCTTCTGGGGAAGGATCCTGCAGTCCTTGGTTTAGGGCTTCATGCCCACTGCTCACTTGCAGACAGGTTTCCACACAGCCTGGCTTCTTCAGCTTCCTTCTACTAGAAAGAACTCAGTGACACTCCGTTCACAATCACACCTCCCTTAGAGCTGTCTTTGCAGGGGCCCCCTCTCAGTCTCCCATGTCCCACTGAAATCCCATTTTCTCTTTCTCGACTTGCGTTGTGCTCATCCTCAGGCTCCCGAGACCTCACCATCTGATGAGGCATGTCCTCTCCTCTCCTGGGCCATGGGAGTCTCTGAGGTGAACTCAATGTCTGAAGTCAGCTGTCCTGGGGCATCTTCCATCCAGGTCCCCCTAGGGCTGGCGCTCTCCATGCACTTGGGGTGGGAGGGCTGGGTAGCGCTTTGCTCTTTGGTTGAGACTTCTGAGAATAGAGAGTTCATTTACGTGAGCTCTGAAGGCTCTGGTCCTCATCTATGAGCCCAAGGCTCTGGGCTCAGGGATCCCTCCAGGCCTTTCTATCACCACCATCCTCCATCTCTGCAGACCTCATCCCTTCTTTCTTTTCCACAGAACCTACCATCCTTTTGGGAGCATTGCTGTGAGCAATAAAATCTCTGCAAAATGGTACTAATGATAGTACCCATTTCCAAGCAGTGGATTCTGACTCATGGCTACTCAGTGTTACAGAGTAGAACTGTGCTCCATATGGTTTTCTTGCTGTAATCATTATGGAAGCAGAAGCAAGGCCTCTCTTTCAGGATGCCTGCATGAGTTTGAACCACTAACCTTTCTCCTTTAGTGGTGGAGTACAAATGGTTTGTGCCACCGGAGGACCCCTACTAGTGACAGTAAAGCCTTATAATAAAAGCTTATGCTCTTTGAAGATAGTGTTGTGGGGTTTCATACTTGTAAATAAAGAATCTTCAAGTTAATTTTTTCGTGGCATTTATGTATCGAGTGCCAAGTGATTTTACTCGTTTGGAACATGTAAATGTCTTCATTTTCCTGAACCTTCATGATAGTCTGGGACTTCTAAAGATTTCTTCTACAAGGATGATTTTCTTCGTATATTTAGCAAGTAAACACTCAAACAGGAGAAATGCTCATCTCTTTTACACGTCTTTGAAGGGAAGACTTTATAGAGGCATTGTAATTAAAGGGAAAGAATAATTTGAATATTTCATTAAGTCTTACATGTATACCTTTTCCTTGTAGCCTTCGTAAACAAGCAACAGTAGAAGGTTAAAGTTGCCTCTCTGTAAACAGAAGTCCCCTCTACAGGTCCGTATGAGATGAACTCCTTCAGGGTCCTTAGGCGGAAGACAGTTGACTGTATCTGAGAGTCTTGATTCCACAGACGTCAGTGGTCAGATACAACCAACTCACCTGGGTGTGTCTGGATGGGTTTCCATGTCAGCCTAAAGGTCTGCACATGTTTCTGAGTATGAGAGAAGGACTGGAGAGTTCAGAGTGAAGAAAGAGATGGAGGTAGTGTGTGTGTGTTGGATGGAAGGATGCTCCAGGGAGAGACACAGTATAGAGAGGAGGAAGCTCCCAGGAGTGTGCTAGAGGGGTACAGAGACCAAGGAGGGAGCAGAAGGCAGGGCTCAGCCACTGCAGGGAGGACAGGAGAGCAGCAGAGAAGAAAAAGGGAAGAGTGGAGGAGGAGGACACTGGGTAGGGTGAGGATGCACCACCAGGAGTTACAGCAAAAGCTCAGGTCAGTTTGGTAAGAATTTAAAACTTCAATTCTAAAGGTAACTTTAGAACTTGAAGGAAAAGGGAAGTCCCTGGAGCTCAGGGGTCATGGCCTGTCCAGACCTTCTGCTACCTGAGTCCAGGCTGGGGACTGTTGAGGCTCACAGCAACTGGGAACTCTGGGTCCATGTGGGGTTCTGTGTTCTCTCACACCATCCACTCCCAAAACCTCTCAGTACATTTCCTTTAATTCATCGCATGACTTATCGATCCAGTCTTCTTGTTGTTGTTAGGTGGCATCTAGTCGGTTCCAACTAATAGCGACCCTACAGGGCAGAGTAGAACTGCCCCATAGGGTTTCCAAGGAGTGACTGGTAGATTCAGACTGCTGAACTTTTTGGTTAGCAGCCTTAGCTTGCCATAGCTCTTAACCACTGGGCCACCAGGGCTCCTCAATCTCATTAGAACATATTAAAAATAAGTACAAGTCTCCATAACGACCCTTCTCCCTTATCCTAAACCCACTGCCCCAGTTGCCCACTTGCCTCCTTCAATCCTACAGACATAAGCAGGAATATTGTAGGCCTGAAATGTTGAGTGACTTCTCCTCCCTACTCTGGAAAGCTCTCAGATCACAATAGAAGGCTATGATTAACCCATTTATACCTTCATTTATTCATTCGCATCACAGACTTTGGGAAATTGTCTACTAAATGGCGGGAAGTACTTTCTCAGGGAAAGCCTTAGTGAGCCCCATCACCTCACATCAAAGCCTTCATCTTCTCTTCTTGTGGCCCTCTTTTCCAGGGAAATCCAACCCCTCACTGCCAGCGCCTGTTGATCAGGGAGAGTTTTCCTCCCACCCTTACCTCGAGTCTCAGAGAAAGGCCTCTTCCCCCTGTATTGCTGCTCCATCTTGGCTGGGTGAAGATGAGCCAAAAAGAATGGTCTTCTGAAAGATGTTTATCCCTCCTCCCAATTAGAGATTGTGTCCTGAACTCTCACAAGTTGGGGACCCTGCTTGAGGACTAACTGTCTGTGATTTGGTGGCTTAAGTTGCTCTCCCACAGGAGACCTCAGATCGACAACGTCTCCAAAGAGCAGTTGGGATCTGAGTGAGCACCAAGGGTTCCAGTAACCCCTATGTGACAGCATCACTGACATCACTCCATTCTGAGGGCTCAATTTGAATCTAAACATGGCAACAAGAAAAATGTGATAACTTTTGTGGTGAGGGTTAGGAAATACATAGAAAGAATGAATTGAACCTTTCCCCTGCCCTCAAACAGGTTACCATATATTGAGGTGACATGAGAATCCAGGGAATGATAGTGTGATGGCCTTTGTTTCCCCTCAAACCTCTCCTCTGACTGTTAGAACCACTTCGATCCAATCCTGGAAACACAGTGTCCACTCTGAACCACTCTCAGGGCTCCTTTGCTTCTGAGGCTTCACATAGGCTGTTTCCTTTGACTAGAAGATGTTCTCTCCCATCCTCTCTGCTGGTCCACCCTCCCTGGTGAAGCGTGGTGGTGTAGAGAGCAGACATCTGCCAAACTCCTGAGTTTGAGTCCCACCTGCTCCACTTAGTGGCTGTGTGACCTTGAATGAGACATTTAACCTCTCTATGCCTCACTTCCATCATCTGGAATGTTAAGAGAAGTCTATCTTTCTCATAAGGTTGTTGAGAGGGTGCAACCACTGACAACAGTGACTGCTACAGACTAAGATTGTGTGAATGCTCATGGTTAGAGGAGCCCAGGTCCTGCAATGGTTAAGTGCTGGTGCTAACCAAAATGTTTAAACCCATCTAGTGGCTCCAGGGGAGAAACACCTGGTGGTCTGCTCCCATCAAGATTACAGCCTTGGAAACCCTATGGGGCTGTTCTATTCTGTCACATGGGATCAGTAGGAGTTGGAATTGAGCTGATAGCACCTAACAAAAACAACATGGTTATATTTCAGGTCAGGGTGCCTAAACTACTTGATGTCCCTGCTTTATGTATCAGATAGCCCTATAATCCCCACATGGCAACACTCCCACTGCCCTGTTCTGGGGAGATGATCATTTAAAAATCTGTCTCTTTTAAAAGGACTGTAAACAACTTGGGGGCAAACACAAGATCGGCCTTATATTTGTAGCCTCAGAAAGTAGGACAGTGCCTGACATGTAGTACATACTGGATATATATTCATTGAATCAATGAATGAATGAATGTTGACTCCCCAAAATACCCATCCTTTATATAAAACCAATACAGAATAGAACTCTTTGATGTAGACCCTGAAGGCACCATCACTCATGGGTGAGCTGTTGACCCCAATTCATTGACCTTCCTAGCTCTGAGCCCAAGAATATTTTACACTTACCCCCTTCCCATGCTTTCCCTTGGACCTTCTGGTAAAGGGTTAGGATTGCATCCTCACCAAAAAGCAATGAAGCTTAGGACCTCCATGATCAACCCTCAGGAAAAAGCCCACTGTTCTCTGCTTGGGTTGCACCTTTGATTTTGTTCCAGAGGCTACTTAGAAAATCAACTGGCAAAATTGTTGAAACCATCTGAGAAGGGGTTTTAGAAGGTTGTTGTTGGTGGACAGAGGGGAACCTGATAGCTTGGAGGAATACGTAAGCTCTCAGATGGGGAGGAGAGGGGGCTTGTTTTATGTGACTGCAGAGGGTAGAACCAAGACAAGCATCTGTAAACACAAAAGAGCAAAAGAAGATCTTCCTTGTTCAGAATTGTAGGAAAAATGCACCAATGGCTTCACCCTATCTCCTCAGAATTTTTATATTCCATGACACCCATCACTTGCACTGTGGCCTCGGGAATACTTGGCGTTTCCTGAATATATTGGGCCGTTTCCTACTTCCTAACCACCTAGTCATATTTCTGCATTTGGTTCAGCATCACTGCCTGGTAAATTCTTCTCTGACCCTACTACTGGTAGAGCTTGTCACTCCCGGCTCTGTCCTCCGTTGTATTCTAGAAACAATTAGCCATAGCTCAGAACACACTTGATTGCATTTACTTCTTGTGCTTGATTGTAAAATGACTATCCATTCTTTCTGTCTCTGTATCCATGCCCTGTTAATGTTTCCTAAATACCTTACCCATTTTCACCCCCTAACCATGTACCCATATTCCACATTTGGTTCAAGCATCACTTCTTGGTTGAGGCTTTCCTTGTAGATTCCTAGTAGAATATCATATTCCCTACTCTGGGAAAGTCTTGTACTCAAGAAATGCTTTCCCATAGTTCAGAATACAGTTGAATGCTTTTACTTATTGTAATTGATCACAGTATGGCCACATATTCTTCCTATTTCTTTACCAAACAAAAAAAAATGAAACCTGTTGCTGTCGAGTCAATTCTGCCTCATAGCAACCCTATAGGACACAGTAGAACTGCCCCATAGGGTTTCCACAGAACAGCTGGTGGATTTAAACTGCCAACCTTTTGGTAAGCAGCAAACCTCTTAATCATTGTGCCACCAGGGCTCCTTGTCAACCCTTGTAAAATGACCTGTCAGCTCCTTTGGTCAACAGCAGAAGTCTTTATTCACCTCTTGAATTGCAAGTTGACTTATGACTGCTTTGGCCATTGGGTGATACCAAACCTGATACAAGCAGAGAACTGAAAGGACTTGGGCTTTGGGGCTTGCCCTATAGCTGCTCTTCGAACCCTGAAAACTCCTGGGTTTGAGCCAAGGCCAGTCTGCTGCATGATTTATGTCTTTCATCAAATTTGGAAAGTGTCCTGCCATTATTTTTTCAAATATTTTTTCTACACCTTTCTCTCTCTCCTCTCCTTTTGGGATGTCCATGATGTGTTTATTGGCATGTTTGGTGTTGTCTCACAGAGCCCTGAGGCTGCATTCATTTTCCTTGTTCTTCCCCACCCCACCTCAGACTTGATAATTTCAAATGCCTTAACTTCAAATTTGCTGATTATTTGTTCTGCCTGCTCAAATCTGTCATTGAGCCACTCTAGTGAATCTTTTATTTCAGCTGTTGTGCTTTTCAGCTTCATAATTTCCATTCGGTTCATTTTTGTAGCTTCTCTATGTTTATTGACATTTTCTATTTGTTCATACATTGTTCTCCTGATTTACCTCTTTGTTGATGGTTTTCTTTATTTCACTGAGCATATTTAAGATATTTGATTTAATGTTTTTGACTAGTAATTCCAATGTCTGGACTTCTCAGGGATTGTTTCTGTCAAATTTTTTTCTTTCCGATGTATCAACCTTATTTTCCTGTTGGGTTTTTTTTTTTTTTTTTTTTTTTTTTTTTGTGTGTGTGTGTATGTGTGCGCGCGCTTTGGAATGTTTTGATGAGAACTGTACATTTTTACTATTAAAATTTAGTAGCTATGGAAATCATATTCTCTCCCTCTTCAGGGGTTACTGCTGTTGCTTGTTGAGGGCTTCAGCTGTCCATTTACATAGTAAGATTTTCAAATTATGTATGCAAAGTTTGCATTTCATCTGTGAGTGGTCACTCAGGTATCTGTTCCATTATCTCTGTGGTCAGTGTGTGACCTTACAGATATTTCCTTAAATATGGAGATTTGTTTAAGGTATGTATATCTCTTTAGGAGTCTTGGTGGCACAGTGGTTACGAGCTCAGCTCTAAACTAAAAGGTTGGCAGTTAGAATCCACCAGCTGCTCCTTGGAAACCCTATGAGGCAGTTCTGCTCTGTCTTGTACGGTTGCTATGAGTCAGAATTGACTCTATGGCAACAGGTTTTGTTGTTTTGGTTATATCTCTTTAAATCTTTCCATAGATGCTACTGGGGTAGCCACTGGATTCCGAATGGGATAAAACAGGGCAAACATCCTCAGTGGTCCCGCAAGTAACCACCTGACCCACCAAAATGTACAACTCCAAATTTTTGGAAGACAAGGTTTTTACTGTCCTTTCTGGCACCAGTTAGCCACTCTAGGAATAAAAGCTACTGTCCATATGTTTGTGGTCATGCTGAGGAATGGGGATGGTAGCTGGTTCCCCATGTTGCTCTCTTACTAAAGTTCAGCAGCCTCTCCATCAAGCACTGTGCTGGTTGCCCTAAGTATCTGATTAGGTTCCAGATCAGTTAAATAGATGATTCTGACTATTTTTTCCCCCGAGCTTAGTGCTGTTTTGCTGGAGAGACCAATATATGGAGCTTTCTACTCTGCCATTTTCCATGACATTAAGTTTTTTCAACTATACTCAGTTTTTAGCATCACTTTCAGTCTCACTTCCAGCAGGAGGTGACACCATTTGCTGAGTCTCTTTGGATATTAGTGCTACAAACTAGGTCTCCTGCCCTATTGACAGCTCAGAAATCAATATTTTTGGTTGCCTCTCCCAGTCTTATTCTTGTATATTAATTCCTTTTAAAAACAATCTTCGGCTATTCTAGTGGACTTTCAGGAATTAGAGCAGGTAAGTATGTATATTCAATCTTCTATCTTAAAATGGAATCATTTACCTTGCCCATTTATTAATTGGGGATTTTATTTTAACCCCTATTGATTTATAGGTTCTGTTTATTTAACTTTAAGTTTGCCCTTTATGAGTTATACATTTTTTTAAAATTGTGCTTTAGGTGAAAGTTTACAGTGCAAATTAGTTTCTCATTCAAAAATTTATATAAGAATTCTTTGGTTGACGTTGGTTGCAATCCTCACTGTGTCAGCATGATCCTACTTTCCATTTACACCCCAGGTTTTCCGCGTCCATTCATCCAGCTTTCCTGTCCATTCTTGATTTACTCATCTTTGCTTTTGGGCAGATGATGCCCAATAGGTGTCATATACTTGACTGAACTAAGAAGCATGTTCTTCATGTATGTTATTGTTTGTTTTATAGGCCTGTCAATTTGGGGCTGAAAAGTAGACTTTGGGAGTGTCCTCAGTTCTAAGTTAGCCGGATATCTGTGGGCCATAGCCTTGGGGGGTTCCTCCAGTCTCTGTCAGATCAGTAAGTCTGGTCTCTTTTTGTGAATTTGAATTTTGTTCTACATTTTTCTCCTGCTCCATCCAGGGAATTCTATTGTGATACCTGTCAGAACTGTTGGTGCTAGTAGCCGGGCACTATCTAGTTCTTCTCGGCTCGGGCTGATAGAGGTTATTGTTCATGTGATCCATTAGTCCTTTAGACTAATAGTTTCTCTGTGTCTATGGTTTCCTTCATTATCCTTTGCTCCCCATGTGATGTGACCAATAGATGTATCTCTGATGGCTGCTCACATGTTTTTAAGACCTCAGACACTACTCACCAAAGAAGGATGTAGAACATTTTCTTTATGAACAATGTTATGCCAGTTGACCCAAATGTCCCCCAAAACCATGGTCCTCAGGCCTCAGGCACAGTAACTCAGTCTCTCAAGGTGTTTTAATGTGTCTAGGAAACTGCTATGACTTTGCCTCGGTCAGGTTGTGCTGAATTCCCTCATATTGTGTTGTCTTTCACTTCACCAGTGTTAACCCTTGTCTACTATCAGTTAGTGATTTCTTCTCCTCACCCCTTCCTCCTTCGTAACCATTAAAGATTGTTTTTTTCTGTGTGTAAAAGTTTGCTGAGTTATATTTTATGTTATAATCCACACACCATAAAATTCACTCTTTTTTAAAATTATATACTTTTACTTATTTTGTTGCTGAGAATATACACAGCAAAACACACACCAGTTCAACAGTTATTACATGTACCATTTAATGATATTTATTACATTCTTCGAGTTGTGTAACTATTTTCACCCTCCTTTTCTGAGTTATTCCTCCCCCATTAACATAAATTCACTGCCCCTCAGGTTCCTATCTAATCTTTGTACTTGCCGTTGTGAATTTGATTCCATATAGATAGTTCTTAAAAGAGCATAATGCTCGGACTTCGGGCAACATGGTGCTATAGTCAGAAGCACCACGCCGTCCCTCTGCAGCAAAGATCATAAAAACTAAGTCAAATAGAGTCACACATCAATCCTGAAACCCTAAGCATCAAATGAAGAGATGAAGAACTCAGCCAAGCAGCAAATGGAATAAGAAACTGACCAAGAACAGAGAGCGAGGAGGGATACATGCAGAGGTCCCCTATCAGCTACAGCAGCACAGATCCTCCATCTTGGATGCCTATCAGAGATCAGCGAACAGAAGGTACAAGAAAGCAGCTTCATGGAGCTTCCATCAGGAGACAGAACAACTGGTAACCCACGATATAGGCTTTCCCACTCCCAAACCTTCTTCACCCCCAACACTTCTTCACCCCTACTTAGCGTCCTCTGCTTCCTGCAGTCACAGTCTATTGTCTGGGAAGCATGAGCTTCCCCCTAGTGTTGCTTGGATTCTACCCTCTTGTGCTGGGCAGCTCCCTGAGTGCCATTTGTTGGCTGCTGGTGTTGCTTTTTTCCACTTCTTTAGATTTCTTCCTTACCTCTAACCACCTGCCCCTCCTTTCTCTCAAATACCTGGCTCTGTGCGCCATCTTCTTCCTGAAAGGCTGAGAAACACTGCTCGACTGTGAAACTGCTTCCTGGCCCGTGCTGCCATGCTGGTGGGACCCCCGGGGCTTTTTTGTTTGTTTGCTCTGATTTGTTCTGTTTTGACTTGTTTGTTTTCTTTTTCTTTTCTCAGCTTGGGAACCCCTTCTAGTTGGGCAGTACCACGTAGATCGGAAGCTAGTCCCTTACTCTGCGCAGACACACAGGGACATCCCTGGGGCATTTCTTTTTTCTTGTTTTTTTTTTTTTTTTTCTTTCTTGTTTTGTTGTTTGTTTGTTTTTTTTTTTTCTCATTTCTTTGTTTAGTTTCTTCTCTCTCTTATTCCCTTTTTGTCTCTCTTCATTTCCAGTTTCTCAAATTATTCATTTTTTTCTTCTACCCTTTTTCTTTTTTCTCATTTTTATTTTTCCCCATTTCTCAGTCTCTCATCTCTCCACTCCAATAGCAAGCTCTGCTAGCACTCTTTTTTGTTTGTGTGTATGTTTTTGGCTACTGTTTCTGTCTCCTCTGTCTCATCTTTCCCATACACATCTTAGCTCCACATATCACAGTCTACCCCCTCCTTCCTGCCTACCTGCACCGCGCACTGAACATCACATTCCCAAGCAGCACAGGCACATCCTACTGGAACCTGCCCTTCCCTGATTCCCAGTCTGCACTGTCAGCCCTGGTAAGTGCCGTGAAGAAACCTATCCCAGCAACTCCCCTTCAGCTGGACCTGCCCTGCTGTACCATACCTGAGTGACTGACCCTGCCCATTGAAGAAGGCGGTGAAAACTATCATGCCCACAGATGAGCAAGGAACAAATAACACACAGCTCACCTGCTCAGACATAACCAAATAAAACAAAAAAGCAGGATGAAATACACATATCTACAATCAATAAACCAGGAAAATAACCACAGAATGCCCTGAAGGCAGCAGACAATATCAAAACATTTACAAAAACAGGACAGGATGGTTCCGGTATGTGTCCAAAATAAAACACCAGATGACCTTCCAGTAGAAGAAAAGGCAGTAGACCTAACTGATAGGGAATTCAAATCTCTACTATTCAGAATTATCCTAGAGATGAAGCAAAAAACAGACAAAAATGAGGAAAAAATAGATAAATTCATGGAAAAAAGCAGACAAATTCATGGAAAATACAGACCAAAAAATGGAAGAATTCAGAACATAATACAGGAACAAAATGCTAAAATAAATTCACAACTAGAAATCACTAAAAAAAAATTAGAAATCCAGAAGATAAACAACAAGATTTCAGAAATGAACAGTGTCATAGAAGGGCTGAGGAGCAGGTTAGAAACGATGGAAGACAGGGTCAGCAAAATTGAAGACAAACACTTGGATTCAACTCTCTTTGAGGAAAAATCAGAAAAAAGAACAAAGAAAAATGAATAGGCCCTGAGAATTATGTGGAATACAATCAAAAGCAAAAATCTATGAGTGATCAGAGTTCCAGAATGGGGAGAAAACAGAAAACACAGAGAGGATCATTGAAGAATTGCTGACAGAAAACTTCCCCAATATCGTGGAAGATGAAAAGCTGACCATCCAAGAAGCTCAACGAACCCCATATTGGACAGACCCCGAAAGAAAACCACCAAGGCATATCATAATCACACTTGCTAAAACCAAAGAGAAAGAATCCTGAGAGCAGCTTGAGAAAAACAAAAACTCACATACAGAGGAAAAACAATAAGACTAAACTCAGATTATTCAGCAGAAACTATGCAGGCAAGAAGGCAAAGGGACTACATATATAAAACCTTGAAAGAAAAAAATTGCCAGTCAAGAATAATATATCCTGCAAAACTCTCATTCACATATGATGGTGGAATTAGGTCATTTCCAGATAAACAGAAATTAAGGGACTATGTAAAAACCGAACCAAACTTACAAGACTTATTAAAGGAAGTCCTTTGATCTGAGAACAAACAATATCAGACCACAGCTGAATATAGGACACAGGATTGTACTAGCCAGATACCAACCTAGGAAATGAACTCTTAAGGACTATGAAAAACCAAAAGAATTACAAAAGGGAACCAGAGAGGTTAATCTGTAATGACAACGGCATCAGAACAGTAAAAGAGGGAATAAACAGTATAGGTATACAACCTTCTAATGGAGAGGAAGTCAAGAGATACCAAGTAATAATAGATTGGTTCACATCTAGGAAGATAAGGGTAAATTTCAAGGTAATCACAAAGAAAGTTAACAAACATACTCACCAAAATAAAGAAGAAAAACATAAAGTCTCAGTAAAAACAAAACCTACAAAAACAAAAGCAATGAAAGAAATCCACAAACAAAAGGAACTCGGCACAGGAGAGTAAGAGGAACAAAGAAAACGTCAGCACCACAAAAAAAAACACTACAAAATGCAATCTCACTCCTAGGAATATATCCTAGAGAAATAAGAGCCATCACACTAATAGACATATGCACACCCATATTCACTGAAGCACCATTCACAATAGCAAAAAGATGGAAACAACCTAGATGCCCAGCAACAGATGAATGGATAAACAAACTATGGTACATACACACAATGGAGTATTATACAAACATAAAGAACAATGGTGGATCTGTGAAGCATCTCACTTCATGGATGAAGCTGGAGGACATTGTGCTAAGTGAAATAAGTCAATCACAAGAGGGCAAATATTGTATGATACCTCTACTGTATAACTCATGTAAAAGTTTACACACAAAGAGAAACAATGTTTGTTGGTTAAGAGGGATGGGAGGGGTGAGGGAGGAACTAAATAGATAAGTGGTAACTTTGGTAAAGGGTAGGACAGTACACATTACTGGGGAAGCCAGCACAACTTGTACAAGGAAAGGTCATGGAAGCTCCATAGACACTTCCAAACTCCCTGAGGGACTGAATTGCTGGGCGGAGGGCTGTGGGGACCATGGTCTTGGGGAAAATCTAGCTCAATTGGCATAACACAGTTTATAAAGACAGTGTTCTAAATTCTACCTTGGTGAGTAGCATCTGGGGTCTTAAAAGCCTGTGAGCAGCCATCTAAGATACTCCACTGGTCTCAGCCCTTCGGGAGCAAGGGAGAATGAAGAGAACAAGACACAAGGAAAAGATTAGTCCAGAGGACTAATGGACTACAGCTACCAAGGCCTCCACCAGACTGAATCCAGTACAGCTAGATGGTGCCCAGCTACCACCAATGACTGCTCTGACCGGGATTACAAAAGAGGGTCCTGGACAGAGCTGGAAAATGATGTAGAACAAAATGCTAACTCACAAAAAAAAAAGACCAGATTTACTGGCCTGACAGACTGGAGAAACCCCGAGAGTATGGTCCCCAGACACCCTTTTAGCTTAGTGGTGATGCCCCTCCCAAAGTTCACTGTTCAGCTGGGGATTTGACAGCCTCAGAAAATAAAACAGGACTATTGAAGCACAGCAGTCCAGGGACAAGGACTAGTATGCAGGAGGGGACAGGAAATCTGGTGATAGGGAACCCAAGTTTGAGAAGGGACAGTGTTGACATGTCATAGGGTTGTTAACCATTGTCATAGGGCAATATGCGTACTAACCGAGAAACTATTTGTTCTGCAAACCATCTAAGGTACAAAAAAAAAGAATTATCTACGTGAGATCAAATTGACAACAGCAACTCAAAAGGTTTGATGGGAAGCCTAGGGTACAGTGAGCTGAAGATAATGGTGATGGAATAATTTGGAAAAGGATAGTGAGAATAGCAGCACAACTGTAAGAATGTAATCGATGTCACTGAATTGTACATGTAGAAACTTTCAAAATGGTGTAAATTTGGCTATGTATATTTTCACCAAGGAAAGGGTCCTCAGGGTCGAGAAGGGAGAGTGTTGACATGTCGTGGGGTTGTTAATCAATATCATAAAACAATATGTGTACTGACTGTTTAATGAGAAACTATTTGTTCTGTAAAACTTCACCTAAAGTACAATAAAAATTTTTTTTTAGAAAAAGCCTAATGCTCAAGGCAAACATTTTTTACTAATAAAACTAAACTACTGTTTGGTTTTAAGAAGACATTACGAGATTTTTGGTTTAAGGTTTAAAAATTATCTTAGGGCAGTAGTAACGGGTTCATCTTACCTTCATGGCTCCAGGAAGTCTGGAGTCCATGAGAATTTGAAATTCTGTTCTGCATTTTCCCCGTTTTAATCAGGATTCTTCTACGGAAACTTTGATGAAAATGTTCATCCAGCACCATCCAGTTTTCTGGTCTCATGGCAAAAGAGGCAGTTGTTTATGAGGCAATTAGTCACATATTCCATATCCTCCTCTTATTCCTGACTCTCCTTCCTCTGTTGTTCCAGGTGAATAGAGATCAATTGTTGTGCCTTGGATGGCCATTTGCAAGCTTTTGAGACCCCAGGCACTATGCGTCAAACTAGGAGGTAGAATGGAGGCATTAAACATGTTATTAGGCCAATTAACTGGGATGTCCTATGAAACTATGACCCTGAACCTCCAAACCAAGAAACTAAATCCCATGAAGTTTTTGGTCGTACATAAACAGCCTCAGCAGCTACTCCTTCTTTTTTTTTTTTTTTTTTTTTTTTTTGTGGTGGTTGTATATATATCTATCACACAACTTTTGCCAATTCAACTTTTTACAAACGTACTACTTATTGACAGCCATTACAATAATTGGCTGTACAGCCTTACCCTTAATCAATGTAGTATTTCCATCACCATTAAACCCCTCCTTTCTCTCTCCCTCCCACCCCTTGTAACCACTAATAAACTTTGTTTCTTTGTATATTTGCCTTTTCTTGTCTTTTTATGTAAGTAAGTCATACAATATTTGTCCTTTTGTGATTGACTTATTTAACTCAGCATAATGTCTTTGAGCTCCATCCATACTGTAGCATGTATCAAGACTTCATTTTTCCTACTGGCTGAGTAGTATTAGTATTCCATTGCACATATGTACCACATTTTGTTTATCCATTCATCTTTTGATTAAAAGATAAAATGATAAATTAAAACAACCTAAAATAACAAATATTGGCAAGGATGTGGGGAAATTGAAGTCCTTTTCCACTGCTGGTGGAAATGCAAAATGATACAGCCATTGTGGAAAATATTGTGGCGGTTCCTCAAAAAACTAAAAGTAGAACTACCATAACAGCCAACACTTCCACTGCTAGGTACATACCCCAAAGACTTGAAGGCTGAGATTCAAACAGACTTGTACACCAGTGTTCACTGCAGCACTATGCACAATAGCCAAAAGGTAGAAACAACCTAAATGCCCATCACCAAATTCACTCTTTTAATATGAAAAATTCAGTGGTTTTAGTATATTCACAGAGTTGTGCAACCATCACTACTCTCTAATTTCAGAATGTTTTCATTTCCTCAAACAAAAACCCCATACCCGTTAGCAGTCACTCCTCACTTCCCCTTTTAGTCCATGGCAACCGCTAATCTGTATTCTACCTCTATGTGTTTACCTAGTTTGAATATTTTGCGTAAACTGAATCCTACAGATGAGCGTACTTTCTAGCTTCTTTCAGTTACACTAGTGTTTTTGGGATTCATCCATCTGGTAACAACTATCACTTCATTCCTTTTTATGGCTGAATAGTATTTATTGTATAGATATACCACATTTTGATTATCCACTCATCAGCTGATAGATACTTATATTGTTTCCACCCTTTGACTACTATGGATAATGCTATTATGAACATTTTTATACAAGTTTTTTCGTGAACATATATTTCCAATTCTAAGGATATATACCTAGGAGTACAATCACAAGGTGATATGCTGACTTTATGTGTAACATTTTCAGGAAGTACCAAGGTGTTTTCAAAGTGGCTGCACTGTTTTACATTCCCATCAATGATGAATGAGGGTTCCAATTACTCCACATACTTCCCATCACTTTTTGTTGTCCATCCCTTTGATTGTAGCCATCTTAGTGGGTATCAAGTAGAATCTCCTTGTGGTTTTATTGTCATTTCTCTAATGACAAATAATGTTGAGTATTTTTTCATGTGTCTATTGGCCATTTGTATACCTTCTTTGCAGAAATGACAATTCAACTCTTTGTATGTATTTTTTCAATTTACTGCCTTTTTTTCTTTTCTCATTTAGTCTTTGATATGGCAGTGGTTTTCTTTTTTTACATATAACTTATCACCTTTCTGTCTTATGGCTTTGAATATTTTAGAATGCATTTCCTTATTGTCAGTAAAAAAAAACTCCCATAGTTTCTTGAAGAATTTTTATTTTTTCATGTTTTAAATTTAAATATGTGATTCATTTGGGAGTATCTAGGTGTAAGCTGCAAGTCAATAGATCAAAATATTTACTTTTGGAGGTTATTGTTTGGATAGTTACCAAATTGCCTTAAAAAACTGGTTTTTGAATAAACCGTCTTGTTCCCCGTTCCCCACTGTCAAACAAATTGAAGAGCATTTTCAGAAACAGGAACCCCACCATTCTCACCATCTCATTTTAAATATATTGCTTTGTTGCAGTATAAACCCCTTCTCTTTCTTATTTAGCCATCTGTGATCTTTTCTCTATTAAACTCACAAAAATTTTGACGTGAGTGAGATTTTTGTGAAACTATAAGCAGGGATAATTTCATAGCTGGATCCATGTGTTCCAGCCTTAAAGCAGGAGAGGTGTAAGGAGAATCCCCAGGGATGGCTTAAGCCATGAGAACATGATTCTCTGGGCTTTGCTGTTTTGTTCTACAAAGGGCTCTAGACTTTCCATATAAAGATATATCTATATATCAACTTTACTATGCACAAGGAATAACCCTCTAAATGGTAAGCGTTCATAAGGAATATATTCAAATGCCTTGGAAGATATTTACATGTATATATATTTTGGTGAACACATGTTTTCATTTTTAATGTGTATTTATCTAGAAGTAAAATTTCTGGATCATGGGATATGTATGTTCACAGCTTTAGTAGATAATTTCAATTGTTTAAAGTGGTTGTACCAGTTTACACTCTCCCCTGCAGTAGATCAGAGTTCTAGTTGCTCCGTGTTCTACCCGGTATTTAGTATTTAGTATCTTTTTCCTTTTACCCATCCTGATTAGTATGTAGTAATATCATATTGTCACTTTGTATTTGCGTTTGCCTGATGACTAAAGATGTCTAGCCCCTTTTCTTATGTTTATTGGTCTTATAGATAACCTCTTTTGTACAGTGTCTATTCAAGTATTTGCTGGTTTTTCTTTTGAGTTGTCTGCTTTTTTTTTTCTTATTGATTTTCCAGAGTTCTTTTTATATCCCATAACTAAGTCCTTAGTAAAAATATATGTATGAAAAATAACTTCTACTCTGGGGAACACATTTTCACTCCCTTACTGGCGTCTTTTGAACAGCAGAAGTCCTTAATTTTAAAAGTTTAATAGGCCTTCGTAAGGGGGTATTCCTTCTTAGTTATGCGTTCCTTCCCTCAAGTGTGCACTCCTAACAATGCACACAACCCTTTTTTAGTAGTCTCAGAACTAGCGCCCCTTTAAGAAACACTTGTCTTTATACAGGAGGGGAATTCAGTCTATAATTCCTTAGGGGATTTCACAAAAAGTGTTTGTTGTGAGAAAACATTTGTTGGGAGATGAGGAATCCATAATTCTACAACCAAATAGATGACAGTGGTAGAAGCAGGATGACCCTGTTAGAACTCTGTAGAGGATGAGGGTCATCTTTGAGCCAATGCTCCCACTGGGTGGGCCAAACTGGGAGGTGAGGGCAAGGGCTGGAGTGAGAGTCAGAAACTCCATGCCATTTCTTCTTGCAAGTCGTGTACTTCTGTCTGCTTTCATAACTGGTAACGGAGAAGCCCTGTATTAGAAATGCTCCCATCATCACTCTGCTTGACTCTTTTAATGCTGCTCTATTTTCTCTTCCGGTACATATCTCCAGAGCCCTGGTGGCGCAAAGGTCAAGTGCTCCCTGCTAACTGAAAGGTTGACAGTTCCAACATTCACAGAGGCTCCGAGGGAGAAAGACCTGGTGATCTGCTTTTGTACAGATTACAGCCTATGAAAACCTATGGAGCCAGTTCTATTCTGTCATATCAGGTCACTGTGAGTCAAAAATGACTCAATGGCACCTAACAACAACAACCTCCTCAGTGGTCTGACTAAATAATAGTAGTCAATTGATGAGATTTCCCCTTTGAGTATACTTTCCTCTAGTTTCTCCTTTGTTTCAATAAACACTTACTACTGTTAAATCAGAGAAAATAAAACTTTTGCAAGGTTAAAAGTGGATAATCATATCTATCTCACCCACTGTATCAATCTAAGGATTAAATGAGGAACTAGATGTGAACATAGCAGAGGGCCCAGCCCCAGCCTCCTATGGCCCTCAGGAAATGTGTTCTTCTCTCCTCTGGCCCACTGTCTTTTCCTTACTGCTCTGTTAAAACCTTGAGGGGTGTATATGACTACAGGGTTCGCAACTTCACAATTCTGTTTTCCATACCAGTGTAGTGTGATCTTAGGCTCACGGGCAGCCTCTCCACAGATTTAATCCTTCCATTTCTATTACCTTATTTATTATTTAAATCAAGGTTCCACCTCCAGTCATTTCAACTCCTCCTGGGTCCAGACTCATATATTCAAATATTGGCCTACCTCTCTGAGCATCTTCATCTGTAATGTGTACATTATAATAATACATTCCGTGTATGATTATCATGCAGAGCAAATATCTTAAGAAAGGAGAAGCGCTTACAAGAGTGCCTGGCACCAGTGCAAGTACTTAGTATTAGCTGCTAGTATTATTACCTGACATCTCCATGTGGATGTCTAACAGCTATGCCATGTTATCAAGGCCATGAAACAATTCTTGGTTCCAACCCCATTTCACCCTTATCGATGCATTTCTCGAGACTTTAGTGATGGAACTGTGTCTTTTTCCACCCAAAGCACATGGTTAAGAAAGGTTGGCCGAGTCAACATTATAAATTGCTCCAGCATTACTATGGGTAGCTATTGAGTCACATTTGACCCACTAATCAAGCAAAGGATTAGAACCACTCTTGGCTGTTCATTCTAGTACACTCATTCCAAAATATCCTTTTTGGGCAACTATGCTGATAAATTCAGCTCAATCTAAAGTAACATTCTCCTCTCCTTGGTCTAGCACACCTGAATCTTTCCCTATCAGTGTCTTCTGCTTCCACCGAAGAGCTATGACAGAGTCTATTTTGTGCTGATGTGTAGAAATGAAATATATTTTTGTATTTTATATTTATGCTAATCTGTTATTTATTATTCTGTTTTCTATGGTTCTTAGAAGTTTCAATGGTGACAGTCTTATCCTGTATGAATAATGACAGTTATACCTTATATTTTTTTAATGTTGACTCAAACTTGTATGCCTACCATAAACAAGTTTGATTATGTATTATTATATATTTTATATTTTGTGATATTCAGTTTGCCAGGATTTTATGTAGGGTTTTCTATGTATTTTTTTATTGTGTAAATATATATATGTATGTATATATTATATATCTATATACATATATATAAAACATTTTTCCTTTCAACACTTTTTGTATGTACAATTTAATGTTGTGCAACCATCACCACTATCCATTTCCATTTTTTTTGTTCATCCTTAGCAGCTCAGTGTCCCCTAAGCAATTACTCCCTCCTAAATTTTTTAGTGTGCTTATTGTATAACATTTTTCTTGTATCATCTTTTTCCAAATTGGCATCTTTGCTAAACCAGCCATATGTATAGAAGCAGCTGAGGAAGTATTTGCTCTTTTTCTATTCTTTGATGGACGTCGTACATGGCTAAAATTATCTGTTTAATGAAACCTGCCTGAAAGCTATCTTGGCCTGTTATTTTCTTGCTAGGAGGATTGTAACTACTGATTTATTTTGTTTAATGATTAAAGCACTCTTCTGGTAATAATTATCTTAGAAAAGTTGCCACTGCAAGCTCCAAGCTGCTAGAATCCCTCTTCAAATGCTATGTGGATTTTCACCGTTTTCAGCCATGTTCAGACCAATTAATCAACCCCAGAATCACCACAGAGGCCAGTCCTTACAACCACTTCTAGTACCAACTCCCTGGTCTCAGACTCAGTATTTGTTGCAAAGAAATTGACATAGGTTATGCAAGCATTTTTGTGTTCACATCCTCCTTGAGTCCAGAATACAGAGAGGGTAAAATCTTTTAATTTTTTTCAGATTTTTTTACTTTTTCCTTTACTTATTATTTGTTTATTTTTCATATTTTCTCCTATCTAATAGTTCTAAAGTTGTGCTTTTCACGTTCAGGTCTTTAATCCAGATGGAATTTATTTGTGTGTGTGGTGTGGTGCGGTTGTCCCATTCATCTGAGGGTCAGAAGAGACTTTTCAAATGCAAAGGGGGAAGGCAAGGGTTGGAGCAGTTGCTGGACAACAGCTAGAACTGCCCACGTGGACCCCCCCTTCCCCGTGGCAGAGGCCTGTGTTCGCCCTATTGCAAGCCTTGCAGGCAGCGGGACTGGAGTCAGTTATCGCGAGACTCCTGCGAGAAGCTCAGTTCCCGCGGTACCTCCTGGCCTGACCGACCCCAGCTCTGATCCTCGTGGGTACAACCTGAATACAGGGAAAGTCAGTGGCTGCCCAGAGTAAGGCCCAGGAGCCTGATTTCAGGAGCTTCAGGCGCAGCATCTGGCCAGCAGCACTTCTGCTGCGATAGGATACAGTGAGGGGTCATCCTGCTGTCTGGTATCCCCACGATGACCCGGCAAGGGTGGGTGAATTGCAATCTTACATGGGCTTCTGGGTCCCCATGGGAGGCCCCCGGGTGCACTTCCTGGAGGAGACGGCAAAGCAACATAGGCTACACTGGCTGGGGGACCCGCTCTCTCTAGGCTGGGCTCATCGCTTGCACTGACTCAGAAAAGTCCTTCCAGGGGCATCACCCCTAGTTTGGGGGCCACAACTGCACTGTACTGATCTCCAGACTCACAGAGCTGCTGTACGCACAGGAGGAGGTGAGGCAGGGCTGGGCATGGCCACCTCCCTGGCAGCAGTTCCTCTTGCCTGTGATGCATTTGCCAGCCTGGAGTTTTGGGGACAGTTTTTCAGCCAGCCGAGCATTCTGAACAGACGCTGCGGAGAGAGCTTGCTCATGAAGCCCTGGACCAATACGCTCCTTTGCACTGAGGTCCTGCCTGGGTCATCTGTACACTGCAGCTCTTCCCAGCACCAGGAGCCATGATTTTCATTGGATGTTTTTTTTTTCCAATGACATGTTTTCCTAGATTTTCTTTTTGGCTCTCTTTCTTTAATCTTTTCCTCAGTGGCGTCACTAGGGTTTGTGTCACCCAGTGCAGTAATTCATGGTGCCACACCCCTATGCACCTCCTCCTGTAGCAGACCATGCAGAATCCTTAGTAGTGTTTTTGTACTAACGGTACTTATACATTATAATTCTCGTATATCACTCCTTCTTTTCCTTCAATTACTTCATTCTCAATAAGTTGTTGATGTAACTTCACAAATACTAATTACCACAATATTGCAGCTAAAACACCAGCAAATTTCACAAAATCAGCAAATATGAAAACACTGGCAGTAGCAAAAACAGCAGGTGCTTGTAGTGCATGCAGAGGAAACTACCTGATTCCATGGGTCATTGAAATTGGGTAATGACAGCTCTGACCGGAGGGCATTACCCGTTGTCATTGAGTGGATTCCCACTCATAGCGACTCTACAGGACAGAGTAGAACTGCCCTATAAAGTTCCTAGGAAATGCCTGATGGATTCGAACTGCTGCCCTTTTGTTTAGCAGACATAGCTCTTAACCACTATGCCACCAGGGTTTCTGGAGGGCATTAGAAGGTTCAGAAAGTAAATTAACATAGAGTTTTGCCTTGTAGGTATATTGATACATATAAGCTGAGCTTACAAAAACTGTTTTTGTTGTTATAACTTAACTACATGGATATTTTTATTAAAAATTATGATTCTGCTGAAACCCTGCACAAAAACTGTATAGACAGTCCGTTTGGTGTCACCTCCTCTGACAGTGTCACCCGGTGTGATCTGCACCTCCACGCACCCCTAGTGTTGCCACTGCTTTTGGTCTCGCCTCCATTGTATTGTCTCCCGTGGCATCTATCAGTTCTTTGGCCTCTATCCTCCCATGACTGTGCTGCTCTAGACTCCACCCCTGTAAGAGCCCCATGGAAGATGCTAGAGAGTGGTCCACGGGCCTCCAGCTGCTCAGGAACTTGGGAGGAGACGGGGTGTAGGGATCTATGCATCTAAAAAGCCCCTCAGGTCATTCTGGTGCTTATTTTAGAGGGCAGCAGTGAGCAGGCCCCCTTCCTGAGCATGGCTGTGAGAGGTTTCCCATGGTCCCTCTGCTTTGCTTGGTCTAGGGAAAGGCAAAGACAAGGATGACAGAAGGCAGTGGGAAGGGTTTAGTGCTGCAAAGCCTGTCCTGATCGAGGTTAGGGAATTTGTTTCCTCCACTCTCATCACTGGCGGTGAGCTGACTGTTCTCTGCTCAGACTAAAGAGGAATTACCAAAATGAGCTCAATACAGACTCCAGATTTGATTTTACAGTCTTCAGTTAACAAAGGGCAATTCAATATTAGCAGTAATTGACTGCTTGAAAAAGTTATAAACAAAACCCCAAACAAAATGAAATGAACCACTTCCTTTGCCACTCTTCAGGCCCTAAGCTTTCTCACCTTCTACCTCCCAATACTGTTTGAACTGCTTTGAGGTTCTTGGAATAAAGGTCTCAGGAATATCACTGCTTTCACCCCTTGAGGAATTTCCCCAATGATGGTTATGCTAAGGCCTGAGAATCCCGCAGGGGCTGCCACAGCCTGTGTACTAGACATTCAACACACTGTGGTTTGGAAGCACTTCAGTCTTACAGCAACTAAGCATGACTCAGGGACCTGACCCCAGAGGTGTTCAGACTTCCTGAAGCCGATGCTGCCCACTCCCAGATTATCTCCACATCTGGGTCTTAGGATCAGGCAGTCAATCATGTCCCCTCAGCAGCGTTTCTGTTGAAGGATACCTAAGAGCACTGTGGGTTTGTGCCATGCACCCTGAAAACTTGCCCCCTTTGTGTGGGGCAAGGAGCTACTGAAAAAGACTATTGAATCTGGCAAAAACCACAGCCCACGGCACTGGGGGAATTTGGGAGGGAGATAGGTAGAGAAGCTAGAAAGGCCTGGTCATGGGGACAGACAGGGGCCAGCATGACCTGAAGCCACAAAGCTAATCTAAGAGAAAAGGCCTCACACCTGCCCAACCTAGGCCCATTTCTGCTTCCAAAAGAGAAAGTCTTTCCCTGCTCTTATCTAACTAGATTGTAAAGGCCTTTGACTTAAGACATGATCAAGCCTTCAAAGCCTCTTAGGGTGAATGACAGTCAAGGAGTCTCTGCCCAACCCCACCTAGTCAGTCCTGCTTATTTGGGTTCAAAATGATATTAACCAGCTTCTCATTTGCAAAGCCCCTTCTGTGTGTAAGAAGAAATATGTGAATTCTTAGAAAATCCTGCAAGGAAGGTACTTTTTAAATTCAGTATTTTTACTGAAAAATAAAAAGGAAAAAGGAAGAAAAGAAAATGCCACAAAGTGGGGAGAGACATTTACAATGAACACAGCTGCCTCAGGATAGGCATTCAGAATTGTTATGGATTGAATTGTGTCCCCTAAAAGTATGCGTTGTAATTCGTAAACTCTGTGCCTTGGTTATAATCTCATTTGGGAATGGTTGTCTTTGTTACATTAACGAGACAGGATTAGTGTAGGGTTATCTCCAGTCAATCCTTTTGAGATATAAAAAAGATCCAACAAGCAAGCTCAGAAGCAGAGATGGGGGAAGAGAGATACCAAGACACAAGGAGATCTCCAAGGAACCGGGGAAGCAGAAGCTAAAGAGACAAGGACCTTCTTCCAGAACCGACACAGAGAGAAAGCCTTCCCCCAGTGCCCACACTCTGAATTTGGACTTCTAGCCTCCTAAACTGTGAGAAAAACGTCTGTTTGTAAAGCCAGTCACTTGTGGTACTTCTATTATAGCAGCACTAGATAACTAAGACAAGAATATATTAATCTCTCTCCCAAAGTATAGAAAAAAGGCAAAAATGAAGTGGAGAAGGGTCACTTGAAGGCAAATTGGAGAAGAGGGACCCAAAATGGCCTATAACACAGGCTCCCCCCTCAGAAAAAATCACAGATACACACAGAGACGACAACAAAACAGTCCTTCCTACCCACAGGGCCAGACCCCGGGAGGAACAGGATTTCAGTCCTTCCTGCCCACAGGGCCAGACCCAGAGAGGAACAGGGCTTCAGTCCTTCCTGCCCACAGGGCCAGACCTATGGAGGAACAGGACTTAGTCCTTCCTGTCCACAGGGCCAGACCCAGGGAGGAACAGGAGTTTAGTCCTTCCTGCCCACAGGGCCAGACCCAGGACTTTTGAGGCTGTAACTGAGAAAAGAGGATCAACGTAGACCACCACGGGGGCTGACTTGGCATCCCACATGTCTTTGACCAGACCTGCCGAGAACAACTTAGCTCTGCTTCTGGTTAAATGAAAAAGCCAAGCGACCTTCATCAAGTGGCTGGAGATGGACATGGGAGAGCATTTCCCTTACTCCAGCTTCTCGAAACACGTGTCTGCTGTCTAAGAGGAGAAAATCAAAAGGAAAACCCATGCAGTGCACAGGTGGGCTGACCACTGTCCATCTCCCTGGGGCCAGCCCTGAAATCCTATAGCCTATTTCAGGGTGGCACAGCATGGCCATATTGAGAGGAAAATCCCCATGGTTCCCTGAGATGAGCTCCCAGCTCTGCCCCTGCCCTGACCTATTCCAGCACCACCCCTGACCCCCAGGATCGTGGAATTTGACATGACTAAGTAGTTCACCTTGTAAAACTTAATGCTCAAAAGCCACTTCTTCAATAAGAGTTAACCGGAGCACTCATTTAAAATTGCAACCTGCAAACACTTCCCTCCGACTCACACTCACGTACTTTCTAACCTTGCCCTATTTTATTACTACCACTTATCACCTTTAACACATTAACTATTTTCCTAGTTTATTACATTTATTATCTCTTGTCTCCCCAGTGGAATATAAGCTTTGCGAGGACAGGAATTTTTGTATGCCTTGTGGGCTGATACATCCCCATTGCATAGAACACTACCTAGTATACCGTGTTTTAGGTACTTACATATTTGTGGAATGGATAAATGAATCCAAAGGAAGGCACTCAAACTGAAAATCTCTCTCCTGTCTCCTCTTCTGTCCTATAAAGGGGAATTTGCAGAGATGGGCATAGTTGTACTGCAGGATTCAGAGGCATCTTCCCAAGAAGTCGTAGAACTGGAGTTTGGTGCTGACACGGACCATTTGTGCTACCCTGCTTCCTCAGACACTTGGGACCCACCTGGAGGTAAGAGCACTCCCAGATCAAGGATCAGGCCCCGCATTTTTGGGGCGTGGCTTCCAGATCTATGGATAAGCTGCCCCCTCTTACTTTCAGTTCATGATGTGAACATTTCACTCGTATTCCCTCTTATTGATGTTTGAGCATTACAGGATTGCCATGTAGCAGTTGTTTTTTCCCAGGCTGCATCTGAACTTATCCCTCTGACTTTTGTTTTCTGTCTTATCTAAACTTTTACTTGGATTCTTTCTGTGAATGAAGTCTGGGGAGGCTGTTTTCCGAAGTACTCCCGGGTCCCATAAGCCACAAAATCTACTCACAGGCACAGGTCAGTCACTTAAAAGCCGTAAAGATCGGTCACCAGCCACAGAGCAGTTAAAGACTCCTGTGTTAGGAAAACCGGACGTGAGATGGATCAGAGTGCGAGGCTATCCACTGGCTGCAAGCAAACACCCACACACCATAAGGAACACACTGGTTTAAGCAACACACAGTCCAACTCCACAGCAGAATCCCCTGTTACGTTTTCATCAGACCCTGGGAGTACTGGTCTCTGTTTATCATGATGTTGCTTACTGGTCCAGTTGTGAGGATTTTTGTATTCCTTATGTTAAGGCGTAATCCATACTGAAGGCTGTGGTCTTTAATCTTCATCAATAAGTGCTTCAAGTCCTCTTCACTTTCTACAAGCAAGGTTATGTCATCTGCATAACAGGTTGTTAATGAGTCTTCCTCCAAACCTGATGCCCTGTTCTTCTTCCTATTGTCCAGCTTCTTGGATTATTTGCTCAACATATAGATTGAATAGGTATGGTGAAAGGATACAACCCTGATACACACCTTCTCTAACTTTAAACCACACGGTTTAAAGCAATTTATCTGAATTAACTCATTTTAGTTTCACCTGTTCGAACAACTGCCTCTTAGTCTATGTACAGTTTCCTTATAAGCACAATTAAGTGTTCTGGAATTCCCATTCTTGGCAGTGTTATCCGTAATTTGTTATGACACAGAGTGTAATGCCTTTGCATAGTTAATAAAAAAAAGGTAAACATCTTTCTGGTATTGTGTGCTTTCATCCAGGATCCATCTGACATCAGCTATGATATCCCTGGTTCCATGTCCTCTTCTGAATCTGGCTTGATACATTGTCATTTTATAGTTGAGGAAGTTGATCAGAGAAGAAAGATGACATTTATGTTTGTACTTGAGCATCTCATAAGTGGGAGGAACCACATAAATCATCTAATTGTAACAATGTTTTGCATGATTATTCTTTAGGTGACTTTTTTTTTTCAAACCTTGCCTTCCAGAATTTTTTCACTTTTCTGATTTAAATGTCACATTTCAAGTCCCAGACTGCTCATTCAATTAATACCAAGAGATACTTGGAGATTTTGGTCTTGGAAAAACCTGCAAATATATTATTAGGGTTAACAACAATTCAGCATTATCTACTATTAAATTCTTAGTACACTGTCATTTCTTAAGTATAAGGGTGTAAATATGTCTAAAATGGGTCCAATAATTAATACATGTATATATTTATTTTCAAAATAAAATAAGAATGTTATTAAAAATTTATAAAATTAAAAATTACTCACATTTTATCAAAATACTGATTTTTTTATGTTTTCCTTTACCCAGTTTCCATGTGTTTGCTGACTCATATGTGGTAATTATAGTAGCGTAGGTACAACTTTCTACTTCCTTTATGAACAAAATTAACAAGAATAATAGCCAGCATATCTTGAGTACTTAATATTGTTAGGCATATTTCTGAGCAATTTATCTGAATTAACTCATTTTAATTTCACCTGTATACGATCATTATCCCCATTTTATAAATGAGGAAACCAAGGCCTAAATTCACAGAGCTTAGGCATATGGCAGCTAAGATTTCAACATAGGCAGTTGGTTTCAGAGCCCACTGTGGCTCCTTTAGTACATTCACCATTAAACGACATAAAAATATCTGTATTGACAAAGTTCTCATAATGTTTTCAAAGCACATTCCAATAAATAGATATTCCTTGGTTTCCAGCAACTCTATGGCTGTTATGTTAATCAGGGTCCAAACACTAAACAGATACACAATGTGCTAATACACATTTAATAAAGGGAGATTTTCCAAATATATGGGCTGGCTATAGGTAAACTACAAGGAACAGTACAGTACCCTGGGGCCATTACTACTCCGGACAAAGGTGAAATGGGGAATGACGTTCCAGGAAGCTGAGGGCAGAAGGTTCTATGTAGGGAGGGCTGCCTAACAGGAACTATGATCATCCTGGAGAAAAACAGCCTGATGTGGAAGCCTCCTAGAGAAAAATTGGAGAATAAATATACTAGCTCACTTTACTCACTTCTTACTATCTTGTGGCATGGCTTCCCATCGGCTGAACCCAACCACAAGCTAAGGGGTTAGAAAGCCCACTGATGTAGTCCATATAGGTCAGCCTGTACGGCACAGAGCAAGGTGGAGAAAAGTGGAGAGTGAATCATCTAAACCATAAAATAATATCCACCAAAGCCCATCTATGCTGTCCTCAGCATCCATTTTTGCCCATAATTTAGATAAACATTCACAGCCTTGTGTGGCAAGGAAACTCCCATTGACTGCCATATCACCGAGTGATGTCAATGTAATGATAATTTCATGGAAACCTACGCTATCAGCCAACACTAGTCTTCTAAACATATATTGGCATAATTAAAGCAGGATGGGACAATTATTTTACATAATGCATAACTACTATAGTTCCCGTTTCACTAGTTGGGTATGACATCAGAGTTTTTAATCATGTTGTTGTTGTCAGGTACCATCGAGTCGGTTCTGACTCATAGTGACCCTGTGTACAACAGAACAAAACACCGCCTGGTCCTGCACCATCCTCACAATCGTTTTGCTTGAGCCCATTGTTGCAGCATCCATGTCAATCTCATTGAAGGTCTTACTCTTTTTAACTGACCCTCTACATTACCAAGCATTATGAACTTCTCCAGGGAATAGCCCCCCGATAACATATCCAAAATGTATGAGACAAAGTCTCACCATACTTGGTTCTGAGGAACATTCTGGATGTACTTCTTCCAAGACAGATTTGTTCATTCCTCTGGTAGTTCATGATATATTCAATATTCTTCACCACCACCACAAATGAAAGGTATCAATTCTTCTTTGGTTTTTCTTCTTCATTTTCCACCTTTCGCATGCCTATGAGGTGGTTGAAAACATCATGGCTTGGGTAAGTCACCCCTAGTCCTTAAAGTGACATCTTTGCTTTTTAACACTTTGAAGATGTCTTTTGTGAAAGTCACCAAGACATATTATAATCAAACTTGCCAAAACCAAAGATAAAGAGAGAATTTTAAGACTGGCTAGGGATAAATGAAAAGTCATC
>NW_004443971.1:1630085-1638514 GCF_000243295.1 Trichechus manatus latirostris
ACAAGACCAAACTCTGGTTCTTTGAAAAGATCAACAAAATTGATAAACCATTGGCCAAACTGACAAAAGAAAAACAGGAGAGGAAGCAAATAACTCCTATGAGAAATGAGATGGGTGATATCACAACAGACCCAACTGAAATTAAAAAAATCTTAAAAAATTATCCTCTAACAAATTTGAAAACCTAGAGGAAATGGACAAGGGACAAGTTTTTAGAAACCTACTACCTACCTCAACTAACACCAACAAGAGGTAGAACAACTAAATAAACCTATAACAAAAGAAGAAATTGAAAAGGTAATTTAAAAACTCCCAACAAAAAAAAGCCCTAGCCCTGATGGTTTCACTGGAGAATTCTCCCAAACTTTCAGAGAAGAGTTAACACCACTACTACTAAAGATATTTCAGAGCATAGAAAATGATGAAATACTCTCAAACTCATTCTATGAAGCCAGCATAACTCTGATACCAAAACCAGGTAAAGACACCACAAAAAGAAAATTACAGACAAATATCCCTCATGAACATTGATGCAAAAATCCTCAACAAAATTCTAGCCAGTAAAATTCTACAAAATATAAAAAAAAAAATTCACCATGATCAACTGGGATTTATACCAGGTATATGGGGATGGTTCAACACTAGAAAAACAATCAATGTATTTCATCACATAAATAAAACAAAAACAAGAACCACATGATCCTATCAATTGATGCAGAAAAGGCATTTGATAAAGTCCAATACCCATTCATGATAAAAACTCTCAGCAAAATAAGAATAGAATGGAAATTCTTCAACATAATTAAGGGCATTTATACAAAACCAACAGCCAACATCATTCTAAATGGAGAGTTTGAAAGCATTCTCCTTGAGAACGGGAACCAGACAAGGATGCCCTGTGTCACCACACTTATTCAACATTGTGCTGGAGGTCCTAGCCACAGCAGTTAGGCTAAAAAAAGAAACAAAGGGCATCCAAATTGGTAAGGAAGAAGTCAAAGTATCTCTATTTGCAGGTGATATGATCTTATACACAGAAAACCCCAAAGAATCTACAAGAGAACTACTGGAACTAATAGCAGATTTCAGCAAAGTTTCAGGATACAAGATAAATTTACAAAAATCAGTTGGATTCCTCTGCACCAACAAAGAGAACGTCAAAGAGGAAATCACCAAATCAATACTATTTACAATAGCCTCCAAGAAGATAAAATACTTAGGAATAAATCTAACTAGAAACAAAAAAGACCAATATAATGAAAACTACAAGACACAAAAAGAGACCTGCATAAGTGGAAAAACATACCTTGTTCATGGATAGGAAGACTCTACAGATACAATGCAATCCTGATCCAAATTCCAATGGCATAATTTTAATGAGATGGAGGAACAAATCACCAACTTCATATGGACAGGGAAGAGGCCCCGGATAAGTAAAGCATTACTGAAGAAGAAGAACAAAGTAGAGGCCTTACACTGCCTGATTTTAGAATCTATTATACTGCCACGGTAGTCAAAACAGCTTGGTACTGGTACAACAGATACATAGACGAATGGAACAAAATTGAGAATCCAGATGTAAATTCTTTTCCTCCAGTACTGTATATATGTCATTCCATTGTTCCTGGAGCCCTGACGGTGCAGTGGTTAAGAGGTTTGCTAATCAAAAGGTCAGCTGTTCAAATCCATCATCCACTCCTTAGAAACCCTATGGGGCAGTTCTACTGTGTCATGTAGATGTGCTATGAGTCAGAATCAACTGGACAGCAACGAGTTTGGTTTTGGTTTCCTCATGGCCTCCAGACATTCTGAGGAGAAATCCAAACTAATTCTTATCAAGGACCCTCATATGTTATACTCTGCTTTTCTCATGCTGCTTTCAGGACTCTCCTCTTGTGTTTGGTTTTCAAAACTTTTATTTAAAATATACCTTAGTGTAGTCCTCTTTGTATTCCTTCTTTTTGGAGTTCACCTGGCTTCAAGGATTTGCAGACTTGACTCCTCATTCAGATCGGAGAAATATTCTGTCATTATATCTTGGAAGATTATTTCTATTTCTTACAGTCTATTGTTCTGGAAATCCAAAAATCCTAATGCTGGATTTTTTAACTGAGTCCCACAATTTCATTTGGGTTTGTTCACTTCTCTCTTTTTTTTTTTTTTTTTTTTCCCTTCTTTCTCTTGAAGCTTGATGTGTTTAGTTACCCTGTCTTCTAATTCACTTATTGGCCTCTGTTTGCTTGAATCTAAGTTTGAATCCTTCCCTTGTATTTTACAATTCAAACATTTAATTCTTCAATCCCGGTATTTCTGTTTTCTTTTTTTCAATCTTTTCTGTCTTCTTCTATTGAATTTCTCATTTTGTTTCCTGATTTCCATTAGTTTGTTTCCTGTGTGTTCTTTGCTGTCTTTGAGCATATTTAACATTGTTGTTTAAAGGTCCTTTATTTTTCACACTAACCTGGCCTCCATAGAACTAATATTTTTTTTTTTATTGTTTTCTTTTAATTCAGACATTTTCTTTTGTGTTCTTACATGTCTTTTTAGTGTTTTGTTGTACTGGAGGTATTAAAGAATTTTACTGAATTAATTCTGAAACTCAGAATCTTCTCTTTCTCTAGATCATGTGATTTTCCACCTTTCTCCTTATTTCTTTGCTCTTCTCCAAATAACTGCTCTAAGTTTCTCTAGCTATTTTTCCAGCATTGACTCAACAGTTCTGGGGACTTGTGCCCCCTCCCCTCTTCTGTGGGAGGGAGCCGGGCTCTTTTTTGTTTGTATTTCATGGACTGGGCTTGCTTTTTCCAGCTTGTATGCTAGCAGGATAGGCCTCTAATGAGCTGCAGAGAAAGAGTTTCTTTAGACACCCAGTTTTACGTTTGTATTCAGAGTCTTCTCTGCCTGTGGTACCCTTACATGTGGCTGGCTGCCTATAGAGTCCAGGTGTCACTGTGTGTCCCACACTGCTACCTCCCAGGAACCACATGGCCTCAGATGTGACATGTGCCTCGGTCCCCTTTATGTCTGAATGTAGCAGCATCTCTGCTGTCAGTGCCTTCTGGGGTGGCTGGCTGCCTGTAGAGCCCTGGTCTCACTCTGTGCTGCATGCTGTTCTCTCCTGGGACTTCCAGGGCACTGAACTATCAGCGCACCAAGGCACCCTTTCCTAGGACCACTTTCCTAGGCTTCCATGCCTGCGTGGCCCCAATTGGTACTTGGATGTTTGAAAGCTCCAAGTCTCACTGCACTCTGTACTGGCCATCACCATCCCAAGTGGGCTGTGCAGTTCCTGGGAGGAGAGTGGGGTGGAGATGCTCTGTGAACCTCTGCTCTTCCACAGTCAGTGTGTTACCTTTACTTGATTTAGAGTTGCCTATGGTCCTCCACTCCTTTATTGGCTGTCTGGAATTTTGAGGGTATTTTATTTTCCAATATTAGCTTGTTTTATTTCATTATAGTTGTGGGGGATTTGGGGCATGGACTGCTTATGCTGCATCTTGCTCCAACCCCTGCAAAAACCAGATTCCTTAGTAAGCTCAACAGGAAGGAAACTGATGAGATCATCACGGAAGTCAAACCATCCCCTATGACAGCACTGATATTAAAATTTTCAAAAACTCCACAATGAATTACACAATCAGATCACCAACAGTCAACAAGAAACTTGGTAGTGCTCCCAGATAGAAGCCAGAGCCTCTGAGGTGCATCAAGAAACATCTGAGGGATTGTACTAAAAATAGTCCCAGCAGAAGAGCCAACAGGCATGAAGACCCCCATGAGAATGCTAGAGTGGCCAGGTGGATGGATGGGAATTCTCACAGGTGAGAATAGCCTTGTGAAGACTCCTTGTGTACAACCAGAATATACTCAGATATTACTATGTTGTGAAAGAACATGATTCAGGCATTCCCACCATTCCAGACACACTACAAGAAAGGAAGTTTCCTAAATGACCTGTCATAAAAGAATTCCAGTTGAAGCCTTGGGGATGCAAAAGTCTACAGAAGGTGACTCTACTGAGTTTAAAGAAATGTTGATTCACTGACTAAAAATAAGATCATTACATTATCATAAAATGCTATCCTGAGTGTATATTCTGTTTCTGCATATTAATTTATAATAACGTAAATATAATTTATAATAATTGGATATCCCTTTACAAAGGAATTTGAATCCAAACTAAATAACTACAGATGATATTAATAAAAGAAAATTTTATGATTTCTAGAGGGACTACACTAACTTGAAAAAAAAAAACTGGCCAAAATTATTTCTCCAATTTTAAGAATATCTCAGGAAGTGAAGGAATGATGTTCAGCTTCAAATGTGTGAAAAAGTTTTCAGAACAAGGGTGGGCAGATCAATTCTGTATATTTCCAGTCACTGGTGCCAGGACCACTGCATAGAAATGGTATAATAAATCCCAGGAATTTAATAATTAGAGCAATATAAATACAGGGTGGGTATCCTTGAGAAGTGCATAACTATCAGGATTGTTATAGAGATTTCTGCATTTTAAGAAGTCTGTCAAAAGTCCACAAATAAGAGGTTTCCTATTTAGATTTAGAAATGATTTTTTAATAAATGACTTTTAAAGAATTAGGAGTTCATGTATTGCTGACCTAATAGGGCATTTTAATACAATGTAAAGTGTTATAGTTAGATTTGACTTAGATCATATTCAGACATGGTGATTGAAATTTATCTTGAATTCCTTATTTCTGATTATCAATAGAGATTTTTTTTCCTTTCATTTCTTTCTAGGAACAAACTGGCAAGACATTACCTTGAATATCTTAGATTACTTAGAAAATAAATTACGGGGCTAGGCCAAAATGGCGGTGTAGTCAAACGCTTCCTATATCCCTCTTACAACAAAGACCTGGAAAAACAAGTGATTTGATTGTATATGAATATCTAGGAGCCCTGAACAAGGCAAAGTTAAGGAATTGGACTGAGCGGCGGGGGAAGAGGGAGACAGTTTGGAAGAAGCGAAGAGCACCACCAGAGTGGTGGCAGCGAGACAGCAGCTCTTCAGCCATGCCAGGTTCACAGTGAAGCAGGCAAACAGCTGTGCTGTGCGCGTGCTTGGGAAGCAGTTTCCACATCGAGAGGGACCCGGCAGCAGAGATTCTGCTTGGACACGCCGAACCAGTGAAAACCAGCTCCCAAGTGTCTAAAGATAAGTACATGCGTGCGGCCTTTCGCACAGATTAAAAAAAAAAAAAAGCCCATTTGGCAAAAACCTCTCTCCATTTAACCTCCTCCCTCCATGCTCTGCACCAGGAGTCTGCTGGGCAAGAAGTAGATCCCAGAAGGCAACCTGACCCATTCTCCTGTCCTTGGAGAGGAAACAAATAAGCTACTGGCTCCCCTAAGCCAGGAACACAGGGTTGGCACAGCTCCTTTGCTAGGCACAGGCATAAGGGGTCCTCAGACTTTGAGTGCCTTACACCCCTTTATAGACTTGTGGGGACCCATCTCAACAGCATTAGCCCTCACTACCACAGTACAACAGGGCAAACATCTGAAGTTTAACTACAACTGCTTCAGCTGTGAACTGGCAGATTTGTGACCCTCAAAACAGCCTTGCCCCTTAAGTAGGCACTTTTGTCGATCTGCAACAGGGGCTTGAGGACTGGTGGTGTCACCTAAACCTCCTAGTCACCTGCTACAGGAGTCCAAGAAACAGTGGTGCCCTTGAGTCTTTACAGCCAACAGAGTTGGGTGCTCATAGTCCGGCTGCAAAACTCACCTACCTACTCACCCTAGAGAACAGGGACATGCTTTCCTTTCAGACTCTCAGGGGCAGCTGTCAGCCCCCTGCCTGGCTCAGTGCATGATCCCCTACCACAGCCAGAGTCTAGTGCCTACACCAATCACCCATGCCTCTCTAGGACTACAGGTGAGAGCCTACACCACACAGTTGGTGACTGACTGCCTGGAAACCTGAGCTGAACCCATATAGGAAAATTTAATGGACTCCCATGTGCACATACTTCGTTACAGAAATAACTACCTGGTGACAGGATGTTAGACCTTCAAAGGTGTCAATAATCAAACTAGCGCAAACGAGCAGGCTATTGGGGCATATAAAAACAAAACAAAACAAGAGGCTAGGACTCACTAAACAAATATAAAATAAAATTATAACAACTTATTGATAACTCAGAGACAACAGTCAATATAAAATCACATAAAGAGGCAGTCCATGATGGCTTCAGCAAGCTCCCAAAACAAAGAATCAATAAATTCTATGGAGGTAGAGAATTTCTTGGAATTACCAGAGGCAGAATACAAAAGGTTAATATACAGAACTCTTCTAGAAATTAGAAAGGAAATTCTACAGAATGCAGAAACTGCCAGGGAACATACAGACAATGTAGTAGCGGAACTTAAAAAAGTTACTCAAGAACATAATGACAAATTTACTAGGCTGCAAGAATCCATAGAGAGACAGCAATCAGAAATCCAGAAGATTACCAATAAAATTTCAGAATTAGACAACTCAATAGAAAGTCATAGGAGCAGAATTGAGGCAGTAGAAGTTAGAATTAGTGACATTGAAGATAAAGCTCTTGACGCCAACTTATTTGAGGAAAAATTAGATAAAAGAATTAAAAAGAATGAAGAAACTCTAAGAGTCATGTGGGACTCTATCAAGAGAAATAACCTATGAGTGACTGGAGTACCAGAACGGGGGGGATAACAGAAAATACAGAGAAAATTGATGAAGATTTATTGACAGAAAACTTCCCTGATATCATGAAAGATGAGAAGATATCTATCCAAGATGCTCATCGAACCCCACATAAGCTAGATCCCAAAATAATGTCATCAAGACATATTATAATCAAACTTACCAAAACCAAAGATAAAGAGAGAATTTTAACAGCAGCTAGGGATAAAAGAAAAGTCATCTACAAGGGAGAGTCAATTAGAATAAGCTTGGACTACTCAGCAGAAACCATGAAGGCGAGAAGGCAATGGGATGACATATATAAAGCCTTAAAGGAAAATAACTGCCAGCCAAGAACTATATATCCAGAAAAACTGTCTCTCAAATATGATGGCCAAATTAGGGCATTTCCAGATAAACAGAAGTTCAGGGAATTTGCAAAAACCAAACCAAAATTACAATACTAAATGCAGTCCTACTGTTAGATAATCAGTAACACCAGCTAACAATGCAAGACTAGAACACAGGACAGAGCAACCAGATACTGACTCAGTTAGGGAAATCGAAAATACATCAAAACTAAAACATTGAAAATAGGAAAACAGATATCAATATGTAAAAAAGGACAACATTAAAACAAAAATGTGGGACTTAAAAATGCAGACATTGATTTTTCAAATGGAGGGGAAGTTAAGGCAACATAAAGTAATACAAGACAGGTATAAACTTAGAAAAATAGGGGTAAATATTAAGGTAACCACAAAGGAATCTAACAATCCTACAAATCAGAATAAAAAAGTAGAAAAACATAAAGATCCAGCAAACACAAAATCTACAAAAATGAAAATGATGAAAAAAATACATAAAGAAAAATGACTCAGCACATAAAATTGAGGAGAACAAAGAAACTGTGAACAACACACAAAAAGAGATATCAGGATGACAGCAATAAACTCATGCCTATCAATATTACGCTGGATGTAAATGGACTTAATGCACCAATAAAGAGACGGAGAGTGGCTGATTGGATAAAAAAGCATGATCCATCTATATGCTGCCTACAAGAGACGCAGCTTAGACTTAAAGAAGCAAACAGGCTAAAACTCAAAGGATGGAAAAAATATATCAAGCAAACAGCACTCAAAAAAGAGCTGGAGTGGCAATATTAATCTCTGACAAAATAGACTTTAAACTAAAATCCACTACAAAGGATAAGGAAGGGCACTATATAATGATTAAAGGGTCAATACACCAGTAGGACATAACTGTAATATTTATGCACCCAACAGCAGGGCTCCAAAATACATAAATTCTAACAGCTCTGAAGAGAGAGAGAGACAGCTCCACAATAGTAGTAGGAGACTTCAACACGCCACTTTCAGTGAAGGACACAACATCCAGAAAGAAGCTCAGCAAAGACATGGAAGAGCTAAATGCTACAATCAACCAGCTTGATCTCACAGACATATACAGAACACTTCACCCAATGGCAGCCAAGTACACTTTCTTTTCCAATGCACATGGAACATTCTCCAGAATAGACCACATACTAGGCTATAAAGCAAGCCTTAACAAAATCCAAAACATCAAAATATTACAAAGCATCTTTTCTGACCATAAAACCATAAAAGTGGAAATCAACAACACAAAAAGCAAGGAAAAAATTAAACACTTGGAAACTGAACACCTTGATCAAAAACTACTGCGTTATAGAAGAAATTAAGGATGGAATAAAGAAATTCATAGAATC
>NW_004443971.1:1640309-1641452 GCF_000243295.1 Trichechus manatus latirostris
ATCCACCTATGAGCAGCTGATATTTGACAAAGGCCCAAAGTCCATTAATTGGGGAAAAGACAGTCTCTTTAACAAATGGTGCTGGCATAACCAGATATCTGTATCCAAAAAACCCATACCTCACACCATGTACAAAAACTAACTCAAAATGGATCAAAGACTTAAATATAAAATCGAAAACGATAAAGATTATGGAAGAAAAAATAGGGACAACACTAGAAGCCCTAATACATGGCATAAACACAATATGAACCATAAGTAACAATGCACAATCATCAGAAGAGAGACTGGATAAATGGGAGCTCCCAAAAATCAAACAGTTCTGCTCATCAAAAGACTTCACCAAAAGAGTCAAAAGACAACCTACAGACTGGGAAAAAATTTTTGGCTGTGACAAATCTGATCAGTGTCTAATCTCTAAAATCTACAAGATACTGCAAAACCTCAACAGGAAGACAAAAAAAAAAAACAGTTAAAAATGGGCAAAGGATATGAACAGGTACTTCACCAAAGAAGTTATTCAGGTGGCTAACAGACACATGAAGAAATGCTCATGATCATTAGCCATTAGAGGAATGCAGATCAAAACTACAATGAGATATCATCTCACCCCAACAAGGCTAGCATTAATCCAAAAAATACAAAATAACAAATGCTGGTGAGGTTGTGGAGAGACTGGAACACTTATATACCGTTGGTGGGAATGTAAAATGGTACATCCACTTTGGAAATCAATTTGGCGCTCCCTTAAAAAGCTACAAATAGAAGTACCATACGATCCAGCTATCCTGCTCCTTGGAATATATCCTAGAGAAACAAGAGCCCGTCACACGAATAGATATATTCACACCCATGTTCATCGCAGCACTGTTCACAATAGCCAAAAGATGGAAGCAACCTAAGTGCCCTTCAATGGATGAATGGATAAACAAACTATGGTATATCCACACAATGGAATATTACCCAACGATAAAGAACAATGATGAAGCTGTGAAACATCATATAACTTGGTGGAAGCGGGAACTTATGCTGAGTGAATTTAGTCAGTCAAAGAAGGACAAATACTGTATGAGACCACTATTATAAGAATTCAAGAAAAGGTTTAAACACAGAAGAAAACATTCTTTGATGGTTACGGGGGTG
>NW_004443971.1:1652578-1653833 GCF_000243295.1 Trichechus manatus latirostris
AAATGGTTGTACCATTTTGCATTCCCACCAGCACTGCGTAAGAGATCTGATCTCCCTGCAGCCTCTCCAACATTTATTTCCTGTTTTTTGACTTGAGCCAGTAATGCCGGCATGAGATGGTATCTCATTGTGGTTTTGATTTGCATTTCTCTAATGGCTGGTGATCAAAAACATTTCCTCAGATGTCTGTTAGCTGCTTTAGTGTCTTCTTTGGTGAAGTATCTGTTCATCTCCTTTGCTGATTTTTTTAATTGGATTACTTGTCTTTTTCTTCTAGAGGTGTTGGATTTTCCTGTAGATTTTAGAGATTAGACCTTTCTCTGATTTGTAATAGCCAAAATTTTTTTCCCAGTCTGTTGGTTCTCTTTTTACTCTTTGAAGTCTTTCGATGGCGTAAGTATTTAATTTTTAGAAGATCTCAGTTATCTAGCTTATCTTCTGGAGTTTGTGTGTTGTTGGTTATGGTTTGTATCTTGTTAATGCTGTGTATTAGGGCCTCTAGCATTGATTCTATTTTTTCTTCTATGAACTTTATAGTTTTGGGCATTATATGTAGGTCTTTGATCCATTTTGAATGAGTTTTTGTGTATGGTGTGAGGTATATGTCCTGTTTTATTTTTTGTAGATGGACATCCAGTTTTGCCAGCACCATTTGTTAAAAAGACTGTCTTTTCCCCATTTGATGGACTCTGGGCCTTTGTCAAAGATCAGGTGACTGTAGGTGGATGGATTTACATCTGGTTTCTCAATTCTGTTCCACTGGCCAATGTCTCTGTCTTTGTAGCAGCACCAGGCTGTTTAGACTACTATAGCTGTAGAGTAGGTTCTGAGGTCAGATAGTGCAAGTCCTCCTACTTTATTCTTCTTCTTTAATAGTGCTTTACGTATCTGAGGCTTCTTCCCTTTCCACCTAAACTTAATGATGTGTTTTTCAATTTCTTTAAAGAATCTTGTTGGTATTTGGAACAAGATTGCATTCTCTTTTTAAACCATTTTGGGTAGAATTGTCATGTTCACAATGTTGAGTCTACCTATACACGAGCATGGTATGTTTCTCTATTTATGCATGTCTCTTTTGGTTTCATGCAGTAGCGTTTTGTAGTTTTCTTAGGATAGGTCTTTTACATCCCTGGTTAGATTTATTCTTAAGTATTTTATTTTTTTAGAGGCTATTATAAATGGTACTGCTTTCCTGATTTCCTTTTCATCCTTCTCTTTATTCGTGTATAGGAATCCAACTGATTTTTGTATGTTT
>NW_004443971.1:1654863-1655945 GCF_000243295.1 Trichechus manatus latirostris
GTTTTGTTGATTCTTTCTATTTTTTTTTTTTATTCTCTATTTAATTTATGTCTGCTATGATCTTTATTATTTCCTTTCTTCTGGTGGCTGTGGGCTTTTTTTGCTCTTCTCTTTCTATATGTTTGAGTGGTGTCCCTTTCTTCTTTTTTGAAGCATGAGTCTATTGCTATAAATTGACCTCTGAGGACTGCCTTTTCTGTGTACCAAAGATTTTGGTATAATGTGTTTTCATTTTCATTTGATTCTATGAAATTTTTTATTCCATCTCTGATTTCTTCTATTACCCAGTGGTTTTTAAGCAGGGAATAATTCAGTTTTCATGTAATTGATTTTTGTTTCCATGCTCTTCTTGTTGTTAATTTCTAATTTTAATGTGTTGTGGTCAGATAAGATACTTTGTATTATCTCAATGTTTTGAATTTTGTTGAGGGTTGTTCTGTGGCCTAAAATGCCTATTCTGGAGAACTTTTCATGTGCATTAGAAAAGAATGTGTACTTAGCAACTGTTGGGTGAACCGATCTATATATGTCTATGAGGTCAAGTTGGCTGATTGTGCCTTAGAAGAAATGGATCAATTCCTGCAAAAACACTCTACCTACCTAAACTAACACAAGTAGAAAGAGAAAAGCTAAACAGACCCATAACAAAAGAAGAGACTAAAGATGTCATCAAGTAACTCCCAATAACAACAACAAAAGCCCAGAACCAGACAGCTTCACCAAGGAATTTTACCAAACATTCAGAGGAAACTTAACACCAATTCTACTGAAACTCTTCAAAAACGTAGAAGAGAAAGGAAAGCTCCCTAACTCATTTTATGAAGCCATCATCACCTGGATACCAAAGTAAGGTAAAGACAACACAAAAAAGAAAATTACAGACCAATATCCCTTATGAATGTAAACACAAAAATTCTTGCCAAAATTCAGGCAAACAGAAATTAACGACACAGAAAATAATACATCATGATCAAGTAGAATTCATAACAGGAATGTGAGGGTGGCTCAAAATTAGAAAATCAATCAGTGCCATTCATCACATAAAACCAAGTAAAAGAATCACATGATCATTTCATTTGATG
>NW_004443971.1:1657119-1660366 GCF_000243295.1 Trichechus manatus latirostris
TTTTATTCTTGTTGTTTATTGTTGTAGTTTAAATGAAGTTTACATTTCAAGTTAGTGTCCCATACAAAAATTTATACATACATTGTTACCTGACCCTAATTGCTCTCCCCATAATGTGACAGTGCACTCCTCTTTCCACCCTGATTCCTTATGCCCATTCAGCCAGCTCCTAACCCTGCCTTCCCATCTCACCTCTGGACAGAAACTGCCGCTTTGGTCTCTTATATCTACTTGAGCTAAGAGGCACACTCCTCATGAGTATCACTTTATGTCCCACAGTCCAGTCCAATCCGTCTGAAGAGTTGGCCTTGGAAACTGTTTTAGTTCTGGGCTGATAGAGAAAATGGAGGCCATGCTTTCAGGGGTTCCTCCAGTCTCATTCAGACTATTAAGTCTTGTCTTCTTACTAGAATTTGAGTTCTGCACCCCACCTTTCTCCTGCTCCATCAGGTAATCTCTGTTGTGTTCCCTAACAGGGCAGTCAGTGGGGATAGCCAGGCACCATCTAGTTCTTCTGGTCTCAGGCTGATGGAGTCTCTGGTTTATGTGGCCCTTTCTGTCTCTTGGGCTAATACTTTCCTTGTGTCTTTGATGGTATTCATTCCCCTTTACTCCAGGTGGTTGGGACCAAATGATGCATCTTAGATGGCCGCTTGCAAGCTTTTAAGACCCCAGACGCCACTTACCAAAGTAGGATGCAGAACATTTTCTTAATAAGATTTGTTATGCCAATTGACCTAGATGTCCCCTGAAAGCATGATCCCCAGGCCCCTACCCCTGCTACTCTGTCCCTCAAAGTGTTTGATTGTATTCAGGAAACTTCTTAGCTTTGGTTTAGTTCAGATGTGCTGACTTCCCCTGTAGTGTGTGCTGTCTTTCCCTTCACCTAAGATAATTCTTATCTACTATCTACTCAGTAACTAACACCCTCCCTCAACACCCTCGAAACCATCAAAGAATGTTATCTTCTGTGTTTCAACCTTTTCTTGAGTTCTTATAATAGTGGTCTTATACAATATTTGTGCTTCTGTTTCTGACTAAATCGACTCAGCATAATGCCCTCCAGATTCCTCCATGTTATAAGATGTTTCACGGCTTCATCATTGTTCTTTATGATTACATAGTATTCCGCTGTGTGCATATACCATAATTTATTTATCCATTCATCCATTGATGGGCACCCAGGTTGTTTCCATCTTTTTGCTATTATGAACAGTGCTGTAATTAACATGGGTGTGCATATATCTATTCATGTGACAGCTCTTATTTCTCTAGGATATATTCCAAGAAGCGCAATAGCTGGGTCGTATAATACTTCTATTTCTAGCTTTCTAAGGAAGCGCCAAATTGATTTCCCAAATCATTGTACCATTTTACATTCCCACCAACAGTGTGTAAGTATTCCAGTCTCTCCAGAACCTCTCCATCATTTATTATTTTGTATTTTTTGGATTAATGCTAGCCTTGTGGTGGTGAGGTAGCTCATTGTAGTTTTGATCTGCATTTCTCTAATGGCTAAAGATGGTGAGCATTTCTTCATGTGTCTGTTAGCCGCCTGAATATCTTCTTTGATGAAGTGCCTGTTCATATCCTTTGCCCATTTTTCAATTGGGTTATTTATGTTTTTGTTGTTGAGGTTTTCAGTATCTTGTAATTTTAGAGATTAGACGCTGATCAGTTTTGACATAGCCAAAATTTTTTTCTAAGTCTGTAGCTTGTCTTTTGATGCTTTTGGTGAAGTCTTTTGATGAGCATAACTGTTTAATTTTTAGGGACTCCCAGTTATCTAGTCTCTCTTCTGGTGATTGTACATTGTTACTTGTGGTTCCTATTCTGTTCATGCCAAGTATTAGGGCTCCTAGCGTTGTCCCTATTTTTTCTTCTATGATCTTTATCGTTTTTGATTTTATATTTAAGTATTTGATCCATTTTAAGTTAGTTTTTGTGCATGGTGTGAGGTATGCTCTTGTTTCAGTTTTTTTGCAGATGGATATCCAGTTATGCCAGCACCATTTCTTTAAGAGACTGTCTTTTCCCCACTTAACAGACATTGGGCCTTTGTCAAATATCAGCTGCTCACAGGTGGATGAATTTATGTCTGGATTCTAAATTCTGTTACATTGGCTTATGTATCTGTTGTTGTACCAGTACCAGGCTATTTTTACTACTGTGGTGCTACAATAGGTGATCAGGTATTGTTAGGCCACCCACTTTGTTCTTCTTCTTGAGTAATGCTTTACTTATCCAGGGTCTCTTCCCTTTCTATATGAAGTTGGTGATTTGTTTCTCCATCTCAGCAAAAAATGCCATTGGAATTTGGATTGGGATTGCATTGTATCTGTAGATCGCTTTGTGTAGAATGGACATTTTCACAATGTTGAGTCTTCCTATCCATGAGCAAGGTATGTTTTTCCACTTGTGCAGGTCTCTTTTGCTTTCTTGCAGTTGTGTCTTGTAGTTTTCCTTGTACAGTTCTTTTACATCTCTGGTTAGATTTATTCCTAAGTATTTTATCTTCTTGGGGGTTATTGTAAATGGTATTGACTTGGTGATTTCCTCCTCAACGTTCTCTTTGTTGGTATAAAGGAATCCAACTGATTTTTGTATGTTTATCTTGTAACCTGAAACTTTACTGAAATCTTCCATTAGTTCTAGTAGTTTTCTTGTGGATTGTTTGGGGTTTTCTGTGTATAAGATCATATCATCTGCAAATAGAGATACTTTTACTTTGTCCCTACCAATTTGGATGTCCTGTTTTCTTTTTCTAGCCTAACTGCTCTGGCTAGGTCCTCCAGCACAGTGTTGAATAAGAGTGGTGATAAAGGGCCTCCGTGTTCAGTTTCCATTCTCAGGGGGAGTGCTTCCAAACTCTCTCCATTTAGGATGATGTTGGCTTTTGGCTTTGTAGAAATGCCCTTAATTATGTTGAGGAATTTCCCTTCTATTCCTATTTTGCTGAGAGTTTTTATCATGAATGGGTGTTGGACTTCATCAAATGTAAAGACATCGATTGATAAGATCATGTGGTTCTTGTCTTTTATTTATGTGATGTATTACATTGATTCCAACAACATTCTTTAAAGAGATGGAAAAACTAATCATTAACTTTATATGGAAAAGGAAGAAGCCCCAGATAAGTAAAGCAGTATTGAAGAAGAAGAATAAAGTAGGAGGACTCACTATCTTACCTCAGAACCTGCTACTCACTATCTTACCTCAGAACCTGCTATACAGCTACGGTATATAT
>NW_004443971.1:1661901-1663142 GCF_000243295.1 Trichechus manatus latirostris
AAAGATTAGTCCAAAGGACTAATGGACCACAACTACCATGGCCTCCACTAGACTGAGTCCAGTACAACTAGATGGTGCCCGGCTACCTCTACTGACTGCTCTGACTGGGATCACAGCAGAGGTTCCTGGACAGAGCTGGAGAAGGATGTAGAACAAAATTCTAACCCACAAAAAAAGACCAGATTTACTGTCCTGACAGAGACTGGAGAAATCCCGAGACTGGGCTCCGGACACCCTTGTAGCTCAGTAATGAATTCAGTCCTGAGGTTCACCACTCAGCCAAAGATTAGACAGCTTCATAAAATAAAATGAGACTATTGGGGCACAACAGTCAATAGACAAGGACTAGAAGGCAGGAGAGGACAGGAAAGCTGGTAATAGGGAACCCAAGTTTGAGAAGGTGTTGACATGTCGTGGTGTTGGTAACCACTGTCATAGAACAATATGTGTACTAACTGTTTAATGAGAAACTATTTGTTGTGTAAACTTTCACCTAAAGTACAACAAAAAAAGCTTAAAAAAGACCCAAGCTGCTCCCCGTTCTACTTAAAAGTCCTGAATCTATTCAACAGCAACTTTTTTTCATCTCCCTAGATATTCCCTGCTATTTACTTCCCTAACTACCTGCAACTTCCTGTGTGACACATTGCTGTAATTATACAGGTCTCTACTTTGATGCATAGCAGAGCGTCTACTACAGAGCAAATCATTACTTAATAAATTAAGTCTATATATTAGGTAGGTATGTATAGCTTTTGGGAAATAGTGAATTTACAGTGAAATAAACTCACTAATATCTGATGCAGAATCATAAAACCTGGTAATGTCTGCGACACTGACATTAGGGAATCCAAGGCACCTCTGAGGTGTCTGCAGAGAAGCATGGTTCATTTTTAGTTCAATCTGCTCAAGTAATAGTGTAATAAACTCTTGTTGGTGCAAACTTCTTTCTTTTGACTCTGGTGGAATGTCCATGTTTGTAAGTCTTCTCTCCTCACAGATGCTACTGTAGAGTTTTCTGGTACTGCAATATCTTCCACTAAACTCCATAATTCCTGTGAAATGGCAAAATAAGAACAGTGCTATAGATTTCTTCCAAATACAGAAGTCATAATTATGAAAATGTTCTTGCTATTTATTATGTTCTTTACCAGTCTGTTCCTATGTGATTTTTAGAGACTTCACTTGAAAAATGAGTCCAATGTACTGTCATGCGATTGTTTACTCTGTGTGGCATTTCT
>NW_004443971.1:1664769-1666777 GCF_000243295.1 Trichechus manatus latirostris
CTTCGATCCAGCCCACGGGGGCTAGAGATGAGAGAGAGGAAGGGCTGGCTGGTCAAGAGTAAAAGGAGTTGTTAGACTCCTGAAGTTTACAGGTGGAACCTGTTGACCTCACCCAAGGGGTCTAAGGATGAGAGTGTGAAGAGGCTGTCTGAAGTGCCAGGAAGCGTGTGTGAACTCTTGGGCCTGAGGCTGCTACTCATTGTGGCCTAGCTTGGATGGCTAGGGATGAGCTGACCAGAACCTGACCGAATGAAGAGAAAAATGTTTGACACCGTGAGCTGGTGTGGATTGCTGCAATTTATTGCTTGCTCTGGACTAGACTGGACTTTGCTTCTGGATGCAGATGCTCCAGGTCCCACCAGAATAGGAGATTCTTCAAGACCAAGGAACATGCTTACCTCCTCAGAGTGATGGTTTGATGTGTGTGGGCAATTTAAACACGGGCTATCTAAAACAGGGACAGATAAAGACATGAAGTATCTGGCTTACACAATTTCATGAATGGGCTTACATTAAATGAGGGGTACAAGGGAGGATTTCCACTGAAGAGATTCCTCTTTTCCTGATGGGACTGAGGAAGAGAGGGTAGGGAAGGTGCTGATAGAAATTATATGATTCAGCCGTGAGTGTTGATTGTTGACTGGGTTAATTGTGATTGTGAAATCTGTATTTGTAGAAGCTGTAAGTGTGAGAGTGCACTAAGGAGGAGGCTCTGCTGGACTCGAGTAGAATGGCCAAACCTAAAGCCCCATTTGCTATGCTGATACCACATGTGGATCAGAGCAAGGGAAAAATCTTCTCTCAGTTAATTTTATTAGAGGCAAGAAAGGGTGAAGACGAGGTGACTTTTGGAGAATCTGACCAGATCAGATGAACACCTGCAGCAGACCTGAATGGCTGGTACCTGAGCAACTTCATCCTGTGGACTCTTTGCCCTATTGTAAGACTAATTATTAATGACAGTTTTGGACTGGTAAAAAAATTGGGAGAGAGAAGTTATTCTCCAAATATGAAAGAACCATGGCTAGAAAGCCAAGGGGTGGCCTGCGTGGTTATTGATTACTTTCGTGTGACCTTTCCAGCCATGGTCTTGTAACTCCCACCCAGATGATTGGGCAAGACTATGTGATAGCGTAATTGTGGCCCACCAAGGGGATTGGTCAGTTTTGCCTTAAAAGAGAGCCAATTCCAAAGCAGAGAAGAGGATCCTACCACCATCAAGGAGGAAAGCCAGGAGCAAAGAGCTCGTCCTTAGAACCCGATGTCCTTGCACTGAGAAGCTCCTGGAAGAAGGCTGAGAGAGAAGGAGAACAAGCTGTAACCCTGAAGGCAATGAGAAGTGGTGGCAGGAGAGACCCTGCAGCAGAGACCTGGCAGCAGGAGATGGCACAGTGGGCTTCCAGACCCATAGAGAGAGAAAGCTGAATGTCTTTGTGGAGAGGCCTAGGGTCAAGGAGAGTCATGCCTGCGAGCATGTTTGGGAAAAGGCTGTCCTGATGGAAGAACTGTATTCTGGGTATCCTTGAGCCTTAACTGCAAGTGTTACTTCCCATGTAAACCCCAAAATCATGAGTATCATCTGTGAGCTCTGTGGCCATTGTGATGAATTATTGAACTCAGCAGAGAAGTAGAGAGTGCTGTGCCAGGGATGGCTGCTGTCCTAATTGTTAAAAAAATGTTGGAAGGAGCAGGCATGTCTGACCTCCACTTCATAGGAATCAGCCTTGGGCTGATATTGGTGATTCTCTCTCCTCCTCCTGAAGTAAGACAAAGTCTGATGCCTGCCGTGCGTATTTTTACAATTTTTAAACTTCACAGTGTCTACAAAGGATTGTTTTTGTGTGTGGTATTTTGTTGTTGTTTTGTTTTGATATGATTTTGTTTAATTTTCTGTCATTGGTACATTATGGTCACTGAACATGCCTCTGTATAGATTACTACCTTAGAAACCCTGTGGATAGTTCTGTTTTGTCCTATAGAGTCGCTATGAGTTGGAATCAACTTGATG
>NW_004443971.1:1667657-1670101 GCF_000243295.1 Trichechus manatus latirostris
AAACTTGGGCACCTCAGTGGGAGGGCCTGATTTGAATTTAAATGTACATCAAAGAAAAATCAGAAGCAGTCAGACATCCTGACTTATTTTTCAGGGTAGTAAACATCTGAGTCAGGACCTTCTTTGTAAGATCCATTGTTTTATTCTTTTGGGGGGATCTTCAACCATTTCAGTTGATCTCAATTTGAACAGCATTTCATTTGGGGGGATAGTTCTGGTCTCAAGAAAGTCTTTTTACCTTGACTCTCCCTTTTCCAGTGCTTAGTGAAGACATTCATTTACTCACATTCATGCAACAAGTATTTGAGGGCCTAAGATTTGCCACAAGGTTCTCAGGCACTATGCAACAGCAGTGAGTGAAAATAAACTCCTTTTGTTAAGGAGCTTATATTCTAGTAGGAAGAAAAAGACATATCAATTGCTGATGAGGTGTTGAAAAAGAAAGGAAAATAAAGCATGTGGACTGACGGACAGGGGTGTGGTAGAGGTTGATCAAGGAATACCTCTGGGTCATTTTTACAGATCTGAAAGGAGGTGATAATGATCTATGAGACTATCTAGCAAAACACATAGCAGAAAAAGGGAGCAGTGAAGACAAATGCTCCAGGCAAGAGCATGCTTGTATGCTCAATGCATTGAGGAGACCAGTGTGACTTCAGAAGTATAAAGGGGAAAAGAATAAAGGATGAGGTCAAGGAGGTCAGCAGGAGGCAACTGACCCAGAATCTCATAAGTCATGGAAAGGAGATTGGATTTTACTGTGAGTGAGATGGGAAGCAATTAGAGGCCTAGGAATCATGTGACTTGCATTTAGAAGGATAATTCTGGTTTTACGGGTAGAAGCAGGGAGAAAATCATAAGGAGCTTAGAGATGCAGATAACTGGTTGAGAGTAGAAATGGAGGAGGTGAATTGTAGTCTAATTCTGGGAGTATTTTGATATGAAGACTTCAGTACTTGATACCAAGTGTTATGTATGAGACAAGAAGGGGATGGCTTTATGAGTTTTGAACAATAATTGAATTGCTGATTTGCTATATGGGGAAGATTGAGGGAGACAGAAGATACCAAGACTTTGGTTTTTGATCACATATTTGACATGCCCCTTAGACGTCTTGATTTAACAATGGAGAGGGTAGTTGAATATACAAGTTCAGACCACAGAGAGACTGAGATCACATGAGAAAAGACTATAAACGAAAGCAGAAGAGATGCAGGATCTGAGCTTTGAAGCACTAAAAGAAGGAGATGGGCAGGCAGTAGCCAGTAATGGGGGATCACTGAGTGTGGGAGTCAAAGGAAGAGTTTCAAGGAGAAGGAAGCAATCCAGTCAGACATAGTCAGAATGAGAATGTAATAGTAACTGTTTGACTTGGCAATGTGGTAGTTATAACCTTTTAAAGGAGTTTTGCAGTTAAAGGGATTCATAAATTGGGCACTCTCTGGCAGAACGTAGGGAGCGATCTTTTGTTTTATCGTTGAAGGCTACATCTGTCTGAATATTGTTGGAACTGATCCAGTACATGGAAAAACTGCTAGAGTTGTGTTCTTTGGCCTTCAAGTGTGAGGGCCTCAATAGGCAAAGAGAGGACCTAGAAATAAGTGGAAGTTCGTCTAAAAAAGGCACATAGATAGTTCATTTTAAGAGGAAAGGCATATATAGTTCCACAGATACAGGTAGACTTTTTGATTAAGACAGTTGCATCCTATGTATTTGGCTTGCATCTGTAATGGAAATCTTGGTAATTTGGACCAGCTTTAGGATTGCTTTGCATCTGGAGGCATAAACAATACACTATAGAAACAGATTCATTTGGGGAGTCAGATAGTGTATACCTTGTGGTACTTTTTAGTATCTATAGGGTCACTGTGACTTGTAATCAGCTAGACAGCAACAGGTATAGGGTTTATAGGTAAAATACTTTATTTCTTAGGAAAAGAGAAAAAAAGTACTACTGGGAAATGGGAATCTCGATCTGAGTTTTCAAAGTAGGGGTACAGTGTAGGGGACTCTTTCATTTGAAAAATCATGCTTATGAACATTAGCCTCTCCTGTAGCTCCTTCCCACAAAGGGGATATCCTTAAATTCTTGGACAGAAGAGAACATAGAAAAGTGAAATTAGGCTCAAAAGAGTTGAAACAAACAAGCAAAAAAAAAGGTTGAAACCACGCCCTGATCCGTCACTTTCTCCTCAAGCCTCTTGTCTCTCAAGTTCCCTTTCTCATTCATGTTCTTATTCATCTGTCTGCATGCATGGGTTTTGTTGAGTCTCCCAGTGGTAGGATAGGCACAGTGTGTCTGGGGTCCTGTTAGCTCCCAGCAGGCCCAGGACATCGCAGGTCCACATGCTGTCTGTGAAGGAGCAAACAAGGACTCCACCGGTGCCTCGATGGTCAGCTACATGTTTCCCACTGACTGCTGGACATTCTCACTGGGTGTTTTG
>NW_004443971.1:1671311-1673418 GCF_000243295.1 Trichechus manatus latirostris
TGCTCTAATAAAATGAAGAATCAGAAAGACTCCCAAGACCAAACTTAGCAGCTTGGGAAGAATGAGAGAATTAAATGAGCAGTGCAAATGCCATTTTCTTAAGTGAAGAAAACTCAATTTCTAAACCAAGAGTGTGCAGTGTGCTTGCATTTTATGAAAAAAAGAAAAATACAACATACAGAGTGTAAACTATCTACAAGAATCTGTCCTACTACACTTTTTTCTTCTTTTGAATGAACTGTAGTGTTACACTGAATAATTCCTTTGGTAATGAGAAAAAAGCAAATGAACAAGTCCTAGTTTTATGTACCCCTTCTGAAGTAGCGTTTACAGAAAATGAAACCTGAATCAGATAACTGGTCTATATTCAATTACCCACTCAGAGGAAATACAGACAACAGAGGAGGCTGTGAAAGGCCCCCATGGGGACATGATAAGCAAAATCCAAAATGTGACTAACTCCACAGGACACATAAACCTCCTTGAATCGATAAATTGGAGCGATGAGAGGGAGAAACAGAAAGACAGATTTCAGAAACATGTTAGCCAATTTATAAGCCAATTATAATGTGTGAAACTTACTTGCATCCTGACTCAGTCTGTAAAACAATCATTCCTGACATTCACTGGCCAATTGCAAAGTTGATCTCTGACTGCCCGTCTAATGATATTAAGGAATTATTGTTCTTGGTTTAGGTCTGATGATGATGTTCTATGCATTAAAAGTCTTACTTTTCAGATAGAGCATACATATTTACAGTTGTAATAACAAGGCTTCCAGGATTTGCTCCACAGGCACATTGGAAGGAGGGAAGGAGGCAGATGGGTTGGGGTCTAAGGAAACAGGGTCAGCCATGGCTCGTCGAATGCTGAAGTTGGGCGATGGCACATCTACATACATACATATTTATAAATAAATGATAAATTTCTCAAAAAGCATCATAGGAATTACAACTTTTCTTTGATTTCAGCTAGTTCCTGGAAATCTCAGGGAGCCAACACTGGGGTCTGCGAATTACAGATGAACAGCAAAAGGTAATAGCATGCTGCAGTAGTAATCTATATTTTCAGCTTTTCAATGATTCAAAAAAAAAATCTCCAATTTTATCCAAACTTGTAAGTCTGTTGAGTGTTAGAAAAATACATGTAAAGGAAGCAGGCTACTTACCATCTTCACAAAGATTACAAAAAGTGTTTTCTTGACTGATGTCTTCTAGTCCATCCTAAAGATATCAGAAGACTTTTAGAAAATTCTGATCATAAGCAAAGGAAATTTGAAAACCTAACATGAAGTACTACATAATCATATGTAAACTCAAAGAGGAACTCATTTCAAAACTTCACACTAATTTCTTTTCTTTTATTTATTGTTGCAATTAAATGAAGTTTACATTTCAAGTTAGTCTCCCATACAAAATTTTTTTTACATACATTGTTATGAGACCTTATTTTCTCACCCCATTCTGTGACAGCACACTCCTCCTTTCCGCCCCTGATTCCCCATGACCATTCAGCCAGCTCCTAACTCTCTCTGTCTTCCCATCTCACCTCTGGACAGAAGCTGCCCCTTTGGTCTCTTGTATCTACTTGACTAAGAGGTACACTCTTCATGAGTATCACTTTATGTCCCACAGTCCGGTCCAATCCCTGTCTGAAGAGTTGGCCTTGGAAATTGTTTTAGTTCTGGGCTGATAGAGATTCCAGGGGCCATGCTTTCTGGGGTACCTCCAGTCTCAGTCAGACCATTAAGTCTGGTCTTTTTACTAGAATTTGAGTTCTGCACACCGTCCTTCTACTGCTCCATCAGGGACCCTCTGTTGTGTTCCCTGTAAGGACTTTCATTGGTGGTAGCTGGGCACCGTCTAGTTCTTCTGGTCTCGGGCTGATGAAGTCTCTGGTTTATGTGGTCCATTCTGTCTCTTGGGCTAATACTTTCCTTGTGTCTTTGATGTTCTTCGTTCTTCTTTACTCCAAGTGGTTGGGACCAATTGATGCATCTTAGATGGCCACTTGCAAACTTTTAAGACCCCAGACGCCACTCACCAAAGTAGGATGCAGAACATTTTCTTAATAAGCTTTCTTATGCCAATTAACATAGATGTCCCCC
>NW_004443971.1:1677513-1678561 GCF_000243295.1 Trichechus manatus latirostris
TTTAAAGTCTATTTTGTCAGAGATTAATGTTGCCACTCCTGCTCTTTTTTGAGTGTTGTTTGCTTGATATATTTTTTCCATCCTTTGAGTTTTAGCCTGTTTTTGTCTTTAAGTCTGAGGTGCATCTCTTATAGGCAGCATATAGATGGATCATGCTTTTTTATCCAATCAGCCACTCTCTGTCTCTTTATTGGTGCATTAAGTCCATTTACATCCAGCATAATTATTGATAGGTACGAGTTTATTGCTGTCATCCTGATATCTCTTTTTGTGTGTTGTTCACAGTTTCTTTGTTCTCATTTTTCTGTGCTGAGTCATTTTTCTTTATTTTTTGTTTTCATCTTTGTTGTAGATTTTGTGTTTGCTGGGTCTTTATGTTTTTCTACTTTTTTATTTTGATTTGTAGGCTCATTAGATTCCTTTATGGTTACCTTAATATTCACCCCTATTTTTCTAAGTTTATACCAGTCTTTTATTGCTTTATATTGCCTTAACTTCTCCTCCGTATAAAAATCAGTATCTCTATTTTTTAAGTCCCTCTTTTTTTGTTTTAATATTATCCTTTTTTACATATTGATATCTGTTTCCCTATTTTCAATGTTTTAGCTTTGATGTATTTTGAATTTCTGTATCTGAGTCAATATCTTGTTGCTCTGTCCTGTGTTCTAGTCTTGCGTTGTTAGCCTGTGTTATTGATTATCTAACCGTAGGACTCCCTTTAGTATTTCTTGTAATATTGGTTTGGTTTTTGCAAATTCCCTGAACTTCTGTTTATCTGGAAATGCCCTAATTTGGCCATCATATTTGAGAGATAGATTTGCTGGATGTATAGCTCTTGGCTGACATTTATTTTCCTTCAAGGCTTTAAATATGTCATCCCACTGCCTTCTAGCCTGCATGGTTTCTGCTGAGTAGTCCACGCTTACTCTAATTGACTCTCCTTTGTAGATGACTTTTCTTTTATCCCTAGCCGCTCTTAAAATTCTCTCTTTATCTTTGGTTTTGGTAAGTTTGATTATAATATGTCTTGGTGACTTTCTTTTGGGAT
>NW_004443971.1:1679888-1681568 GCF_000243295.1 Trichechus manatus latirostris
TGTCTTGGTATCAGAGTGATGCTATCAGTTGTTTTTACCTTAGGTTGTTGTTTGTTTGCTTGAGCCATCTCCTCCTGCCTCTTCAAGTGATTTGCGATTTCCTGTTGTCTTTGAAGAATTAAATATATTATGTATATCTATATAATAAAAATCTCTATTATATATAATAGTATATAAACATATATATCATATGTTTAATTGACTCTGTTTTTTATTTGTTAGGTTGATTTGTTTAATATATTAGGATCTTGGCCTCTTCTTTTTTCAATTACATTGCTTCCTTTTATTTTTATTTTTTAATTGTTTTGTGTCTATGTGTGACTCTGTTTCTGTCAGTTGGCTGAGTGTGCTTTTCTCTCATTTATGTGTATGGTGTGTTGCACACACCCAAGGATCCTATGTCCTTAGGCATATATGACTTCCATTAGAGGACTGGATGGAGGTGTGAGAGCAGATCCCTTCCCTGATGTGAGACACTAGGTGTCTGGTGGTCAGGATCCCTTCACAGTTTAAGAGGAATAGCTCATTCCCTTCTTTGGCGTGAATGTCTAGTGTGGCCCCTGGAGAACAGGATGGGCCCTGGGCAGGGGTGGGGGCCAGGGCCTGTGCAGGCAGGCCAAGCAGGGGTGGGTAGGTATCAGATAGAAGGGAGAGGGCACGAGACACAGGGGCAGGAAAATTATCTGAGTAGGGGCAGGGGCACAGGGAACAGAGCTAGGTAGCTGGGTTGAGCAGGGAGAGAAGTGTTCAAGGGGAGAAAATGAAGAGTGGCCCGAGGTGGTTTGGGGGGATATTTCTAGTTGTTACTCTGCTGGCTACTACTCAAAGGGCATCTCCAGCCATATTCCTGACCAGCAATAGCAGCCCTAGTTCCCTCCCTTCTCTGCATTCACTAGGGACACTGGATCTTTCCTTCTCCCTCTTTCTGTTTCCCTTTGACCTTCTGCAGAGGTGCTTTCCCTATCCTATCTATCCATCATCCAGAGGCTCCAGTGATTCAGACTACCTTAATTTGTTCCAGTAGCACTTCCTCGTATTTCCCTAATGTCAAAATTATGACACTTCCATATGTTGCTTCTTGGACTTGGTCAGACCAAGGACAAGTTCTCCTTACCTATTTTCCTTCCAAGTTTGTTTACCAAGTACCTCTGCCTACATCTGTGTTTTCCTTGAAGTTGTCTTTCTGGGCTTCTCACCTGATGTCTTAGGCTGGGTTCTCTAGAGAAGTAAAACCAGTAAAACATATAAATATATAGAGACAGAAATTTATATCAAGGAAATGGCTCATGCAATTGTGAGGCCAGAATGTCCCAAGTCTGTGGATCAGGATAGAGGCTTCTCCAGATTCACATATCCACAGATCTGGTGAACCCAACAATGGCATGTTGGAGAGCAGGGCTCTTGCTCACAGGCTGTGAAGATTGATGAATCCCAAGATCAGCAGGTAGGATGCTAGCTCAATTCCCAAGAAGCGGAGGTCAGATCAACAGGAGGCAGCTGCAGGATCCAGAGAGGGCAAAAGCCAGAATGTCTACTTATATACTAATGCAGGCGATATGCCCAAGGAAACTACCTTTCAACTGATTGGCTACTCACAGCAGATTCCATCATGTGGGGGAAATCACATATAAACACTGAGAATCATGGTCCAGCCAAGTTGACATGCAATCTTAACCATCA
>NW_004443971.1:1682800-1683800 GCF_000243295.1 Trichechus manatus latirostris
GAAGTATGACATCCATATGCAGCTTCCTGTAGTGTCCCAACAACTTTGCAGAATTGAAATCTATCAACAGGAAGTAAGTGTTTTTTCTAAGTTGTTTTAGAACTTGTTTTACTTTACTTTTTACCTATATATTACTTTCATGTTTCTCCCTTCTCTGCTTGTAGGCACTATTGACTAATTTCAGTACCACCATTCCAACACAATTAAATGTAAAACTAAAACATAGAGATATAATGAAGATTCTTGATCTATCTTTCAGATAGATAAAAACTAATTGTTTTTATAATAAATAGCACATTCCAGTTAACCATAAACTAGTTTCAAAGTTCAACTGTGATCTTTCTTTAATACTGACGAGTGTCAGACTTTTGTTACTGTCATTCTCAACACTTTCTTAATCTTATGGCATATAGATTTAGGAGGAGTGAAAAATGAGCCTTAAATGTGATCTAAATTCAAGGTTTGAGCACACAGGACTATGCCAAAGAAGGTTGACTTGGTCCTTAGGAAGCTTGTTATTTACTTAAAAAGATTGAGTGTATGTGAAGTTCTATGAGTCTTTTAGTGTCTTTATAGTAAAATACATGCATAGGAAAAGGCACAAAACAAAATGTGCAACTCAATTTATCATGAAGTGAGCACCCACGTGATCACCACTCATCATGAAATAGATTCCAGAAGGTTCTTTCATACTGTCATCTAATCTCTACCTCTTTCCCTCTTCAAGTAAACCACTATATGGTTTATAACACCATAAAAGGTTTTGGTCCTTTACTACTTAAGCATGCATCACTAAACATCATGGTTTGTCTCTATTGAACTCCATCTAAATGAAACAATGTATTTCTTGTGTTCTTGGTGTTTGGAAAGAATGTATAAGCTCAGTTATTAGCTGTAGTGTCCTATCTGTATATGTCCATTAGATTCAAACTTCTATATAACTATTTCTCCCATGCTTATTACTTATTCTCAGAGGAATGTCAAAATCTCCTGCTAAGAC
>NW_004443971.1:1685339-1698723 GCF_000243295.1 Trichechus manatus latirostris
TCTGTGGTAGACACTCTACTAGGCATCAAGGGTACATGATCATTGTCTACAGTGACAGAGTATTTGTAAAGACCTGGATAATTATAACAAGGTGAAATAGAGGAAGTGCAGGTAGTTAAGGGAGCAAATAGGAGGAAATATCTAGGGAAATTAAAAAAACAAAAAAGCAAAAAAAAACCTGTTGTTCTTCAATCGATTGTGACTTACAAGGACACTATAGGAAAAGGTAGAACTGCCTCACAGGAAGGTTTCCAAGGCTATACATTTTTACTGAAGCAAGCTGTCACATGTTTCTTCAGCAGAGTGGCTGGGGTGTTCGAACCATTGACCATTCAGTTAGCAGCCAACCACTTAACCACTGTGCCACCTCTTCCATCTACAGCATCACAGAAAGGAGAACAAGCATACCCTATTTTTATGAAAATAATGCGCGCTTTCTATGCTTGTTTGCCAACTGCTCCTTCCCCCCGGGAAGTATTTTCATAAGTGTTGATATGCCTGTTTTTCCCCACATGTTACTGTAAAAAAAAATAGCATAGTATGCTTATGAAAATACCTCGCGGGGTAAGGGTTTGGTTGAAAATAAAAGATAGAAGGAGGGTGTGTTTTTTTTCTTTTCTCGTAAAAATATGGCAATTGCTTTTCAAAGTGGATTTCATTCTGAACTACAAAGCACCCACTTCATGGGAGTTTAATCCTCTGGATCAAGACAAAGGAAATCCACTGGGAATCTTTGAATATAGGTGTGGCTCTCAAGTATTTATAATCAGTTCACAGGCTACCTTACAAATAGTTTCTTATGAAACAGTGTACTGCCATGGTATACCATTATTGTTGTTACTAGGTGCCTTTGAGTCAGTTCCAACTCATAGTGACCCTGTGTACAACAGAACGAAACACAACTTGGTCTTTCACCCTGCTCACGATCATTGTTATGCTTGAACCCATTTTGTTGCAGCCACTTTGTCAATCCATTTCCTTGAGGATCTTTCTCTTTTTCACTGACCCTCTATTTTACCGAGCATGATGTCCTTCTTGGGGACTGATCCCTTCTAATAACATGTCCAAAGTATGAGAGATGAAGACTTGCCACCCTCTCTACTAAGGAGCATTCTGGATGTGGAGTGAGGAATATCTTTGCTGATGTCAGATCGATCACTGCTGAAAGCAGAGAATACCAGAAATATGTTTATCTGTGTTTTATTGACTATGCAAAGTCATTTGACTGTGTGGATCATAACAAATTATGGATAACATTGTGAAGAATGGAAGTTCCATAACACTTAATTGTGCTCATGAGGAAACTGTACCTAGTTGGTATATCATGGATACTTTCAATTTGAATAAGTGATAAGACTCACATAGTGATAACTATGTGGCAGTCACTCTTCCACATGCTTTACAACATGAACCTTTTTGATCCTCAGTGTAATTGGAATTATCGTGTGGTAGGTATTGTACTTATCTCCATGTTACAAATAGCATAACTGACAGCTCAAGGTCACACAGTAAGTGGCAGTGATATGACCTCTAGAGTAGGTTTGGTAGGCTCTGGACATGTGCTATATTTATCAGGGATAGCATCAATGAACTCAAACATAAACAACAATTGTGAGCATGGCGCAGAACACAGCAAAGTTTTGTTCTGTTATGCACAAGGTCACTATGTGTTGGAACCTTCTATATTGGCACCTAACAACAACAACAGCTTTAAGAAAGGAAAGATCTTCAACCATCCTGGTGTGATAATCCCAACATCAGTCCCTGGTTCCCCAGAGGGCCAGTACTTGGGAGATGTGTGGTTGTCTATCAGATTAAACAAGTACATGTCAGTCAAAGTTTTCCTAGTAGTCTACAAAGGGGAAGCATCACTTAGACAAGGGATTTATGCTGACTAGTCCGTTACAGAGATCATGGGGTGGGGTTGTGCTTGTATGAGGTGCGTGTCAGTCATCTGGAGGACTTTTCACGGGTCATAAATACTACTTAAGAGGACGGAAGGAGCCCCGGTGGTCCAGTGGTTAAAGCACTTGGCCGCTAAACGGAAGGTCTGAGGTTTGAAACCACCAGCTGGTCCACAGGAGAAAAATGTGGTAGTCGACTTCCTTAACAATTTCAGCCTTGGAAACCCTCTGGAGTGGTTCTGCTCTGACCTGTAGATAGGGTTGCTATAAGTTGAAATCTACTTGATGGCAATGGTTTGGGTTTTTGGGGTTTGGTTAGAGAGGACTAGAATGAGACTGAAGGTACATGTCTTTTTCAAAAGCTCTCTGTGGTCACTGCTAAAGCATGCATCTCTATCCTCCTCCTTTCTCCAAGGTGTAAACTACTGTCTTTTACTAATCAGTTTATGAAACTATGTCTAGATAGGATGTTTTGATAGTCTACACATGTCCTTGTCCTATCTAGTTGGAACTGAACTTGTAGCAATTTGTCCTCATATTCTTCAGGAACTCTTGCAGCAGATTTACCTTCATCAACATTACTAGATTACTAACTGATTTTAGTTTTTAATAAATTTTAAATAGTATTTTATAGTTTTTGTAATGTTTTATTTAGTCTGTTATGCCTCCGTTTATTGTTGTTTTTCGTTTTTGTTTTTTTATTCTGAGTTTATCACTATAAAAAATTTTGTGATACACATTTAAAAATTTGTATTGTGGTAAAAAAGCTTGTCATTTTAATCAATTCTAAGTGTACAATTCAGTGACATTAATCATATCCACCATATTGTGCTACCAGTAATTAACAGTAATTTGGTATAAATTATAAGTATTGGTTAACGGAGCTCTGGTGGCAGAAACAGTTAAGCTCTTGTCTCCCAACCAAAAGGTTGGTGATTCAAACACACGTTGCCTTCTTGGAGAAATATCTGGTGACGTGCTTCTGTAGATAAAGATTACAGCCAAGAAAACCCTATGGATCAGTTATACTCTCTCACTTGGGGTAACTATGAGTCAAAATCGACTGGATAGCACCTACCAACAATAACAACAATAACTTTTGGATTAGTTTTTTCATTTCATTTTCTATGACTTTTTTTTTAATTTAAGAAGAAAATAAAAAGGAACAAATACTTTTAAAAAGAAAGAGCTTCTCCTTCGGTGGCATGCTTAGACCAGAAGTATTTGATAAGCAAAAGCTACCTAACATGCCTCTGACAAGAGGAGAAACACCTTAAAAAAAACAAATTTCTTGGAGCACACCCTCTACCTGTACTTAAGAACACCATTAAGGGGAATTTTATTGTATTTTCGCTTATATTTCATGTGTACACACTTGGTACATAATCTTTCCAAACTCCTGGCACAGGGAGAATTTCAATTAAATAATTTTTTTTTTACAAAATAATTTACAAAAATTCTAAAGGAAAACTCATTGATTTGGATGCCAGAAAATAAAAATCTGATTCTTAACTATGGTTGTAGTACATCCCAGGCACAGACAAGTCATGTAGCCTTTCATTTAATAACAAAGTTTTGTTAGATCCCTTGCCAGCCACTGGTACAGGGACACATAAGTGACCCTGCAATTATAGTAAAATATCTACCACTAAAAATAATTTGGATGTATCTTAAAACATAGCCATAAATCCCATTGCCGTCTAGTTGATTCTGACTCATACCAACCCATACGACAGAGTAGAATTGCCCCACAGGGTTTCCAAAGAGCACTTGGTGAATTTTAACTGCCGACCTTTTGGTTGGAAGCTAAGCTTTTAACCGTTGTACCACCAGGGCTCCAAAACATAACCATATGGGCTTTTGTATTATTTTACTTTAGAAATTTGGGACTATATTTAAAGTCTTTAATGGTTGGGTGAAAAAGAGAAACCTTGTATGACAGAACCCATCTACTATACATCATCAGCTATTTAGAACCTTTTGTCACCCATACATACCTAGGTTATGTTGTCCTCTCTTGTTTTTAGACTTCTATAAAGGTCTGGCTCCATAGCTCACCTTTATCTAGGGCCTGTGAAGTCTCAGGTTCTTTTCTGCACCAAAAGGAGTGGTGAAGAATGGGTAGTTTCCTCTTTGTTTTATAGGGACTTAGAAGCAAGCAGCCCACCTTCCATATAGACCAAAGGGGGTTGGACACCCAACAGAGATATTTCTTCTGATTGGGACCAGAGCATGCTTTCCTCTCACTCATCAGGAGGCTCCCTCCATCTTTCTCCCTGAAACTCCTCTGTTAGAACCTGCTTGCTGCTTTGTTTTTCTTTCTTTTTCCTCTAATGAGTGGGAATTACAGCCATCTCTACCTTAGTCTTCACATACAAGGAAGTATGGCTAACACATTTGTTGCTTCATGACTTAAAAAACTGAAATTCTTCATTTACTTGGCACTAAAAAAAATCACTCAGGGAAGTTGAAAAACAAGACTTTCAAACACATATAAGGAAAAAAACAAAGGAGAAATCATACTCCACAGACATGAGGTTACTATATAAATTGTTCTTACATTTTATTATTATTATTTAACATGACATTATATGTGGATTTATGTTCTGAAGTTGTGTTAATTTTGTTATTTTTCTCCTACAGCTGCCAATGGACCAGGTTCTAAATGTGTTCAGTACAGACCATGTAATCATTCCCTGTACAATAGCAGGGAGAGCTCCCCTGGAAAACGTAAATGTCCCTGAGGAGTTTTTAGGTGACAAATCCTCCCTCCCCGATTTCTGTTGGTATGACACCAGCTACATCATTATTCATCCTATCCATTAGTTTAAGTTTGTACTTATTTTTTACATATTTGATATCTTATTGCTTGTGGTACTTAACTACTAAGTTTTTTGTTGTGTGCTATCAGTTTTGACTCATAGAGATCCTATATGACAGAGTATCACTGACCCATAAGGTCTCCTAGGCTGTAATCTTTATGGGAACAGATAGTCAGACCTTTTCTCCCATGGAACTCCTGGCGGGTTTGAACTCCTGATTTTTCAGTTAACAGCGGAGTACTTGATGATTGCTCCACCAGGGCTCCTTTTACTACTAAATTTACCCCCCGGGAATACCACAAAAATAGTCTTTGTATTTGCCTCTACCATCATCTTTATTGGAGAGCTCTCTCTCTCTCTTTCTTTCTTTCTTTTCCACATGCAGAAGAGTAACTGTCAAGTGTTCTTTCCTTTCCATATTAAAAACTCCTTTAAGTTTTTCAGAGTAGGTTTGGCAATGACCCATTCCCACATCTTTGTTTATTTGGGAATGCCTTGATTTCATCTTAATTTTTGAATGACACCTTTCCTGGCTAGAGAATTCTTGGTTTATAATTCATTTACTCCAATACTTTATATATGTCATTCCATTGTCTGCTGGCCTCCAAGGTTTCTGAGGAGAAATCTCCACTGATTCTTATCCAGAACACCTTGTATGTTATAAAATGCTTTTCTCATGCTTCTTTCAGGACACTGTCCTGGTGTTTGATTTTCAAAAAATTTATTTAAAATGTGTCTTCATGTAGACCTCTCTGTATTCCTTATTTATGGAGTTCACCTAGCTTCCTGGATTTCCAGGCTCGACACCTTATTCAGGTCTTGGAAATTCTCTGTTATTATATCTTAGAAAATTCTATCTCTTATTTTCTATTGTTCTGGAATTCTAAAAATCCTAATGTTAGAGTTCTTAATTAAATCCCACAATTCCATTTGGCATTGTTCATTTTTCTTTTTTTTTTTTTTCTCTCTCTTCTTTCTCTTGAGACTTGAAGAGTTTAGTTACCCTGTCTTCTAGTTCACTTATTCTGTCTTCTGTCTGTTTGAATCTAAGTTTCAGTCCTTCCCTTGCATTTTCAGATTCAGTGATTATATTCTAAAATTTCAATATTTCTGTTTTTTTAAAAATTCTCTGTCTTCTTCTTTTAAGTTTCTCATTTTGTTTCCTGATCTCCATTAGTTTGTCTCCTGTGTGTTATTTAATTTCTTTGAACATAGTTAAACATTGTTGGCTGAAGGTCGTCTATGTTTCCCACTAACCTGGCCTCCATAGAACTAATTTCTGCTTTTCTGTGGTTTTCTCTTGAGCCATTTTCTCTTGTGTCCTTGTTTGCCTTACACAGTTTTGTTGTAACAGAAGCATTTGAGTATTTTACTGAACTAATTCGGAGACTCCAAATCTTCTCTCTCTAGATCACGTGATTTTATTTTTTCCCTTTCTCCCTATTTCCTTATTCTTCTCCCAATATCCCCTAGAGTTTGGTCTTGCCATTAAGTTTTCCAGCACCAACTCATCTGTTCTGTGAACTTGTGTCCACCTCCTCTCTTCTGTGGGATTGAGCCAGGCACTTTGTTTGTATTTCATGGACTATGATTGCTTTTTCCATTTTGTATGTTGGCAGGGTAGGAGGAAATCCTCTAATAAGATGTACAGAAAGATTCTTTAGAGGCCTGATTTTAGGTTTGTGTGCAGAATCTTCTCTGCCCATTGTACATGTGGCTAGCTGTCTACAGTGTCCAGGTCTCACTGTGTGTCACAGGCTCCTCCCTCCCTGGAGCCAAACACTCTAGATATGACATGTGCCTTGGTGTGCCTTCTTAGGTCTGAGTGCAGCAGCCTCTCTGTCATCGGTACTCCATCTGGTGGCTGGCTGCCTTTAGAGCCCTGGTCTCACTGTGTACTGCATGTTATTCCCTCCTGGGACTTCCATGGCACTAAGCTAGCGGTGTGCCAAGGTGCCCTTTCCTAGGACTACTTTCCTAGGCTTCCCTGCCTTTGGTGCTTCCACTTGTGCTTGGATGCTTGAAAACTTCAAATTTTACTGCACTCTGTACTGGTTGCCACCATCCCAAGTTGGCTGTGCTGTGCCTGGGTGGAGAGTGGGGTGGAGATGCTTTGCAAACCTCTGCTCTCCATCAGTGTGTTACCTTTTGTTTGATTCAGAGTTCCCTTCAGTCCTCCAGTCTTTATCGGTTGTCTGGAATTCTGAGGTTTGTTAATTTTACAATATTTGCTTGTTTTATTATGGCTGTGGGGGATTTGGGACATGGACTGTTTATGCTGACATCTTGCTGTATCCCCTGCTTAACTGTTTCTTGAAACAAAGTCCTGTGAAAAAGTCTCCTTAAAACACTAATATTTGAGTCAGTTAATGGATCATAGGTGCCACTTGTATTCCACTTTCAGTTAAAATGTGATGTGATTTTACTATAGAAGTTGTATCAGGTTAGAACCATAGCAAGAACACAGGCTTTAGTTTTCATGTTACATTGTTTGACCAGTGGTTTACGCTGAAAATTTCTGGATGGTGACGTGATTTAAACTGGTGAGGAGGAATCTTGATTTTTATTTCCTGGAAGATCTTAAGTTGGAAGAGTTGTTTTACTGCCCCGTATAGCCCATGTCAGCTTCCACTCCTATTAGAATCACATTTGGATTAATAAATTTATCTTTAAAGAAACCCAAAAATCTAGAGACAGAATTTTTGATAGCATGTCCCATCAGTAAAAAAAATCTTGAGGATATTCCATCTAATACCACTCTAGCAGCTGTGAAGAGATGGATGAAACCACATAAAGTAAGCTCAGAGCTCCCAAATCTCAGGAAAAGTCAGAGAACTGAGAAAACACACATGAATCAGGAGAAATCAAATAATTTTCAAAAGACTATGGAGACATATAAAGGATTCCCAGAGATTCTAGATCACATAAGACTAAGAAAAAGTGTGAAAAAATAGAAAAAAGCACTTGAGTTAGGAGAAACACCAATATTTCCAAAACTGTGAGGAGCACTAGGGTAAGCCTGAAACTCATGGCAGAACTGGCTGGCATAAAAGAGGTACTCACCCAAAAAAACAACCAGGTGAACTAGTGAAGCAGAACCCAGATGCCTTAGTAAGCCCAACAGGCGAGAAACTGATGTGATCATCACAGAACGCAAACCATCCCCAATGACAGCAGTGATATTAAAACTTTTAAAAATGCCACAAAAATTGTGCATTCAGATCACCAGCAGTCAACAAGAAACTTGACTCTGCTCCCAGAGAGAAGCCAGAGCCTCTGAGGGGTGTCAAGGAACATCTGAGGAAGTCTACTAAAAATAGTTGCAGCAGAAGAGCCAACAGGCATGAAGACCCCCGTGAAAATGCAGAGTGGCCTGGTGGATGGATGGGAAGTCTCACAGGCTCAAAGAGCCTTGTGAAGACTCCTTGGGGACACCCAGAAGATACACAGATACTACCATGCTGTGAAAGAAGATGATTCAGGCATTCCCACCGTTCCAGACACACTACAAGAAAGGAGGTTTCCTAAAAGACCTGTCATAAAAGAATTCCAACTGAAGCCTGGCAGATCCAAAAGCCTATGGAAGGTGACTCTACTGAGAGTAAAGAAATGTTGATTCACTGACTAAAAATAAGGTAAATGTCATGTTGAGTGTATATTCTCAATTTCTGTACAGTAATTGGTAAGAATGAAATTTTAGTTTATAATTATTCCATGTATCTTTTGAAAGTGGTCTGCATTCACACTAAATAACTACATGTGATAGTAAAGAATCGTTAGAGATTTCTAGAGGGATTATACTAATTTAGAAAACAATGTCAAAATAGTTTCTCCACATTTTAAGAAGAGTATCTCAGGAAGTGAGAGAATGATGTTCATCTTCAAATAAGTGAAAAAGTGTTCAGAAAAAAGGTAGGCAGATCAATTGTGTGTATTTCCAGTCATTGCTACCAGGACCACTGCATAGAAATAGTATAATAAATCCCAGGAATTTCATAATTAGACAATATAAACGAAGGATGGGTATTCTTAAGAAGCACATCACTATCGGGATTGTTATAGAGATTTCTGCATTATGAGAAGTCTGACAAAATTCCAGAAATTAGTGTATTCCTAATAAGATTTTGAAATGATTTTTTTTATAAATGATTTTTAAAGAATTAGGAGTTCCTTTATTACCCATCTATTAGTGCATTTTACTAGAGTGTAAATTGTTATAAGCAGATTTGACTTAGATCACATTCAAGCATGGTGATTGAAATTTATCTTGAATTCCTTATTTCTGGATTATCAGTAGAGACTTTTTTTTCTTTTCATTTCTTTCTAGGAACAAATTGGCAAGGCATTACCTGGAATATCTTAGATTACTTAGAAAATAAAATAGTGTAAAGTTGTGAATTCCTCTTTGAGTTTACATATGATTATGTTGTAATTCAGGTTGGGTTTTGAAATTTCCTTTGCTTAAGATCAGAATTTTTGGAATCTCTTCTGATATCTTTAGGATGGAGCAGAAGATGTCAGTCAAGAAAACTCCTTTTGTAATGGTAAGTAGACAGGTTTCTTTACATGTATTTTTCTAATATTCACCACACCTACGAGTTTAGGTGACATTGGAGGGTTTTTTTGGAATCACTGAAAATTCCGAAGTATAGATTACTGTCATATCATGCTATACCTTTTGCTATTCATCTGTAATCAATTGTCCACAGTGTGGCTCCCTGAGATTTCCAGGGACTAGCTGAAATCAAAGACAAGTTGTACCTGTATGATGCTTTGTGAGAGATTTATCTGTATGCATTTATAAATATATATGTATATATATCAGAAGCCCTGGTGGCTTAGTGGCTAAGCGCTGGGTTGCTAACCAAAAGGTTAGCTGTTTGAATCCAGCAGCAGCTCTGCAGAAGAAAGATGTGGCAGTCTGTGTCCCTATATAGATGTCCCATTGTTCAGCTTCAGCTTTCTACCAGGCATGGTTGACCCTGTCTCCTTAGATCCCAGCCCCCCTGGCTCCCTCCTTCCTTCCAATGTGACCATGGAGCAAATCCTGGAAGCCTTGTTATTGCAACTGTAAATATGCAGACCATATCTGAAAAGTAAGCCTTTTAACACATAGAAAATCATTATCATACTTAAAACTTGAGCAATAATTCCTTAATAACATTAGATGACCAATCAGAGATCAACTTTACAGTTGTCCAGTGAATGTCAGGAAAGATTGTTTTACAGCCTGAGTCCGGATGCAAATAAGTTTCACACATTGTAACTGGCTGATAAATTGGCTGATACGTTTCTGAAGTCTTTCTCTCTCTGTTTCTCTTTTTCTCTCCCTCTCCTCTACTGTTTATCTATTTATGGAGCAGGTTCACTTGTCCTGCGGAGTTAGTCACATTTTAGATTTTGCTGATTGTGTGCCTGTGGGGCATTTATGGAGTCCTGGTGGTGCATTGGTTAAGAGCTCAGCTGCTAACCTAAAGGTCAGCAGTTCAAATCCACCAGCTACACCTTGGAAACTGTATGAGGAAGTTCTGTCGTGTCCTATAGGTTGCTATGAGTTGGAATCGACTCGACGGTAATGGATTTCATTTGGCTTTCTGGGGGAGGCCTTTAGCACCTTTCTCTGTTCTATGTATTTTCTTCGAGTGGGTAGTTGAATCTAGAGCATTTATCTGATTCAGGTTTGATTTTTTTGTCAAGGCTATTTCAGAGGTGGGTGTGTATATTTCTACTGAATGTTACATAAAAGTAGAATTTGTTCATTTGCTTTTTTCTCGTTACTAAAGAATTACTCAGTGTAACACTACAGTTCATTAAAAAGAAGAAAAAAAATGTATCTACATATTCTTGTAGATATTTTACATTTTATATATGTTATGTTTTTCTATTTTCATAAAATGCTATCATACTACACACTCTTTATTTAGAAGCTGTGTTTTCCTCATTTAAGAAAATACCATTTGCGTTGCTCATTTAATACTCTCATTCTCCCCAAGCTGGTAAGAGTGGACTTGGTGGTCTGATTCTTCACTTTATTACAGCAGCTTCTCAATGTGATCTGGACTTTGGATAGATTTTCTGTGCTGACACCACATTTTATATTGTTTTGAAGAATACTTTCTTAATTTGTTCATTCCACATTTCAGCATTTAAATTAATAAAGGTAATAATTCCTTTTGAGTATGGGTGATGCTTTCTTACAAATGACGAGAAAATAGTGATCTAAGACTTGTGTTGTCACATTCCCTTTTCCCCTTCCCCCCACTTATTATTTCCCCTCCTAATTGTTTGCAGGCATCCACAACCCATCCTGGCCGCAGGGGAAGTGTGATGGTCAGAGCCACAGTGGACACAGCTATAAGGTAGGTCTAACCAGGGGGTGCTAGGCCTGAAATGCTGCACCAAGACGTCAGGACTTCATTTCATGTGCACTGGGGACTGTTGAAAGTTGTGAGGGGGAAAGTGACATTCAGAAAATTCTGTTCACAAGACTTAATCTGCAAACTTTGTGCCGGACTCAGGAGAAGAAAGACAGATAAGTAGGTGTAAGGAGGATACCAGGACTGTCCAGACTTGTGGCCACAAGGGCCTGAGCTGACAAGGGAACAATGGAATGAGGAAGATGGATAAGCCGTATGGGACTCTGGATGGAGAAATGTCCAGGCTTGGCTGAAGCGTGGACAGCATGGGTGCAAGCCCTTCCCATTGGGTTCCTTGCTCTCAAAAGTGGTCTTGTTGAATTATAGTTATGTGTCGGAATCGACTCGACGGCAATGGGTTTGATTTTTTTGTTGTTTGTTTGTGTCTTTTGTCCCTCCCATAGGAATACATGCAGATGACACAACCCTGCTTGCTGAAAGTGATGAGGACTTTAAGCACTTACTGATGAAGATCAAAGACTACAGCTTTTAGAATGGATTACACTTCAACATAAAGACAACAAAGATCCTCACAACTGGACCAATAAGCAATATCGTGAAAAACGGAGAAAACATTGAAGTTGTCAAGGATTTAATTTTACTTGTATCCACAATCATCACCCATGGAAGCAGCAGTCAAGAAATCAAAAGATGCATTGTATTGGGTAAATCTACAAAAGACTTCTTTAAAGTATTGAAAAGCAAAAGATGTCACTTCGAAAACTAAGGTGCAATTGACCCAAGCCGTGGTGTTTTCAATCGCCTCATATGCATGCAAAAGCTGGATGATGAATAAGGAAGACTGAAGAAGAATTGACGCCTTTTAATTGTGGTATTGGCAAAGAATACTGAATATAACATGGACTGCCAAAAGAATGAACAAATATGTCTTGGAAGAAGTACAAACAGAATGCACCTTAGAAGCAAAATTGGCAAGACTACATCCCACATACTTTGGACATGTTATCAGGAGGGATCAGTCCCTGGAGACGGACATCATGCTTGCTAAAGTAGAGGGTAAATGAAAAAGAGGAAGACCCTCAGTGAGATGGGTTGACACAGTGTCTACAACAATGGGCTTAAGAATGACGACGATTGTGAGGATGGCGCAGGACCAGGCAGTGTTTCATTCTGTTGTACATAGGGTAGCTATGAGTCTGATCTGACTCAAGGACACCTAACAACAACAAAATACCAAATATAGAAATACAGTCGATCAAATTTCTTAGTCTACAGATTTCACTGGCTTATTGAGGTATATCTTTTTTGGTTATAAACTGGAAGCTCTGGTTTTTTTTGTTTCTTTCAATAACCATTTTTACATATACCTTGTCGAATTTCCCTTTCTCACTGTACATAAGGTTCATTGATAATATCTTATATGCATGTGTATATGTGTCTGTGTGTGTGGATGTAGTACTTGTGTGCTTGTGCAAATGTGTATTGTGTGTACTGGTGTGTGTGCCTGTGTGTGTATCTAGCTCTTTCTGTTGAGAGAGCCTAGACACAGTGATATGCCAGTAACAGCATACCTAGCATGCATATTTTGTTTTTTAAATACCATTCCCACCAAAAGGAACAGGGGTCCTTGGAAAATGCCCGATTCAGGTCATGGGCAGAGACAGTACAAGATAAGCCTGGAACATTCTATGCCAGAAAGTGAGTGCTCCAATAAGATTGGAGCTTGTGAAGAGGATGAGGAATCAGCTCTAAGTGTCTACCTCTGTCCAAATAGGAGGCAACTGAACATCAAAATAAACAATGACAGTAATAAAATAAAATAGGAACCTACACGTACACACTAATATAAATGAATTAATCAATAAGTGAGAGAAAAGGAAAAGATGTCCTTACAGTGACTGCCAATTAATAAATGTAGTGTCTGCAATTTATTTTCAAATTGTTTAGAAAAAGCATGTAAATATACATACATAAAGAGAGATGGAAAAATAGAGAAAGTAAATGGGGAAAAATGTTAAAATAAGTGACTCTGATAAAGGATATAGGGAAGCTCTTTACACTATTCTTATAGCTTTTCTGTAAGTTTGAAATTATAACAAAATTGTTGTTGTTGTTGCTAGTTGTCATGGAGTTGGCTCTGACTCATAGCGGCCTTATGAAACATTGCCCAGTTCTGTACCATCTTTGGTATATTGGAACCCACTATTGCAGCTGCCATGTCAATCCATCTCATGGAGGATTTCCCTTATTTTGGCTAACTCTCCATCTTACCAAACATGAC
>NW_004443971.1:1698823-1756437 GCF_000243295.1 Trichechus manatus latirostris
AATCTTTTAACAATTCCTGCTTATCCATTTATATATATATATATATATATATATAGCTGAAAATTCTCTGTGAAAGTTGATCATTCAAATATTTTGAATAATCAAGTACCAAAATGGCTGTTTCAAATGTCATCCAAGTGCTACTTACCAATTCTTCCCATCTTACAATCTAGGGTAGGATTTCCTCCTTTCCCTTTACCAAGCATGATGTCCTTCTCCAGGGACTGCTCCTTCCTGATAACATATCCAAAGCACATTATACAAAGTCTCGCCATCCTTGCTTCTAAGGAGCATTCTGGCTCTGCCTCTTCCAAGACAGGTTTATTCATTCTTCTTTTATGTTTCATATTCTTCACCAACATCATAATTAAAAGGCATCAATTCTTATTTGGTCTTCCTTATTCATTGTCCAGCTTCCATATGCATATGAAGTGATTGAAAATACCATGGCTTGAGTCAGGCACACCTTAGTCCTCAAAGTGACATCTTTGCATTTTAATACTGTAAAGAGTCTTTTGCAGCGCATTTGCCCAATGCAATACCTCATTTGATTTCTTGACTGCTGCCTCCATGGGCACTGATTGTGGATCCAAGTAAAATGAAATCTTTAACAGTGGTCCAGTCATGAGGAATTGTTTTCTTCATGTAGAGGTGTAATCCTTAAGTTGTAGTCTTTGATCTTCATCAGTATGTTCTTCATGTCCTCTTCACTTTCAGCAAGGAAGGTTGTGTCATCTATTATCACAGGTTATTAATGAGTCTTCCTGCAATCCGGCTGCAGCATTCTTCTTCATATAGTCCAGCTTCTCAGGTTATTTTCTCAGCATACAGATTGAATAAGTATGGTGAAAGGATGCAACCTTGATGTACATCTTTCCTAATTTTAAACAACACAGTATTTCCTTTTTGTGTTTGAACAACTGCCACTTGACCAAGGTACAGATTCCACATGAGTACAATTAAGTGTTCTGGAATTCTCATTCTTTGCAGTGTTATCCATAATTTGTTATGATCCACACAGTCAAATGTGTTTGCATAGTCAATAAAATACAGGTAAACATCTTTCTGGTACTCTCTGCTTTCAGCCAACATCAATCTAATATCAGCAATGATATCCCTGGTTTCAGGTCCTTGTCTGAATCAGCAAATTTTTACTTGCATGTAATATTAATGATATTGCTTGATAATGTCCACATTCTTTTGGATCACCTTTCCTTGGAATGGACACAAATAAGATCTCTTCCAGTGGGTTGGCCAGATAGCTATCTTCCAAATTTTTTTGCAGAGATATGTGGATGCTTCCAGCATTGCATCCCTTTATTGAAGCATCTCAACTGGTATTCTGTCAATTCCTGGAGACTTGTTTTTCCCCCAGTGTCCTCAGTGCACCTTGGACTTCTTCCTTCAGTACTGTCGATTCTTGATCATATGTTATCTCCTGAAATGGTTCAATGTTGACCAGTTCTTTTTGGTACAGTGACTGTATATTCCTTCCATCTTCTTTTGATGCTTTCTGCATCATTCAATGTTTTCCCCCTTAGAATCCTTCAATATTGCAACTTGAGGCTTGAATTTTTTCTTCAGTTCTTTCAGCTAGAGAAATGCCAAGCATGTTCTTCCCTTTTGGTTTTCTAACTCCTGGTCATTGCACATTTCAATAGTTCATCTTCATGAGCCACCCTTTTGTAATTTTCTCTACAGCCCATTTACTTCATCATTTCTTCCTTTCCCTTTAGCTACTTTACTTTCAAGAGCAAGTTTCAGAGTCTCTTCTGACATCCATTTTGGTCTGTTTTTCTTGCTTGCTTTTTTAAAGACCCTTTGCTTTCTTCATGTATGATGTCCTTGATGTCATCCCACAACTCGTTTGGTCTTTGGTCATTAGTGTACAGTGCATCATATCTATTCTTGAGGGGGTCTCGAAATTCAGATGGGATATACTCAAGGTCGTACTTTGGCTCTCATGGGACTTGTTTTAATTTTCTTCAGCTTCAACTTGAACTTGCATAGGAGCAATTGATGATCTATTCCCCAGTCAGATCCTGGCCTTCTTCTGACTGATAATATTGAGATTGTCCATCATCTCTTTCACAGAAGTAGTCAGTTTAATTTTTGAGTATTCTATCTGGCGAGGTCCAGGTGTATATCCGCCATTTATGTTGTTGAAAAAAGGTATTTGCCGTGAATAAGTCGTTAGTCTTGAAAAATTATATCATGGGATCTCTGGCATCGTTTCTATCACCAATACTATATTATCCAACTATCAATTCTTCTTTGTTTCCAACTTTCACATTCCAATCACCAGTAATTATCAATGCATCTTGATAGCATGTCTGATCAATTTCAGACTGCAAAAGTTAGTAAAAATCTTCAATTTCTTCATCTTTAGCATTAGTGGTTGGTGTGAAAATTTGAATTGTTTTAACTGGTCTTCTTTGTAGGCATATGGATAATATCCTATCACTAACAGCATTGGACTTCAGGAAAAATCTTAATATGTTCTTTTTGGGGATGAATATGATGCCATTCCTCTTCAATTTGTCGTTCCCGGCATAGTAGACCATATGATTGTCCAATTCAAAATGGCTAATACCAGTCCATTTCAACTCACTAGTGCCCGGGATAGTGATCTTTAATGTATTCCATTTTATTTTTGACGACTTCCAATTTTGCTAGATTCATACTTCATACATGTAACATTCCGATTATTAATGGATATTTGTGGCCGTTTCTTCTCTTTTGGAGTCATGCTACATTAGCAAATGGATGTCCTGAAAGCTTAACTCCATCCACGTCATTACGGTTGACTCTACTTTCAGGAGGCACCTTTTCCCCAGTCATGTTTTGAGTGCCTTCCAACTTGAGCGGCTTATCTTCAGGCACTATACAAGACAATATTCTGTTGCTATTCACAATTCTTTTAGAAGTAGATCACCATGTCCCTCTTCCTAGTCTTAGTCTGCAAGCTCCTCTGAAACAGTGCACTATGAGTGACCCTGCTGATATTTGAAATACCGCTGACATAGCTTCCAGCATCACAGCAACCTGCAAGCCACTACAGTAGGACAAACTGACAGACAACTGGTGATGCCAGGACTAAATGATCACAATGCCTGTGCTATTTTCACTCTGCTATGGTTGTGAGTCGGAATCCACTCGACAGCAACGGGATTGATGGTTCTTTCCTGCACATATCTTGATTTCTGCTTGTCTTGTCTAAGCTCTTTTAATTATTATTTGATCCTAGGCAGTTATGTCCTTTTAAAAATATATTGTGATACAAAGTTATGTGTGTATATATATATTTGCAATTCAACATTATTCACATGGACCATTCAGTAATATTAATTGCGTTCATCATGTTTTGCTACCGTACGTTATTTCCTTTTAAATTCCAGCATTGGAACCCAGTTTGCTTCTTTGATTATTAACATACAGAAAATTCTGTACTAGAAAGTATTTTATCTCCTAAAATCCCATCATATCATATATCATATATGAGTATATTTGAGAAGTAGCCTTAGTTTCAACAAGTTCCACAATAATTATGTGTATAATTATATGTAATATACAAGCATCATAATTGAACCCACAGAAGTCTCTGTAGATCAAATTGAAAGCAATGTATTTTTCAAGTACATCAAGTTCAGTTGTATGACAATCTCTCATCTTTCCTCTTATGTTAAAGACACATGCTGTAGGTATTCATTTTGGCAATAAAAATTTTCTAAATTGTGTATTCTATCTCTATTTAGCACATCTTTTCTAAGGTGCTCAAGAAACGTGTTTATTTCCTAGTAGAAGATGCTTTTCATAAACAAGAGGTCACTATTCTGAGTATTACTACTGTCGCAAAGATCACATGGCTGGTGGAGAAGTTGAGAAGAGTGTTCTCATTGCCTTCTAGCTGCATTTAATCAAGAACTCCGATAGCTCCACCCCAATCATAATGTTGCTATCATCTGGGATTTTAGTTGGAGATTGTTATGATTGACTGACAATATTTTACACTTAACCAGAAGTTATTTGTTATGTTGCCACTTTTCCATGTCTCATGTTTGCTTCTTTCTTTAATTCAGTTGTTGCCTTGTTCTAGAGAGCATCCTGAAGGAATTCTTTCAGAAAGGTCTGTGTGTAGTAAACTTTTGATTTCTTTACATGTACAAAAGTGTCCTTAATTTTCTTTTTCATCTGAATTCTCATTTGTCAGCCTCATAACTTGCTAGGAAGTGATGGGAAGAACCATCCCAGTGACTAGGAATGGGGGCTTAGTGCTGTTACATTGACAAATAGTGTGCATTGTACATAATGCTTACAAGTGAATAATTTCAAAAATAGACATAGTGTAGAATTTCAGTGGCTATTTTAATATTTAAATTAATTTATAATTAAAAATAAAAGTTTAGAATAGTGACTCTTCTCAGTCATGTCAATAAAACTTCCTTTGCCCTTTAAAGAATTAATGATTTCTCTTACTATATGACCCAAATCTAGGAATTTGCCTAGTTTGGCCCAAAGTGTCTTAAATCTAGCCAGACACTTCACATTTTCTAAGACCTTTGTGAAAATCCAGGTCTATATGCTTTGGTGAGTAACTAGGTGGTACAAATGCTTAACACTCTTGGCTGCTTATCAAAAGGTTAGAGGTTTCAGTCCACCCAGAAGCCAATGGGAATAAAGCCCTGGTGATCTACTTCTGAAAAATCAGCCATTAAAAATCTTATGGAGCACAGTTCTATTCTGATACACATAGGGTCTCCCATGAGTCAGGGTTAACTGGATGGCAACTTTTTTTTAATACACTTGTAAGTATCTCCAGGTTTTGCTCTTTTCTGTTGGTAGTAAATTACTTTTTATGACTCCTTAAATAGTCTTATGTTAAGATTTACTGCAATGAACCATTTGTACATTCTTATTTAGGCTTTTTGTGCTATTCTATGTTTGTGTTTTCATCTATTTTTTACTTTCTAGCATCATGGAAGAAAATGATGCTGAGGGCTTGACTTCAGAAATATCCAAAGAAATAGATCTTTTAAAAAGTCCAACTTGGTTACAGGAGCAAAAGTGAGTGTCATCATAGGACATAGTATGGAAAAAAAGAAGAGTTGAAACTATGATGAACTTGCTTTATTATGTCAATGCATATAGGTCTTAACCTAAGAAAAACCTTTTCACAAGGAATCAGAGAGCCCTGCTCTTCCACAGTCTGTGCTACATAAAAGAGCGGTTTGGTTGTGATTTGAGGGCAACTACCATGGTGATGGAAACCCTGGTGGCACAGTAGTTAAAGCACTTGGCTGCTAACCGAAAGGTTGGCAGTTCAAACCCACCAGCCTCTCTGGGGGAGAAAGACGTGGCAGTTTGCTTCTGTAAAGATTTGCAGCACTGGAAACCCTATGGGGTAGTTTTACTCTGTCCTATAGTTTTAAGCTGTCCCTGTGAGTCAGAATTGAGTCTACAGTAAAGGGTTTGTTTCTTTGTTTGTTTTATCATATTCATAAGTATAAAAACGAGACTTCTCATATGAAGGAGTCTTTAATATTGTCCTCAGATTTAATGAAAATAAATATATTTTAACAAGTGATTTTTCTATTTAATGTTGCAAAAAATTAATAGTCTTGAGTACCTCTTAATTTTCTTTTTTCTGGATAGAATTTCAACGCTATAAATACAGGCTGAAAATTAAAACTTAGTTACATGCTTTTCTAGAAAATACCAAGGGAGATGGATCAATTTGATGAACTAGATATGCTTAATTTGGAGTCAGCTCTGGACAGAGAGAAGAATCCTACTGATCCTCACTGAGGCACCTCTGTTCTTGTTGGACTGGTAAGACTGAAGGATGCCATTCTAGTAGAACGTTTTTTCAGCTGGTCACAAAGTTCATGCTCAGTTTCTTCCTATGGCATAAAGTTTACTTTTCCTAAAAATAATGGGGTTTTTTCTATGAAAGGAAAACTTATAAAAAAAGTGATTAGTTGCTTTTAACCTGCTTTTAACTATGTACTTTCTACAGGTTTTAATTAGTTCTGCATTCTCCACTAAATAGTATCAATAATACTGGATGATACTGAAAAATAATGAAAACCAATATATCTGTGAATGAAGTTTCTATTCTTTTCTCCTTATCTTCAAAATTCCCTTGATTCACAAGTATCCATAATTTTCTTTTAAGGAATTCCATGTATACAAATAAAATACAATTAAAACGGAAAGAGAACCAAAAATTGTGGCCTATTTCTCATAGAACTTCTGAAGAGTCTATTAATGTTGGTTATAATATGGCATATTTTCATTATAGCTTATAACATATATTGTAATCAGTGTATCTTTTTAAAAGCTGCCTCTCCCATCTGTCTTCTTGTTAGTGGAGCATTCCTTTCCATTCTTACTACAAAAGTAGAGCAAATTAAACTCTAAAACTGTGGATGATAATTCTGTAATCATAGAAATAGACAATAAACATGACTCATAAATACATCAGTGTAGGTGAGATGGTGGAATATTGGAGAGTTAAAGAAAAAAATACAATTCAAGCCTGAATGAAAATATAAATACAAACAACTGTTTCCAGTCACCATGAGTCAGAATCGACTCTGTGGCAATAGGTTTGACTTTTGTTTTCTTACCACTTGAACCTACTTTAAAAGAGTCATCTAGTGAGATGAGAAGAAATACAAGCATGAAGGCCAGATGTTGTGCCTGAAGTCTTATTCACTTAACTAGTCTTTAACATTTGGATCAATTTAAATGCAAGAAGTTGAATTACTAACACCAGAAGTTTTACATGTTACAAATGATCCAGTCATAAGACAAGCATTCTTAAATGTGCTGGGTGGTCTTGAACAGGAAAAGGCATTTCTCAGTATGTGGACTATGCAGTGTGAAGAGCTATCAAACAACATCTTCTGTTTAGTGTTTCAGAATAACCATATTATTTCATCTTACGCTCAGGGCATTTGAGCTCAAACATTTGCTCAAAGGCAAGTATGTGCATTGAACTGAAAATAGTATAATTGTTTATTGATTTTTTCCATTATTTTCGTTCCATATGAAACAAATCTCAGTGCGATTGTTAAATCATTTTTTAATTTTGAATGTTGTTTTAAATACGAAGTCCAGCTTGACTGATGATCTTAACCACATTAGTCCCACATTCAAACTAATCAAAACAAAGAAAAAAAAAAACCCATTGCCATAGAGTTGATTCCAACTAAGGGCAACCCTATAGGACACAGTAGAGCTGCCCCATAGGGTTTTCAACGAGCGCTGGTGGATTCGAACAGCCGACCTTTTGGTTAGCAGCTGAGCTTTTAACCGCCTACACCACCCGTGCTCCACATTCAAATTCTGTAGGTCAAATTATAGATTGGTTTTCTAGCACTTAGCACTTAATTACGTCATTCCTTTTTTCTGCCTCTATCAGTGCAATGAAAGTCAAAGAGAAGTACCAATCTGACCTGCAGTTAGAAATTGGACACCTGAATAAGGGTGAGGAGCTCAGATCTAAAAAGGATATGGGGCTAAATCAGAACCTATTGCACCACATTTGCATGGGACCTCATGGACACAGGAGAGAAAGCTTTCTAGGAAGGTGTGAGACTAGGTCTCATAGACCCACTCGGAGCCCATGGTGTGAGTGCGTGTTTGGTAATATGTTCAGACAGCCATTTTGTTTCTTTTTTAGCACACTTTAGAGATTTTTCTATCATGTTGTTAGATGCCATCAAATTGGTCCCCACTCATGGTGACCCTATGCACAACAGGATTGGACTGTTGTAATCCACAGGGTTTTCACTGGCTGATTTTTTGGAAGTAGATCACCAATCCTTTCTTCCTAGTCTGTTTTAGTCTGGAAGCTCTGCTGAAACTTGTTCAGCATCATAGTAACACGCAAGCCTCCACCTGACAGACAGTTGGTGTCTGAAGGTGAGGTTCATTGTCAGGTAATCAAACCTGCTCTCCAGCATGGAAGGTGGGACTTCTACAGCAGAACCATTACTTCCCCCTTTTCTATCATACTGAAAGTGAAGTACTTTGCGTTCAATGAAACTACCTTTTTTCAGGGCAATTAAATATTTCATTAAACGTTTTGTAATTGATAAGAATGTTTATTTCACACAAGTTATCACTTCCCAGTTTTCAAATACTCTCATGAGATTTAAAATGAGACAAAGTCTCTCTGGCAATGTGAGTGTCTGTTAATGTTCACACTGGTTAAGGTCTGTGATCAGTGCTGTCTGAGGCAGCACAGCGGGGAGAAGGCCAAAACAAGAAGCAAACAGTGGCATGCTTTTGAGGCTCATGAAACTGAGGAGATAGTCATGGAAATACTAGAGATTAGAGGAAATTTACTAAGAACTGCCTTGGAATTCTCATGATGTTTTGATTCTTGAAGTGCCTGCTTTAAGACACTTTGAACTATTTATTAACCTTTTTTTGGTTTCCTTTAAGCTTTTCCTGAATATTTCCCCATGAATCTGAAAGCTAAGAATGTGTCACACTTTTTAATACATGAATTTCTTAAAATTTTCTTCCATTATGAGAGTATTAATGATATGGGAATTTAATAAAACAAAACTCTAAATATTATCTTTTCTGTTTTGGGTTGTTTTATTGTTGTGATTTACATGAAAGTTTACAGTTCAAGTTAGTTTCCCATACAAAAATTTATACACACACGCCTATGTGACCCTCGTTGCTCTCCCCATACTGTGACACCACACTCCTCTTTTCCACCCCGGATTTCCTGTGTCCATTCGACTAGCACCTGACCCTCTCTCTGCCTTCTCATCTTGCGTCCATATAGGAGCTGCCCATTTAGTCTTATGTCTCTACTAGAGCTAAGAATACTCTCTTCACGGGTATCACTTTATGTCCCATAGTCCAGTCTAATCTTTGTCTAAAGAGTTGGCCTTGGGAATAGTTTTAGTTTTCAGCTAACAGAGAGTCCAGAGGTCATGTCTTCCCAGGTCCCTCCAGTCTCAGTCAGACCATTAAGTCTGGTCTTTTATTAAAATTTGAGTTCTGCACCACACTTTTCTTCTGCTTCATCAGGGACTCTCTGTTGTGTTCCCTGTCATGTATTTTAATACATCTATGGTCATATTTTATTTTAAGACTTTGTTTTGAATTTCATATATTTAAAGTTGCTACAATTGCTAAATGATTATGTATGGTGTTTTCTTTACAACTCCTTTGAGAGGGGAAAACTGTAGTTGGATACTTTATTGGTCTAAATAAATAATAACTTGAATCAAGGTGATGATACTGTAAAAGTTTTAAGTATAATTAAATATATTTATTTTACCATGACCTATGTTATTATTACAGATAACATAGTTTAAGAAGTGCATACTATGTACCTGGAAGGAGTAATTTGAACTGATACCTGGAATGGGGAGAAACTAGCACAGAAAAAGTAGACATCATTGGCATGATGCTATTTCTGAAACCTACCCTAGGTCTTCTAAAAATGTTCTAAGTTTTATTTAAATGTAAAACTACTGGGAAAAAGAAAGCAATGATTTGACACACAGGAGTCAAATAATTAGTGAAAACTGATACAATTTACCTATGCATTTCCATTATAAGTTTGCCATGAACTGGCTAAAAATTGTTGCATTTGATGTGCAGAATGTTAAGGTATAATAAATGTATTTTCATTTAAATATGTATAATTGATAAGTCAGATTAGCTCTGAAATAAAATGGTCTTAGAACAACATTAAGTAGTTTAAGACTGAAAAAGCAGGAAAATTACTCTCATTTTTCTAGCTTAAAATTTTTTTTGCTTTTGTCTTCTAGGTAGTACAACAAGATCAAGTCCATCTCCCTTGGCACTTTTTAATACACCTACCAACCCTGTGGAGCAATGTAAAGTAAGTACGAAGTTTTTTGAGTATGTTCTACAGTCATTCCAGAAACCACTCTGTTGTTCTCAAAACAACACTTTCCTGTTGCATGAAAAGCAGTTTAATATCAATCCAGTTAGAGGACTGAAGATTTGACATGAAAACATACGAAAGAAACAGGTGTTGGTGGAAAGTAAGTCTGAGAGTTAATGTAACTTATAAAAACATCTCTATTACAATTAAAATAACTGAGTAAATATTTTTTACATTGTGAAATATGAGTTATATACAGAAATGTGCATAAAACTCTTGTGTAACTACCACGCGGGTCAAGAAAGGAAACATGGCAAACACACCAGGAGTATGTCCCTTCGTGATCACTTCTCTTCCTCTCCTCTAAAGGGAAGTAGTGCCCTGATGTTCATGGTGATGACAGCCTCACTTTCCTCTATTTTTACCCTCTATCTGTATATCCCTAAACAATATGATTTAATTTTAGAGTACATATAAACAGAATCATCCTCCATGCGTTCCTTTGTGTCATCACCATTAGGTTTGTGAGTTTCATCCATGTTGTTATATGTAGCAATAATTTTGTTCAATTGTATTGCTGTATAATATTCCATCGTATGAACATACTTCAAATTATTTATCCATTCTATTGTTGATGAAGCTTTGGGTCTACATCAAGTTCCAGTTAAGAAAACAGGACCCATATCTTTTATTTTAATAGAGACATTGGTTAAAAAGATAAAATCGGTTGAATAGTCTTTGGAGCACTAAAAAGGCAAAAAGCAGACAGTGAGGTAATGCTGAGGTAGCAAGTCCAAGAAGCAGCTACCATCCCTGAGGTTGGAGAAACAAAATGAAAGGGTTGTGGTTTCAGAACATAGAAGCTTAGAAGAGGGGCAACCAAGGCCTCTGAGGGGTAACTCAGGCCTCTGTCTTAAAAATGTAAAAAAAAAGTGCATCATAGAATTCATAAAATATGGTAAGTAACAAACTTTAAAAGAACTGTGGTGAAGAAGTAATAAAATTTGGCATGGAATATTTGTAAAAGAATCAAATAGAATTTCTAGAAATGAAAAATACATTCTCTCTACTCAGTGGACTTAATTGGCAGCAAAATTGATATAGCACAAGAGAGATAAGTGAATTGGAAGTCAAATTAGAATAGAGGCAGGATAGAGAGAGACAATAGTACAACATACAGCAGAAGGCGTGGTGAGCATGCCTAACTAGCAATTAATCCAAGTTGTGATAGGTGAGTAGAGAGAACAGAGTAATGGGTGAAAACATAACAGCTGAGACTTCTTCAGACTCAGGACTCAATCCACAGAATCAAGAGGCTGGACAAATCCCAAGGAAGTTAAAGAAAATAAATTTGCACCTAGATACACAGTGAAGTTGCAGAAAGAGATGAAGAAACAGCATCTATAAGTCAGACAGAGAAAGATAGACTACCTTAAAAAGAACAGCAGTTGGAATAGTATCTGACTTCTTAACAGCATTAACAAAAGCTGGAAAAGGAAAGATACCTTCAATGTGCTGTAAGGAAATAACTGTCAATCTAGAAATGTACACAACAGAAGAAATATATTTCAAGAATGAAGATGGAAGAAAGATAATTGCCGACAAATGAAAACTAAGAGGGTTGAGTCTGTCAGCAGCAAACTCTCACTAAAGAAAATTAAAAAGAATGCACCTAGACTGAAAGAAAGAGATCCCAAATTGAATGTTTAAGATGAAAGGAGAATAACGAACAAAGAAAGCGGTAAATATATAAGCAAATGTAACTTAACACTGAATAACGAAGTGATAATAATATTTAGGCGATTAAAAAACAATACAAGATGGACTTAAAAATGGAGACAATAACATTTAATTCAGAAGGAAGGTACATAAATTTAAAGTATTCTGTGATCCTTGCAGGAGCCCTGGTGGTGCAGTGGGTAAGTGTTAGGCAAAAGTTAAGCAGTTCGAATCCACCAGTCGCTCCTTGGAAGCCCTATGGGACAGTTCTTCTCTACCCTATAAGGTCTCTATAAGTCCACATCGTCTCAACGGCTTCAAGTTAAAGGATAAGACTCTTGTAATGGTCACTGGGTGGCACAAACGGTTTACATTCAGCTACTAACCAAAAGGTTTGTGGTTCAAACCCAGCTGTTGGAACTGATAGGTGAAGCAGCCAGGAGCTGCTTGGCCATTGTCAAGGGAGACCAGCTCCTCCTGTCAATTAGCAAACAAAACCTTAAGTGGTGGAGATGGGTGTAGCTCAATTGAGAGCTGCTCAGACCAAGAGGAAACTGCCCCCTCCTTGTCCATTGTCCTCAAAGCGCTGGGTGTGGATCAACCAGTCAAACACAGTTTACTAGCCTACATGCTGAAGAAAAAATGCAGTTTATCTTACTGCGCCTGCACGCTGTAATAACCTATGTAGTCCATAATGTTTGTATGTACTTCCTTGTGAAAGGCTGTATAAAAAGTTCTGCCTCCCTTTGTTCAGAGAGCTCGATTTAGGGTATAAACCTCTTTGCTCCTTGCCTGTGCACTCACAATAAGAGCTCTTCCTTGCTCCTCATCTTTGTGTGTCTTTATTAACAAGAAGTTGCACCAAACAGGACCTGCTCTGGGTAACAGAACTGCAGAAAAAGGCCTGACAATCTGCTTCCATAAAGATTATAGCCAAGAAAACCCTATGGAGATCAGTTCTGCTCTAATTGTCCCAGGCAATGGCTGCAATGCTTAAAGTACTGGATGATTACGCTTGGCCCGTGGAGGACTTTATTCCAGATCTAGAAAGTCTAAGTGAGGGTCAGCAGGCCATGGAGGCCGGGTCAGTGTTGGGTGGGCAGGGCTAGAGCTGGTTTACCATCACCATGGGGACAGCCTCTGGAAGCCTTGGGCGGAGCTTCTGACAGGGCCATGTCACAATGATTCATCCAATATCAGAGATCCAGTCAGCCTGGCTGACTCCCCACGCCCCTTCTTGTTGGCCTATGAGACTTAGCAGCGACTTTGGGTACTGGCCACAGAATTTTGACACACCCAGGGAAAAGCTGGCAGACGAGAGCCCATGATATCGAGAGTTTCAAGGCAGTGAGTGAGCAGGCCGGATACCTCTTTTCCACCTACTAGAGTACATCACTACGAAATGTATCTCCACTTAGCACTTAATTACTCTCTCTCTCTTTTTCTCTGTGCCGGTTCTGAGACACCTTCTGTTGTCCTCCTGAGAAGCATCACAACAAGGACAGCAGGAGAGGGAGCCTAGCACTGAAAGGGCGAACACCTCTGGCGGTATTGTTTGCCCATGGGCCTAGAATAGTAGGTAGCCCATCCGAATGGACTTCAGAATACTGTGCCTGATGCGGAAGCTACAATTGGGGCTGACCTTGGCAAGCTGGAGTTTGTGTGCAGTGAGGAGCCCCTCCCACCACTGACCATTCAGCTGATACTTTGGGTCCAGAAACCCCACTAAGTGGAACAGGCCGAAAACATTCACACATAGCTGTGAGAGGCCTCTACTCTGTCTGGAGATCACATTCAATCTGCGCTTCACCATTTCATCTTCTCAGTGCTCACCTAGCACCCACCCATAAACTCTGCCTTTCTAGATGAACGCCACATCCAACTAGGACCCACAGTGTGACACTCAAACAGGGGAAGGACCAGCATAGTCAAGTGAAACCGCCATTTGCATTTTTTTGCCGTCTGCTTCTCTGCAGCCTCCCAAGGCACACTGCATATGTGTAAACTCCTGGAAGCCAGGACTGACCATTCTGTGCCACCAGAGGGCTGAGGAGTGTTGATGTGGGCGTATGACAAATGTTCCATGTGCACAAGTGAGCCTTGAACCCCAGTCTGGCTGGCTATGGGGCTCTAGGACTCCTGCCACCATCGCTGGGCCTTTGCCTGTGCTCCTGCGAATGTGTGCATTCCAGCTACTTTTCTCTGATTTCACCTCCATCCATTACTGAAGTCTGCAGATGACCCCGGTAGCACTGTCAGCAGTGCCACAGGTCTCTAGATATGGAGCCTTAGGTGACCCTGGTTATCTTCTGCAACAGGCAATGGCCCTAGAGCTCAAAGTCCCAGACGATTACACCTGGCCGGTGGAGAACTTTATTCGAGATCCACTGAGAAGTTTAAGTGAGGGTCCACAGGCCATGGAAGCCAGGTGAGTGTCGGGTGGGTGGGGCTAAGGTTTGTTTACCATCACCATGGAGACAGCCTCTAGAAGCAGTGGGTGGAGCTTCTGACAGGCCCAGGTCATAATTACTGAGCCAATAGCAGAGATCTGGCCAGCCTGGCTGATTCCCCAGGCCCCTCTTGTTGACCTATGGGACTTAGCAGCCACTTCTGGTACTGGCCATAGTATTTTGGCTCTCCCAGGGAAAACCCTGGCAGAGGGGAGTCTCTCGGTGAGCAGGCTGGATATTTCTTTTCCACATACTTGAGTACATCAGTAGGCAATGTATCACCTCTCAGTGCCTATTTTCTCTCTCTCTGTCTATCTCTCTGTGTTCTGTGACATCTTCAAATTGTCCTCCTGAGAATTATTACAACAAGGACAGCAGGAGAGGGAGCCTAGAGCTGAAAGGGGGAACACCTATGGCAGAATTGTTTGTCCATGGGCACAGAATAGTAGGTAGCCCTTCTGAATGGTCTTCAGGGTCTTTAGCCTAATGGGGAAGCTATACCAGGGGTGGACTCTGGCAAGCTGGAGTTTATGTGCAGATGAGACCACTTCCAGACACTGCTCATTCAGCTGATAGTTTGGGTCCAGACCCACCAAGTGGAACAATGCCAAAAACATTCACACATACCCGTGAGAGTTCTCTGCTCTGTTTGGAGATCACAATCAATCTACACTTCATCATTTCATCTTCTCTGGACTCATCTGGCACCCACCCATAAGCTCTACCTCTCTAGATCAATGCCACATCCAACTTGGAACCACAGTGTGATACTTAGCCAGGGGTGGGACCAGCATAGTCAGGTGATACCCCCATTTGCATTTTTTTTTGCCGTCTGCTTCTCTGTAGCCTCCCAAGGCACACTGCATATGTGTAAGCTCCTGGAAGCCAGAGTCACATATCCTGTGCCCCTGGAGGGCTGAGAAGTGTTGATGTGGGCATGTGGTTGACGAATGTCCCATTTGCAGAAGTCTGGCTATGGGTGCTAGGATTCCTGGCACCATCCCTGGGCCTTGGCCTGTGCTCCGTGGATGTGTGTACTCCAGCTGCATTTCTGTTCCCTTCAGTCTAATTTCACCTCCACCCATTATCAAAGTCTGCAGGTGACCCCTGTAGCACTGTCAGCAGTGCCACAGGTCTCTAGATATGGAGGCTTAGGCTGACCTTGGCTGTCTTCTGCCCCAAGCAATGGCCCAAATGCTCAAAGTCCCAGATGATTACACCTGGCCTGTGGAGGACTTTATTCCAGATCCACTCAGAAGTCTAAGTGAGGGTCCGCAGGCCATGGAGGCCAGGTCAGTGCCTGGTGGGCAGGGCTGAGGCTTGTTTACCATTACCATGGAGACAGCCTCCAGAAGCAGTGGGCGGAGCTTCTGACAGGGCCAGGTCACAAAACTTGAGCCAGTAGCAGAGATCTGGCCAGCACCTAATAAATGCTATGTGGAAAATTACATCATCACTCAGGAAGATGTTCACAAGTTTTTAAATGCAAAAGAATTTTAGATTCATTGTAACTGGGTCAATAACTTCATTTAATAATAAATCTCATTGTTAGTAGGACTTTCTATTTCCTCATAGCATTTTGATCTCTCATGATATAAGAAAAACAATGAGAGCTGTCTATTTCAAATGTAATAAAAGTGATGCTTGAGAACACAAATGAATTATGCAGGGTTAGAAAGACAACAAAAGGGGAACCAGGTGCTACTGTTTAGTCCCTTTAATCTCAGTTCCCATGCACTTCCTCTCAAGTGTCTACTGCCTGAGGGAAAAAAAACAAAACAAAACCCATTGCTCTTGAGTCTATTCTGGGAAAAGAATTTAAAATTTCTCCATTCAAGTACATGAAGTCACAAGTGTTGTAGATGTTTTCATTATGCACATTGTGTTACCTGGATGTGAATGAAAGTTTCTTCTACATTCTCTGAATGGGAAAAGAATGTAAAGTTTCTCCTTTCCAAGTACGTGAAGCCACCAAGGTCTTAGATGTTTTCAAAAGGAAGTTTGGGTTATGGGAACTTGAATGTGCCTTATACAAATCTGATCGAGAAAACAATGCAGATTTTCAAGTACAGGATGGCAATAGCGATGTAGTTTTGCTAAGTAACTCTTGTATTACCAAGAGGTGCATGTTTCCAATTCACTGCATGAAAGAGAAATCAAAATACAGTTTCTTTCATTCTAGTTGATTAAGTCAGAGGATTTTATCTGTTTTTAAAAAACACTCTGCATCCACGCTGAAAACTTTTCTTATACATTCTCTGAATGGGAATATAATGTAAAGTTTCTCCCTTTCAAGTACGTGAATTCACCAGGGTCTGAGATGTTTTCAACAGGAACTTTGTGTTACCGGGACTTGAATGTTTCAAGAAAATAGTGCAGAATTATTCTCGTTCAAGTACAGGATGTCAAAAGTGATGTAGTTTTCCTAAGTAAACCTTGTGTTACGAGAATGTGCATGTTTCCAATTCACTGCATGAAAGAGAAACCAAAAATGCAGTTTCTCTCAATCTAGCTGATTAAGTCAGAGGGTTTTATCTGTTTTTAAAAAACATTGTGCATACATGCCAGAGAACATTTCTCATACATTCTCTGAATGGGTGAAGAATGTAAAGTTTCTCCCTTTCAAGTAGGTGAATCCACCAGGGTTTTAGATGTCTTCAGTAGGAACTTTTGGTTACAGTGATTTGCATGTATCTTTCACAATCAATGAAGGAGACAACAATGCAGAGTTTCTTTCTTTCAAGTACGGGATGGGAAAAGCGATGTAGTTTTGATGAGTAAATCTTGTGTTGCAAGAACGTGCATGTTCCCAATACACTGCATGAAAGAGAAACCAAATTACATTTTCTCTTATTCAAGTTGATTAAGTCAGAAGGGTATAGCTTGTTATTGAAAAACATTTTGTGTTACATGCAAGAGAATATTGCCTATATAGTCCCTTACTGGGAAAGGAACGTAAAGTTTCTCCCATTCAAATATGTGAAGCCACCAGGTTTTATATGTTCTCAATATGCACTTTGTGTTACCCAGATGTGAATGGGCCTTACCCAATTTCTGAACAAGAAAACAATGCAGAGTTTCTCCCGTTCAAGTATAGGATAGCAAAAGTGATGTAATTTTGCTAAGTAAACCTAGTGTTACATGAAAGTACATGTTCCCAATTCATTACATGATTGAGAAAACAAAATACAGTTTCTCTCATTCTAGTTGATTAAGTCAGAAGATTTTATCTGTTATTGAAAAACACTTTGGGTTACATGCACGAGAATGTTGCCTATAGAGTCTCTTACTGGGAAAGGAATTTAAAGTTTCTCCCATTCAAATACGTGCATTCACCAGGGTTTTATGTTTTCAGTAAGAACTGTGGGTTGTTGGGACTTGCATGTGCCTTTCATGTTGTATGAAGGAGACAACAATGCAGAGTTTCTCTCGTTCAAGTACAGGATAGCAAAAGCAATATAGTTGTTCTAAGTCAAACTTAAGTTACAGGAACCTGTATGTTCCCAATTCCCTGCATGAAATAGAAACCAAAATATAGTTTTTCTCACTCTAGTTGACTAAAGTAGAGGGTTATATCTGTTTTTAGAAAACACTTCATACCTGCCAGGGAATACTTCTTATACGTTCTCCATATGGGAAAAGAATGTAAACTTTCTCCTTTTGAATTATGTGAATCCACCATGGTTTTAGGTGTTTTCATGTTACCTGGACTTAAATGTGTCTTTCACATTCTATGAAGGAGTAAACAATGCAGAGTTTCTCCTATTCAAGTACAAGATGGCAAAAGCAATGCAGTTTTTGCTTAAACCTTGTGTTGTAAGAACGTGCATATTCCCCATTCACTGCATGAAAGAGAAACCAAAATACATTTTCTCTCATTCTAGTTCATTAAGTCAGAGGGTTTTCTCTGTTTTGATGAAACACTGCGTACATGACTGAGAACATTTCTTATACGGTCTCTGAATGACAAAAGCATGTAAAGTTTCTCACTTTCAAGTACATGAATCCATCAGAGTTTTAGATGTTTTCAATAGGAACTTTGGGTTACTGGGACATGAATGTTCCTTTCACATTTTATGAATGAGAAAAAATGCAGTTTCTCCTGCTCAAGTATAGGACAGCAAAAACAATGTAGTTTTGCTATGTAAACCTAGTGTTGCAAGAACGTGCATGTTTTCAATTCAATGTGTGAAGAGAAACCAAAATAAAGTTTCTTTCGTTTAAGTTGATTAAGTCAGAATGGTTTAACTTGTTATTGAAAAACACTTTCTGTTACATGCACAGGAATGTTGCCTATACAGTCTCTTATTTGGAAACAAATGTCAAGTTTCTCCCATTAAAGTACATGAAGCCACCTGGGTTTTAGATGTTTTCAATAGGAACTTTTTGTTACCGGGACTTGAATGTGCCTTTCAGATTCTATGAAGGAGAAAACAATGCAGAGTTTCTCTGGTTCAAGTACAGGATGGTAAAAGCAATGTAGTATTGCTAAGTAAATCTTGTGTTAAAAGAACGTGCATGTTCCCAATTCACTGCATGAAAGAGAAATCAAAATAGAGGCGTTTATCTGTTTTCAAAAACCACTGTGTACATGCCCAAGAATGTTTCTTATACATTCTCTGAACGGGAAATAATGTACAGTTTCTCCCTTTCAAGTATTTGAAGCCACCTGGGTTTTAGATGTTTTCAATAGGAATTTTGGGTTACCTGGAGTTTTATGTGTTTTTCATATTCAGATCCATACTGCAGATGTATACTGCAGAAGTATACAACATATGTATACTGCAGATATACTCTGTGGATGTACACTACAGATTTGTATGGCAGATATACACTGCAAATGTAAACTGAAAATGTGTCTTGAAGATGTACAGCTCAGATAAGCACTGCAGATGTGTACTGCAGATGAACACCACAGATGTACACTGCAGATTAACCCTGCAGATGTACAATGCAGACCTATATTGCAATTGCATACTGGAGATGTATACAGCAGATGTACATTGGAGATGTACACTGCAGATGTATTATTTAAATGTATAATGCAGATGCCCACTGCAGTTGTACAGTGCTGATGTATACTGAAAATGAATACTGCAGATGTACACTGCAACTGTATATTGCAGATATATACTGCACGTGTATACAGCAGATGTATAATGGAGATGTACACTGCAGATGTATCTGAAGATATATACTACAGATGTGTATTGTAGATGTACAGTGCAGCTGCACACTGTAGATGTGTACTGTAGATGTACAATGCAGATGTGTACTTCTGATGTCTGCTGCAGATTTCCACTGTAGATGTATACTGCATGGGTATTTTGCAGAGGTATACTGCAGGTATACACTGCAGATGTATAAAGCACAAGTACACTAGAGATGTGTACTTCAGAGGTATACTGGAGTTGTACACTGCAGATATAAATTTCAGATGTGCACTGCAGATGTACAATGCAAATGTATACTGCAGATGTGCACTGTAGATGTACAATACAGATATACACTGTAGATATACACTGCAGACTTATATTGCAGATGTACAGAGCAGATATACACTGCAGTTGTACACTGCAGATGTACGCTGCAGATGTATGCTGCAGATGTACACCTCAGATGTACAATACAGATGTGTACTGCAGAGGTACAATGCAGATGTACACTGTAGATGTACAATGCAGATGTACACTGTAGATGTGTACTATAGATGAACACTGCACATGTGCACTGCAGATGTACATTGGAGATAAACACTTGAGTTATATACTGCAGATGTTCACAGCAGATGTCCACTGCAGTGGTATACTGTAGATGTAAAATGCAAATGTATACTGCAGATGTGCACTGCAGATATACACTGCAAATGTGCACTTCAGGTGCACTCTGGAGATAGACACTGTAGCTATATACTGCAGATGTCCAGTGCAGTTATATTCTGCAGAGGTGCAAGGCAGATATCCACTGCAGATGTACATTGTACAGGTACACTGCAGATGGCCACTGAAAATGCTCATTGTGGATGTATACTGCAGAGGTATACTGCAGAGGTATAGTGCAGTTATACACTGCAGATGTATACTACAGATGTTCGATTCAGAAGTACATTCCAGATATACAAGTCAGATGTACACTGCAGCTATACACTGCAAATGTATGCTGCAGATGTACTCTGCAGGTGTGTACTACAGATGTAGATTGCAGATGCATACTGTACATATAGACTACAGATGTACACCATAGATCTATACTACAGATGCATACTGATACACTGCAGATGAACATGGCAGATGTACAATGCAGATGTCCGCTGCAGTTGTATATTGCATATGTACACTACAGACGAACATGGCAGATGTACAATGCAGATGTCCACTGCAGTTGCATCCTGCAGATGTACACTGCAGATGTACACATAGATGTGCATGACATATGTGCACCACAGATGTATACTGTAGAGGTAATCTACAGATGTACACTGCAAATATACACTGCAGATGTACACTACAGATGTATGCTGCAGATGTATACTGCTGATGTAAACTGAAAATATACACTAAGCAAACTGCATATGTACACTGCAGGTGAACACGGAGGAAGTACAATGCAGATGTCCACTGCAGTTGTATGCTGCAGATGTATACAGATGTACTCTGTTCACGTACATGCCAAATGTGTAGTCTGGATGTACACTGCAGACATATACTGCAGATGTATAGTGCAGATGCATACTGCAGATGTATATAGCACATGTATACTGCAGATGTACACTGCAGATGTGCAATGCAGTTGTATACTGCATATGTCCACTGCAGAGGTATACTGCCAATGTATACTGCAGACGTACATGACAGATGTGCACTGCATATGTATGCTACAGATAGATTCTGCAGATATACACTGCAGAAGTGTACTACTAATGTACAGTGGAGATGTACACTGCAGAAGTACAAAGATATGTACTGCAGATGTACACTGGAGATGTATACTGCAGATGTACATTGCAATGTATAATGCATAAGTACACTGCAGAACACTACAGATATACACTACAAATGTACACTACAGATGTACAATGCATATGGACACTGCAAATGTGTACTTCAGATATACACTGTTGATGTACACTGCAGATGTATACTGCAGATGTACACTGGAAGTGAACACTGAAGATGCACAAGCCAGTTGTATACTGCATATGTCCACTGCAGATGTCCACTGCAGAGGTATACTGAGATGGTACACTGCAAATGTATACTGCAGATGTACATGGCAGATGTGCACTGTAGATGTATAATGCAGATGTATGCAGAAGATGTTCACTGTGGATATACACTTCAGATGTTTACAATTATACACTGCAGATGTACACTGAAGTTGTATACTGAACTTGTACACTGCTAATATCCACTGCTGATGTCCACTGCCAATGTACAATGCAGACAGACACAGCAGATGTACACTCCAGATGTATAATGCAGATGTACACTGAAGATGTACATGGCAGATGTGCATCGAAGATGTATACTGCAGATGTACATTACACATGTACACTGCAGATGTACATGGCAGATGTGTACTGCACATGTACACTGCAGATGTACACTGGAGATCTATACTAAATATCTATACTCCAGATGTATAACTATTCTATATCCATATGACATCCTATATTCCTCATATATTCCACAACCATTCAATATCTTTTCCACTTCTATTCCATCTCTATTCCACCTATATTCCGCAACTATTCCACCTATTCCACATCATCTATCCCACATCTATTCCACCTATATTCCACATCATCAATTCCACATCTGTTCCATGTGTATTTCACATCTATTCCATGGCTATTCCAAGTCTATTACAGCTATATTCCACGTCTATTCCATATCCATTCTACATCCATTTCACGTCTATTCCAGCTCTATTCTAACCCTATTCCACCTCTCTTCCACGTGTACTTCACGTCTATTCCATATCGATTCCACATCATCTATTCCACATCAATTCCATGTCCTCTTTTCACATGTATTCAGTGTCTATTCTACATCCGTTTCACATCTATTCCATAACTGTTCCACATATATTCCATATCAATTCGCATCTATTCCACGTCTATTCCCGTGTATTCCCCATCTTCCATGTTTATTTCCCATCTATTCGCTGGCTATTCCCCATCGTCTTTCACGTCCATTCCACATCATCAATTCCATGTCTATTACACGTGTATTTCACACCTATTCAACGTGTATTTCACGCCTATTCAATGTGTATTTCACATCTATTCAACTTCTATTCCAAGTATATTATGCCTCTACTCCACGTCTAAGTTCACTGCAAGTCTATTACATGTCGACTCCATGTCTATTCCACATCTAATCCATGTCTATTCCACCTCTTTTCCAACTGTGTTCCACCTCTATTCCACCTGTACTTCACATCTATTCCTTTTCTATTCAACATCAATTCCATATAATCTATTCCATGCCTATTCCACGTCATCTATTCCACAAGCATTCCACACCTATTGCACATCAATTTCACATCTATTCCATGTCATCAATTCCACGTCTATTCCACGTCTACTCCACATCTGTTCCACGACTATTCCACATCTATTCCATGTCCATACCATGTCTATTCCAACTCTATTCCACGTTTATTACACATTTTTCTGCCCCATTCCACATCTATACCACCTCGTCTATTCCACATCTTTACTTCATCTATTCCACGTCTCTTTAATGTCTATTCCATGACTAATCCACATCTATTCCACCTTTATTGAAGACCTATTCCACATTTATTCCACCTCATCTATTCCACTTCTATTCCACCTCATCTATTCCACGTTTATTATATATCTATTCCACTTCTAATCCACGTCTATTCCACTTCTTCCACATCTATTGCACATCTATTCCTTATCTAGTCCACATCGTCTATTCCATATCATCTATTTCATGTCAATTCCACATCTATTCTACAATTATTCCACATGTATTCTATTCTACATCTATTCACCTCTATTTCACCTTTATTCCAACTGTATTCCACCTCCATTCCACTTCTATTCCACACGTATTCCACATCTATTCAACATCTATTCCACACCTATTCTAAACCTATTGCACGTCTACTCCACATCATCTATTCAACATCTCTTCCACATCTATTTCATGTCTATTCCTCATCTTCTATTCCATATTTTTTATTCCACGTGTAATTCACATCTATTCCACCTCCATTCCAAGTCTATTCCATATCTATTTGACATTCTCTATTCCATGTCTATTTCACAGCATCTATTCCACATCTATTCTGCATCTATTCCACCTGTATTCTACAGCTATTCCACACCTATTTCATATCATCTATTCCACATTAATTCCACCTCTATTCCATGTGTATTTTGCATTTCTTCCATGTCTATTCCAAATCTATTTCACATCTCTTCCACATCTCATCCACATTTTCTCCACCTCTATTCCAACTCTATTGCACCTTTATTCCACCTGTATTTCACACCTATTGCACATCAATTCCACATCTTCTGTTCCACGTCTGTTCCATATCTATTCCAAATCATCTATTCCATGTCTTTTCCACTATTCCATGTATATTCCACGTCTCTTCCACGTCTATTCTACATCTATTCCACATCTGTTCCGTATCATCTATTCCAAGTCTATTCCATGTCTATTGCACATCTGTATGTCTATTCCACCTATATTCCACGTCTATTACACATTTTCAGCCTCTATTCCACGCAAATTCCACATATATTGCACATCTATTTGCTCTCATTTATTCCATGTATTTTCCATATCATCTACTCCATGTCTATTCCACACTTATTCCATGTCTATTCCACTTCTACTCCACATCTATGGAAGAGCTATTACAAATCTATTCCACATCTGTTCCACATCTATTTGACATCATCTATTAGACGTCTATTCCACATCTTTTCCTTGTCAATTCCACATCTCTTCCATATTCATTCCACTTCTATCCCACCATTTCATCTCTATTCCACTTCTATTCCATGTCTATTCTACATCTATTCCACTTCTTCCATATTTATTCCATATCTATTTCACATCAATTTCATATCTATTCCACATCATCTGTTCCTTGTGTATGGCACATCTATTCCACCATTATTTCACACCTATTCCACATGATCTAGTCTACATCTATTCAACATCTATTCTACATGCATTCCACACCTATTCCACATCTACTCCACATCATCTATTCAACAGCTCTTCCACATCTCTTCCACATCTATTTCACATCTTTTCCATATTGCCTATCCAATGTCTATTCCACATCATATATTCCATGTGTAGTTCACTTCTATTCCAAGTCCATTCCAAATCTATTCCATATCTAATCAATGTCTTCTATTCCACGTCTATTCCACATAATTCGACATCTATTCCACCTGTATTCCACATCTATTCACATCTATTCCACATCATCTATTCTACATATATTTGAAGTATATTTCATATCTCTTCTACATCAATTCCACGTCTATCTCACATCTATTCTATGTCTATTCCACTGGTATTCCATGTCTATTCCACATCTATTCCACCTCTAATCCACATCTATTCCATGCCTATTCCAACTATATTCCACCTGTCATTCACATCTATTCCACATCAATTCCACATCATCTATTTGCTGTTGGTTCCACATCCTCTAGTCCACATATATTCCACGTATATTCCACATCTATTCCATATCATGTATTCCACATCTATTCCATGACTATTCCGTGTATATTTCATGTCTATTCCACATTTATTTCACATCTGTTCCACAACTATTCTCCATCTATTCCTTGTCTATTCCACAGCTATATGGTATCTCCCCCCACGTCTGTCAGTTTTTCATACTGTGGGGGTTGCATGTTGCTGTGAAGCTGGAAGATATGCAGTCAGTATTCAAATACCAGCAGGGTCATCCATGGTGGACAGGTTTCAGCTGAGCTTCCAGACTAAGACAGAGTAGGAAGAAGGACTGGTGGTCTACTCTGAAGAGAATTAGCCAGAGAAAGCCTCATGAATAGCAGCAGAACATTGAGATAGTACCAGAAGATAAGCCTCTCAGGTTGGAAGGCACTCAAAATACAACTGAGGAAGTGTTGCTTCCTCAAAGTAGAGTCACCCTTAATGACGTGGTTGAAGTCAAGCTTTCAGGACCTTCATTTGCTGATGTGGCATGACTCAAAATGAGAAGAAACAGCTGCAAACATCCATTAATAATTGGAATGTGGAATGTATGAAGTATGAATCTAGGAAAATCATCAAAAATGAAATGGAGGGGGTCAGGCCAAGATGGCAGAGTAGGTAGATGATTCTGGTTGTCCCTCTTACAACAAAGACCAAGAAGACAAGTGAATAGATATATATGACAATCTAGGAGCCCTGAACATCAAAGGCAAAGTTGAGGAATCAGACTGAGTGGCAGGGGGAGGGAGAGATGGTTTGGAAGCAGCAAGGAGTTGCTAGACCTGAGCTGCAAAATCCTGAGCCCTTCAGGCCAGATCAGCTCATGGTTCATGGTGAGGCAGACAATAACGTGCTCTGGAGGGGTTTTTCACACTGGGAGAGACCCAGTGGCAAAGAGTCTACTCGGCCATCCAGAACCAGTGAGAAGCAGCCCTCAATTGACAAACGATAAGTACTTGCATCTGACCTACCACACGGAGTAAAAACATCCCCCTTTGGGAAAAATATCTCTCCCATTTACCTCCCTGCTCTGCACTGGGACCAGGATGGCTTCAGTGATTGTCAAGTCCCCTGGGCAAGAAGTAGAACCTGCAACATGCCCAAAGCCATTGTCCCAGCCTTGGAGAGTAAACAAATTAACAAACGGGAAAAATAATCTGCCGGCTCCCCTAAGCCAGGAACTCAGGACAGGCACATATTCTTTGCCTAGGCACAGGCCTAAGGGGTCCATGGACTTTGAGTGCCTTTTCCCCTGCAGAGACTTGTGTGGGCCTATTTCAACAGCATAGGCCCTCATTACTGCAGTACAAAAGGATATATACCTGAAGTCTAACTTCAACTGTTTCAGCTGTGAAGTGGCAGGTGTGTGACACTTGGCAATGCTTTACCCATTAAGCAGGGTCTTCACCTACCCACATCAGGGGCCTGAGGACTGGTGGCTCCACCCAGACCAGCTATCCACCTGCGACAGGGGCCCAGGAATAAGTGGTGCTCCCCAGTCCTTACAGCCAACTGCATTGGGTGCTCATATGTCGGCTGCAAAACCCACCTGCCTACGTGCTCTAGGGAATAGGGACATGCTTCCTCCTGGACATTCAGGGGCAGCCATCGGCCTCCTGACTTGCTCATTGTGTGACTCCTGCTGCAGCTGGATGCCTGTGCCTACTCCAATCACCCATTCCTGTCTAGGACTGTAGGTGAGAACCTGCACCATGCACTTGGTGGCTGACTACCTGGACACCTGAGCTGAATCTCTACAGGACGAGTGGGCAGACTCCTGGGCTCACATACTTAGTGTCAGGTCTGGCCACCTGCTGGCAGGACGTTGGACCTTCAGGGTCACCAGTGATTGGGCTAGCTCACACGAGTAGCCTATTTGGGCATATCAAAACAAGAAGCTGAAACACAGTAAGCAAACATAAAATAAATACATATAATAGCTTATTGATGGCTCGGAGACAACAGTCAATAGCAAATCACATAAAGAGGCAGACCGTGATGGCTTCAGTAAACTCCCAAAATAAAGAATCCATAAATTTCGCAGAGTAAGAGAATTTCTTGGAATTACTGGAGGCAGAATACAAAAGATTAATATACAGAACTCTTCAAGACATCAGAAAGGAAATTAGGTAAAACACAGACAAAGCAATAGAGAAACTTAAGAAGATTAGAAAAGAGCATAATGACAAATTTAACAGGCTGCAAGAATCCATAGAGAGACAGCAATAAGAAATCCAGGAGATTAATAAAAATGAAATGGAATGCATACACATCAATATCCTGGACATTAGTGAGCTGAAATGGACTGGTATTGGACATTTTGAATCACACAATCACATGATCTACTATGCCAGGAAAAAACAACTTGAAGAGGAAAGGCATGGCCTTCATCGTCAAAAAGAATTTCAAGATCTATCCTGAAGTACAATGCTGTCAGTAATAGGACAATATCCATATGCCTACAAGGAAGACCAGTTAATACGACTATGGCCAAAGATGAAGAAATTTAAGATTTTTACCAACTTCTGCAGTCTGAAATTGATCAAACGTGCAATTAGGGTGAACTGCTAATTACCGGAGATTGGAATGCAAAAGTTGGAAACAAAAAAAGATCGGTAGTTGGAAAATATGGCCTTGGTGATAGAAAAAAGGCCAGAGATCGCATGATAGAATTTTGCAAGACCAACGACTTATTCATTGCAAATAACTTTTTTCACCAACATAAACGGTGACTATACACGTGGACCTCACAAGATGGAATACACAGGAATCAAATTAACTCCATCTGTGGAAAGAGATGATGTAAAAGCTCGACATCATCAGTCAGAACAAGGCCAAGGGCCAACTGTGGAACAGAACATCAACTGCTCATATGAAAGTTCAAGTTGAAACTGAAGAAAATTACAGCAAGTCAATGAGAGCCAAAGTATGGCATTGAGTATAGCAAACCTGAATTTAGAGATGGTCTCAAGAATAGATTTTAATTCTTTTATCTGATTTTTCCTCAAATAAGTCGGTGTCAAGTGCTTTATCTTCAGTCTCACTAACTCTGATTTCTGTTGCCTCAGTTCTGCTCCTAGACTTTCTACTAAGTTGTCTGATTCTGAAATTTTATTGTTAATCTTCTGGATTTCTGTTTGCTGTCTCTTTATGGATTCTTGCAGCCTGTTAAATTTGTCATTGTGCTTTTCTATAATCTTCTTAAGTTCTTCTATTGTTTTGTCTGTGTGTTCCTTGGCTTGATCTGTATTTTGGCTGATCTCCTTCCTGATATCTTGAAGAGTTCTGTATATAAATCTTTTGTATTCTACCTCTGGTAATTCCAAGACGTTCTTTTCCTCCGGAAAATTTCTTGATTCTTTGTTTTGGGAGCTTGCTGAAGCCATCACGATCTGCTTATTGTTGTCTCCGAGCTATCAATAAGTTATTATATTTATTTTATGTTTGCTTACTGTGTCCTAGCTTCTTGTTTTGTTTTGTTTTGATATGCCCAAATAGGCTGCTCATGTGAGCTAGTTTGATTATTGTTGCTTTTGAAGCTCTAACGTCCTGTCACCACGTGGTCAGATCTGTTACTAGGTATGTGAGCCCAGGAGTCCATTTACTTTTCTTGTATGGATTCAGCTCAGGTCCAGATAGTTGGTCACCAAGTGTGTGGTGTAGACTCTCACCTACAGTCCTAGACAGGCAGGGGTGTTTGGAGTAGGAACAGGTATCTGGCTGCAGTAGGGGGTCATGTGCTGATCAAGGCAGTGGGCTGACGGCTGCCCCTGAGTGTCTGCAAGTAAAGCATGTCCCTGTTCCCTAGAGTGCATAGATGGGTGGGTTTTGCAGCTATTGGCTGTAAGGTCTGGGAGGCAGCACTTATTCTTGGACCCCTGTCACAAGTGGATAGGCAGAGTGGGTGGAGCCACCAGTCCTCAGGTCCCTGTTATGGGTAGGTGAGGACACTGTAACGGACATAACAGCATCAAAGGTCATGAACCTGCCTCTCCACCATATAGCTGATACACTGAAGTTAGGCTTTGGGTATATACCTTGTTGTACTGTGCTAATGAAGGCCTATGCTGTTGAAATTGGCCCACACAAGTCTATGCAGGGGTGAAAGGCATTCAAAGTCCGTGGACCCCGTATGCCTGTGCCTAGGCAAAGGAGCTGTACCCGCCCTGAGTTCCTGGCTTAGGAGAGCTGGCAGATTATTTTTCTTGTTTGTTGACTTGTTCCCTCTCCAAGGCCAGGAGAATGGCTTAGGGCACATGATGGGTCCTACTTCCAGCAGAGGGGATGTGGCAGTCACTGAAGCTGGCCTGGGACCTAGTTCAGAGCGGGGAGGGAGCAGGTAAATGGAAGAGAGGTTCTTCTCAAATGGCGTGATTTTTGATCTGCACGGTAGGTTAAGCATATGTACTTATCTTTTGCCAATTGAGCACCGCTTTTCACAGGCTCCAGAGGCCTGAACAGACTTTCCACCACTCAGTCTCTCCTGACGTGGGAAATGTGTCCCGAAAGCCACTGCTTACCTCACTGCACACACCAGCTGATCCAGCCCACAGGCTGCCAGTTCCCACTGGGTCAGGTCTGGCAACTCCTGGCTTCTGAACAATCTCTCCCTCCCCCTATCACTCAGTCCAATTCCTCAACTTTGCCTTTGATGCTCAGGGCTCCTAGGTAGCCATATAAAATCAATTCACTTGTTTTTTTGGTCTTTGTTGTAAGAGGGACCTCCAGAAGTATCTGACTACTCCGCCATCTTGGCCCCACCACCTCAAGAATAGATTTGACGCATTGAACACTAATTACCGAAGGCAAGATGAGTTGGGGAAAGACATCAAGGACATCATATATGAAGAAAGCAAGAGGTCATTAAGGAAAGAAAGAAAAGACCAAAATGGATGTCAAAAGAGACTCTAAAACTTGCTCTTGAATGTCGAGTAGCTAAAGCAAAAGGAAGAAATGATGAAGTAAAAGAGCTGAACAAAAGATTTCAAAGGGCAACTCGGGAAGACAAAGTATTATAATGACATGTACAAAGACCTGGAGATAGAAAACCAAAAGGGAAGAAAACGTTCAGCATTTCTCAAGCTAAAAGAACTGAAGAAAAAATTCAAGCCTTGAGTTGCAATACTGAAGGATTCTATGGGGGAAAATATTAAAAAACTCAGGAAGCATCAAAAGAGGATGGAAAGAATGCACAGAGTCACACTATCAAAAAGAATTGGTCGAAATTCAACATTTCATATAATCAGGAACCGATGGTGCTGAAGGAAAAAGTCCAAGCTGTACTGAAGGCATTGGTGAAAAACAAGGCTCCAGGAATTGATGGAATATCAACTGAGATATTTCAAGAAACAGATTCAGTGCTGGAAGTACTCACTTGTCTATACCAAAAAATTTGGAAGACAGCTACTGATCTCACTCCTTCAGGAGCAAGGGAGAATGAAGAGAATAAGATACAATGAAAAGATTAGTCCAAAGGACTAATGGACCACAGCCACTATGGCCTCCCTCCACCAGACTGAGTCCAGTACAGCTAGATGGTGCCCTGCGACCACCACTGACTGCTCTGACCAGGATCACAACAGAGGGTCCTGGACAGAGCTGGAGAAGGATGTAGAACAAAATTCTAACTCACAAAAAAGACCAGATTTACTGGCCTGACAGACTGGAGAAACCCCAAGAGTATGGCCCCCAGACACCTTTTAGCTCTGTGGTGAAGCCACTCCTGAGGTTCACCGTTCAGCCAGGGATTGGACAGCCCCATAAAACAAAACGCGACTGAGGCACAGCAGTCCAGGGACAAGGACTAGAAGGCAAGAGGGGACAAAAAAATCTGGTGATAGGGAACCCAAGGTTGAGAAGGGACAGTGTGGACATGTCGTGAGGTTGTTAACCATTGTCATAAGGCAATACGTGTAGTAACTGTTTAATGAGAAACTATTTGTTCTGTAAACCTTAATCTAAGGTACAAAAAATTATCTATGTGAGGTCAAATTGACAACAGCAACTCAAAAGTTTTGATGGGAAGCCTAGGGGCCAGTGAGTGAAAGATAATGGTGATGGAATAATTTGGAAAAGGTTAGTGAGAATAGCAGCACAACTGGAAGAATGTAATAGATGTCTCTTAATTGTACATGTAGAAATTTCTGAAATGGTGTATCTTTGGCTATATATATTTTCACCAAAAAAAGGACCTCCAAGGTCGAGAAGGGAAAGTGTTGACATGTTGTGGGGTTGTTAACAAATGTCATAAAACAATATGTGTACTGATTGTCTAACGAGAAGCTATTTGTTCTGTAAACCTTCACCTAAAGTACAATAAAAAATTAAAAATTTTTACTTGCCTGTGATATTAATGATATTGTTCAATAATTTCCATATTCGGTTATTTCATGTCAATTTCACTTCTACTCCACGTCTATTTCATGTCTATTCCACCTATATACCAAATCTATTCAAATACTATTCCAAGTCTATTCCTCTTCTACATCTATTCCACAACTTTTCTAACTCTGTTCCAACTTTATTTCACCTCTTTTCTACATCTGTTCCATACCTACTCCACATCATCTATTCCACGTCCATTCCACATCTATTCCATCCCTATTTCACAGCTATTCAAACTCTGTTCCACGCCTTCTTTACCTATACTCCATGTCTATTCCACTGTTATTCCACGTCTTTTCCACCTCTATTCCACATCTATACCACCTCTATTCCTCTTCTATTCCACATCATCTATTCCATGTCTATTCCACATCTATTCCACCTCTATTTCATCTTTATGCCACATACCTTCCACATCTATTGCACAACTATTCGACATCTACTCCATATTTATTCCATATCGTCTATTCCATGTTTATTTCACATCTATTCCACCTCATCTATTCCATGTCTATTTTGATGTCATCTGTTCCACGTCTATTCCACATCTATACCACTTTATTGCACATCTGTTCCATGTCTACTGCATGTCTACTCCACCTCCATTACACATCTATTTTTATCTATTCCACATCTATTCCACCACATCTATTCCATGTCTGTTTCACGTCATCTATTCCACATCTATTCCACATCTCTTCCACATCTGTTCCACATTGTTTGCTCCATGTCTATTACAAGCATAACCCATTGCTGTCGAGTCGATTCCAACTCACAGTGACCTTATAGGATAGACTAGAACTGCCCCATAGGGTTTCCAAGGAGCGGCTGGTGGATTCAAACTACTGACCTTCTGGTTAGCAGCCCAGCTCTGAACCACTGTGCCACCAGAGCTCCATTTCCACCTATATTCCACTTCTATTCGGTCGATTCCAAGTCTCTTCTACTATTCCACTTCTATTCCATGTCTATTGTACATCTATTCCACGTCTATTCCACCTCTTTCACCTCTATGCCACATACATTCCACATCTATTGCACATCTATTCCACAACTCTTCCACACCTATTCTAAATCTATACTACATTGTCTATTCCATGCCTATTCCATATCATATATTCTACGCAGTTTATTCCACACCTATTCCACCTCTATGTCACATCTATTCCACATCTATTCAACACCAAGTCTACACCTATACCACATCTATTCCACACCTCTTCAACATCTATTCCACATCTGTTCCACATCATCTATTCCACTTGTATTCCATATCATCTATTCCACATCTATCCCAAGTATAACCCATTGCCTTTGAGTCAATTCTGACTCACAGTGACCCTGTAGTAAGGAGTAGAACTGTCCCATAGGTTTCCAAGGAGTGGCTGGTGGATTTGAACAGCAGCCTTTTGGTTAGCAGGCGAGCTCTTAACCACTGTGCCACCAGTGCTCCATTTCACTTCTATCCAAAGTCTACTCCAAGTTTCTTCCACGTCTATTCCACGTCTATCCTACCTCTATTCTGACTCTATTCCACATCTATTACACATTTATTTAATATCATCTATTCCACATGTATTCCATGTCTCTTCCATGTTTATTCCACCATTATTCAATGTCTATTCCACCTCTTTTCCGCACCAATTCCACATCTATTCCATATCTATTCCTCATCTATTCCATGTCTCTTTCATGTCTATTCCATGTCTGTTATATGTCTATTCCACGTCTATTCCACACCTATTCAACATCTCTACCTCATCTATTCTGCATCTATAACACATCTATTCCACAGCTGGACCATATCTATTCCATATCTATTTCATCTTTCTTCCTCATCAAATCCACACCTATTCCACATGTATTGCACATCTATTCAACACCAATTCCACAGCTATACCACATGTATTAGACACCAATTCCACACCTATTCCACATTTATTCCACATCTATTACACCTCTATGCCACATATATTCCATACCTATTCCACACCTACTCCACATCTATTCCACATAGTCTATTCCACTTTTAGTCTACATTTATTACACATCTATTCCACCTTTATTCCACATCTATTACACGTCTATTCCACGTCCATTTCATATTTAATCCACCTCATCTATTCCACATCATCTATTCCACTTTTACTACACATCTGTTTAACATCATCTATTCCACATCAATTCCTGTTCTATATCTATTCCATGTATATTCCACATCTATTTCATGTCTATTCAACCTCAGTTCCACACGTATACCACATCTATTCCACATCTCTTCTACATCTATTCCACATTATCTATTCCATGTGTATTTCACATCAATTCCACTTCTATTCAACATCTATTTCAAGTCTATTCTACGTATATTCCACCTCTAACTCTATTCCACCTCTATTTTACCTGTTTTCCACATGTATTACACATCTATTCCACATTTATTCCATATCATCCATTCCACGTCTATTCCATGTGTATTCCACCATTATTCCACATCTATTCCAACTGTATTCCACACCAGTTTCACATCTATTCCATATCTATTCCTCATCACCTATTCCACATCTATTCCACACATTTTTCACATCTATTCCGTATCTCTACCTCATCTTTTCCACATCTATTCTCCATCTATTCCAAATCTCTTCCACATCTAGATCATGTCTATTCCACCTCTATTTCACACTATTCCACATCTATACGACATCTATTTCACAAGTATATCACATCTAATCCATATATATTCCACCTCTATATCACATCTACTCCACGCCAATTCCACATCTATTCCACACCTATTTCACATCTATTCCATGTTGCCTATTCCACACCTATTCCACATCTGCACCAATTCTATTGCATGTCATCTATTCCATTTCTATTACACATCTATTTCATACCTATTCCACCTCTATTTCACATCGATTCCAGTATATTCCTCATCTATTCCATGTATATTTCACGTCTATTCCACCTCTATTTACATTTATTCCACTTATGTTCTACATCATCTATTCCAAGTTTATTGCACATTATTTATTCCGCTTGTATTCTACATCTATTCCAATTCTATTCTGCGTCCATTTCACATCTACTCCATGTTTCTTCTAAGTCTATTCCACATTGTCCATTTCACGTCTATTCCACGTCTATTCCTTCTCTATTCCATATGTGTTCCACATCTATTCAAGATCGTCTATTCCACATCTATTTCACATCTATACAACGTCTACTCCACACCTATTCTACATCTATTCAATATCTATTCCACATCATTTATTCCACTTCTATTTCATGTCTATTCATCTACTACACGTCTATTCCACATCTATTTCATATTTATTCTACTACATTCCACCTCTATTCCATGTGTATTACATGTCTGTTCCACGCCTATTCCATATCTAATGTCCATTCCATATCTACTCCACCTCTGTTCCACCTCTATTCCAGATATAGTCCACATTTGTTCCATATCATCTATTCCATGTCTATTCCTTACCTAATATGCATCTTTTCCACACATATTCCACATCTATTCTATTCCTCATCTATTCCACATACATTTCACATCTATTCACTTCTATTATACCTCTATTTCACATCTATTCTACACCTATTCCATATCCATTTCATATCTATTCCTTGCCTATTTCGCATCTAGTCCACCTGTATTCCACCTGTATTCCGCATCTATTACATATCTATTACACATGTATTCCACATGTTTCATATTGTCTATACCATGTTGATTCCACATTATTTATTACAAATATATTCCTCATCAATTTCACACGTACTCGTCTATTCCAAGTGTATGCCACATGTATTCTATCTCTATTTCACGTCTCTTTCACATCTAAACTATCTTTACTCCAGGTTTATTCCACGTCTATTCCATATCTATTGCATATCTATTCCATATCGCCTACTCCACGCCTATTCCACATCTATTTCACATTTATTCCAGTTCTATTACACCTATTACACCTCTACTGCATATCTCTTCCACATCTCCACATCATTATTCAAAGTCTATTCCACATGCTCCACATTTTCTATTACACGTCTGTTGAACATCATATACTCCATGTCTATTTCATATGTATTCCTTGTCTATTCCAAGTCTGTGCTACACCTATTCCATGTCTGTCACACATCTATTCTACCTCTCTTCCATGTGTATTCCACATCTATACCACATCTATTCCACACCTATTCCACATTGTTTAGTCCACATCTATTTCATGTCTAGTCCCCCTCTATTCCACATTTATTCCAATTCTATTCCACATCATCTATTCCACGTCTATACCACGTCTATTCCACCTCTATTCTACATTAATTCCATGTCCATAACACCTTATCTATTCCATGTCTATTTCAGATATATTCCACCATCTCTATTCCACATTGTTGATTCCACGTCTATCCCACATCGTGCATTCCAGATCTATTCCACAACTATTATACATTTATTTTACCTCAATTTCACATTTATTCCACCATCTCTATTCTACCTCATGTATTCCACATCTATTCCACCTCATCTATTCCACTTGTATTCCACATCATCTATTCCATGTCTATTCCAACTGTATTTCACATCATTTCCTTTTCTATTCCATATCTATTCCTCGTCTATTCCACATATATTTAATATCTATTCCACCTCTCTTCCACATCTATTCCACATATATTCTACATTGTCTATTCCACATCATCTATTACATGTATATTTGACATTTTTTCCAAATCTATTTGACATCTATTTCCCATAAGTCCACAACTATTCCACACCTTTTCCACATCTATTCCATATAATCTATTCCTCATCTATTTTACGTCTATTCCACTGCTATTTGATGCCTATTCTGCATTTATGCCATGACTATTCCACATCTATACCGTATCTATTCCACATAATCTATTCCACATCATCTATTCCACGCCTAATGCACATCATCTATTCTACATCTATTCCACGTCTATTCCACTGTTATTTGACACATAGTCTGCATCTATTCCACTACTATTCCACATCTATGCCATATCTATTCTACATCATCTATTCCACTTCTATTACACGTCTATTCCACATCTACTCGACATTAATTCCACATATATTCCACGTCTATTCTGCATCATCTATTCCACATCTATTGCACATCATCTTGGCTGTCTATTCCATGTCTATTTCACCTTTATTCCATCTCTTTTCCACATCATTCTACCTATATTCCAACTCTATTCCACCTTATCTTTTCCACGTCTCTTTATCTATCCACGTCTATTCCACTTCTATGTCTTTTCTACATCTATTCCACGTCTATTTCACAGCTATTCGATATCTATTCCACACCAATTCCACACCAATTTCACACCTATTCTACATCTATTCCACATCATATATTCCATGTCTATTGCACATCATCTATGCTACGTCTATTCCCTGTCTGGTCCACGTTTATTCCTCAGCTCTTCCATGTCTTTTCTACATCTATTCCACAACTATTCCACATCTATTCACCTGTATTCCATATCTTTTCCAGCTCATCTTCCACTTCAATTCCACATAATCTATTCCACGTCTATTTCAGGTCCATTCTACATAGATCCCATATCTATTTAACCTCTATTCCAAATATATTCCACCTCATCTATTCCGTGTGTAGTCCACATGTACTTCACATGCATTCAATGACTATTCCACGTCTATTCAATATCTGCTTCAATAATATTCCATGTCAATTTCATGTGTATTCCACATCAATTCCACGTCTATTCCAAGTCTATTCCATGTGCATTCCACAGTTACTCCACATCTTTTTCACATCGACTCCACATTTATTCCACCTCTATTCCAGCTCTTTTCTTCAACATGTATTCCACAACATCTATTCCATCTCTATTCTACATCATCCATTCCACGTCTATTGCATGTCTATTCCACATTTATTCCACCTCTACTCCACACTTAGTCCACTTCTGTTCTCCCTAATATTTTCCACATCAATTTCACATCATCTATTCCACCTCTATTATGCATATATTCCACATATATTGCACCTCAAGTCCACATCAATTCCACTTCATCTATTCCACCTGTTTTCCATGTCATTCCACGTTTATTCCATGTCATTCCACGTCTATTCCATGTCTATTCCACCTGTATTACTCATCTATTCTTCTATTCCATGTCTGTTCCACATCATCTATTGTACATCTATTCCACGCATATTCCACATGTATTCCACATCAATTTCACATCTATTCCACATCATCTATTCTACATCTATTCCAAAGCTATTCCACATATTCCACGTCTATTCCACCTTTATTCTACATCATCTGTTCTAAGTCTATTCCACATCCATTCCACATCATCTATTCTACATCTATTTCACTATTCCATGTCTATTCTCCATCTCTTCCACGTCTCTTCCACACTTTCCACCTCTCTTCTACATGTATTCCACAGATATTCCACATCTATTCCACCTCATCTATTTCACTTCTATTCCACGTCTATTCTACATCCGTCCATTACACATCTACTCCACACCTGTTCCCCATCATTCCACCTGTATTCCACACCATCTATTTCTCATCTATTCCACATCATCTCCTCTACCTCTATTCCAAGTCTGTTCCACAACTATTCCATGTCTATTCCACGTCTATTCCACGTCTATTCCACATCATCTATTACAAGTCTATTCCACATTTATTCCACATCTATTTGACATCTATTCCACATCAATTCTACGTTAATTCCACACCTATTCCTCATCTATTCCACATCATGTATTTCACATCTATTCCACATCATCTCATCTATGTCTGTTCCATGTTTATTCCACAACTTTTCCACATCTATTCTGCATCATCTATTCCACATCTATTTTATATCATCTATTCTATGTCTACTCCACTTCTATTCCACATCTGTTCTACATCTATTCCATATCTATTCCACAATGTCTTTTCCACGTCTATTCCACATCATCTACTACACATCTATTCTACATTTATTCCATGTCCATTCCACCTCTATTTGACATCTATTCCACATTAATTCCACATTAATTCCACATCTCTTCCACATTAATTCTACAGCTATTCTACATCTATTCCACCTCTATCCTACGTCCATTCCATATCCCATCATCTATTCTATGTCTATTCCACAATTCCACCTCTATTCCACGTCTATGTCACATCTATTCCATGTCTGTTCCACATCTGTTCCACATCTATTCCACACCTATTCCACATCTATTCCACATCTATGCCACGTCTAGTTCACATATACTTCATATCTATTCCACGTCTGTTATACCCCTATTCCACATTTATTCCAACTCTATTGCACCTCTATTCCACGTATATTTCACATCTTTTCCACATCTATTCCATATCATCATCTATTACACATCGTCTATCCCACATCATGTATTCCACATCTATTCCACATCATCCATTACACATCATCCATTACACATTTTTTCCACACCATCTATTCCTCATCTACTCCACATTATCTATTCCACTTCTATTCCACCTCTATTACACATCATCTATTCACATCATTTATTCCACATTGTCTATTCTGCCTCTATTCCTCGTGTTTTCCACCCCTATTCCACATCTTTTCCACATTACCTTTTCCACATCATCTATTCCATGTCATCTATGCTATGTCATCTATTCCACATCATCTATTCCTCATCTACTCCACATCATCTATTTCATATATATTCCACCTCTATTCCACGTGTCTTCCACGTCTATTCCACATCATCCATTTCAAATATATTCTACATCTATTCCACATCGTCTATTCCACGTCCATTCTGCCTTCATTCCATGTCTGTTCTGTGTCCATTTCACCTTCGTTCTGCCTCCGTTCTACATCCATTCCACATCTATTCGACATCCATTTCACATCATCTATACCACATCATTAATTCCACATCATTCATTCCACGTCTATTGAGAGTCTATTCCACCTCTGTTCGACCTCTAATCCACATCAGCTCCACATCATCAATTCCACATCATCAGCTGTACATCATTTTTTCCACATTGTCTATTCCAATCATCTATTCCACGTCTATTACACATCTATTCTATGTGTATTCCACATCTATTCCACTTCCATTCCACCTTCAACCCACCTCCATTCAACCTCAATTCCACATCCATTCTACATCTATTCTGTGTCTGTACCACATCATCTATTCCACATTGATCCCACATCTACCCCAATTCCATCCCACTCCCATCCCACATCCATCCTCCATCCACCATCCACCCCATATCCGGCCCATATTCACCACTCATCCACCCCTTATCCACCCCAAATCTACCCTACATCCACCCCATATCAACCGCACATTCACCCCACATCCACCCCCCACCCATCCCACATCCATCCCACACCCATCCCACATCTATCCCACAACCATTCCACAACTATTAATTATCTGTTTTAGTCATCTAGTGCCTCTATAACAGAAATACCACAAGTGGATGGCTTTAACAGGAGTTTATTCTCTCACAGTCTAGTAGGCTAGAAGTCTGAACTCAGGGTGCCAGCTCCAGGGGGAGGCCCTCTCTCTCTGTTGGCTCTGGGGGAAGGTCCCTGTCATCAATCTTTTCCTGGTCTAGGAGCTTCTCCACTTAGGAACCTCAGGTCCAAAGGATGCACTCTGCTCCCTGAAATGCTTTCTTGGTTGTATAAGGTCCCCATATCTCTCTGCTCTCTTCTCTCTTTTATATCTCAAAAGAGACTGGCTCAAAACACAATCCAATCTTGTAGATTGAGTCCTGCCTCATTAACATAACTGCTACTAATCTAATCAACATCATAGAGACAGGATTTACAACACATAGGAAAATCACATCAGATGACAAAATGGTGGACAATCACACAATACTGGGAATCATGGCCTAGACAAATTGACAGATATTTGGGGGGATACAATGTAAGCCAAGACACCATCTATTCCCAATCTATTCCACATATCCCACATCCATCCCACATTTATACCACGTCAATCCCACTTCCATTCCACATTTATCCCACATCATCTATTCCATATCTATGCTACATCTATCCCATGTCTCTTCCCCACCTGTCCCACATCTATCCTACATGCATTCCACATCCATTTCACACATCCTACATCCATCGCATAGCCACCCCACTTAAATCTCCCATCCATCACACATCCATCCCACTTCTACACCACATCTACACATCTACCCACATCTATCTCACATCCATTCCACGTATCCCACATCCATCCCACGTCCATTCCCCATCCATCCCTTGTCCACCTGACTTACATCCCACTTCCATCCCACATCCATCCTACAACCATCCACATCTATACCACTTCCATTCTACATCTATTAACCACGCATTCCAAATCTTTTCCACATCTATCCCACATATTTCACATCCATCCCACATCTATGTGATGTCTATGCCATGTCGATCCCATGTCCATTCCACCTCCATCCCACATTCATCCCACATCCTTCCCTCACCCATCCCAATCCATCCCACTTCCATCCCTTGTCCACTGCACATCCATCCCTCTTCTATGCCACATTTATGCCACATCTATCCCACATCCATTCCACATTTATCCCGCATCCATCCCACATCCATCCCACATCCATCCCACTTGCATCCCACATCCCTCCCACATCCATCTCATATCCATCCCTCATAATTTCCACATCCATTCCACATCCATCTCACTTCTATCGCATTTCTGTGCCACATCTATGCCACATCTAAGCCACAACTATACCACATGTGTCCCACATCCATTCCACATATCCCATATCCATCCTGTGTCTATCCCATGTCCATCCAACATCTATCTCACATCCATACCCCATCCATCCCACATCCATCTCTCATCCGTCCTTCATCCTTCCCACAGCCATCCCACATTCATGCTACATCCATCTCACATCCATTAAACTTCCATCCCACATCTATCCCACATCCATCAAACAACCATCCCACATCTACCCCACATTCATTCCACATCTGTCTTAGGCTAGGTTCTCTAGAGAAGCAAAACCAGTAAATCTTATAAATATATATATATAGAGAGAGATTTATATCAAGGAAATGGCTCACGAGGTTGTAGAGGTTGTAACATCCCAAGTCCATAGGTCAGGAAAGAGGCTTCTCCTGATTCCCTTAGCCGCAGGGGCTGATGAACCCAAGATCGGCAGGCTGGTGAGCAGGGCTGCTGCTCACAGGCTGTGAAGATCGACAAATCCCAAGATCAGCAGGCAAAACTGCAGGTAAGCTGCTTACTCAAATCCCGAGAACAAGAGGTCAGATGAACAGGAGCCAGCTGCAGCATCCAGAACAAGCAAAATCCCTGGCAAAGAGAGAAGGAAGAGCTAGGCGGTGGAGGGCAGAGAAATGAAGGCTGAGAGGGGCGGTGAGCCACCACAGGCCCCACCCCCACTGGTACTGACTCACAGTCGATTCCATCATGGGAGGGACCACGCATCACATCTCAACAGAGAAGTGATCACAACATTGTACGATGGCCAAAGCACTGAGAATCATGGCCCAGACAAGTTGACACACAATTTTAACCATCACAGTCCACCCTTGGTCAACTTGGCACCTGTACACATCTCCTTAAACCATACATAATCTCTAAATAAAGACAACTATAAAGCCATACTTGGGCCTAACATGATACTATGAACACACGTACAACCAAAAATACAATAGCCCTGTTTACATTTTATATTTTATAAGTGAAGAAAACAAAAACATTTGATGCACATATACAAAGCAGAAATACTTATAACAATTACAGTCCTCATTTCTGCAACTGGTCACGTGGTCGTAACTGAAAGAACAACCTTCTTTCACCACCCATTCTGTATTCTCTTTGCCCTCAGCAAGTACCTCAGCTGGTTGTGGTTCTTTGCCTGGTGGAGTGACCCAAAACTTCATTCCTGAAGGGTCTGGGCCATTAGTAGTCATGTCGGAATTGAGTTGCTGTACTTTTCCATTGACTTTAAAAACAGAGCATGGTAGTACTAAGAGATGCCCTAAGGGATCCCCTGCATTCCAGACATACTCCTCTTTACCTCCATTATGTAATAGCAATCCAATTTCCTCTTGGTAGTCAGGATGAATCACATCAGCCAGTATGGTAACTCCCTTCTTTGTCTGTTGATCCAGAGGTATAAGGAGTCCAAAGTGGCCAGGTGGCATTCTTAGCTTTCAGTTCAATGGAATCAGTAACGTGTTTCCAGGTGGGAGAACTCCTCCTTTTGGAAATAAGGCCTCTAGACCTGCAGAGCATAAGGTCGCAGGGACAGGAAGCAAAAATCTTGCGAGTGGGTCACTAGGGGTAATAGTGAGTTTTGCCACTCCCATTTCCACCCCTTGATTCCTGAACCCATGAATCCTGGCTATAGGAGAAACAATACCATATATTGGACGCTGGTTTACAGCATATACAGCCTACTGGAAAACATTTCCCCAACCCTGCAAGGTATTGCCACCTAGCTAACACCATAATTGTGTCTATAGAAGGCCATTCCATCATTCTATCAAGCCAGCTACTTCAGGATAATGGGGAACACGGTAAGACCAGTGAATTCCATGAGCATGGGTGCACTGCTGCACATCATTTGCTGTGAAGTGATTCCCCTGATCTGAGGCAATGCTGTGTGGGATACCATGATGGTGAATAAAGCATTCTATAAGTCCACAGATGGTAGTTTTGGCAGAAGCATTGCATGCAGGGAAGGCAAATCCATATCCAGAATAAGGGTCTATTCCAGTAAGAACAAAATGCTGCCCCTTCCATGATGGAAGTGGTCTAATGTAATCAACTTGCCACCAGGTTGCTGGATGATCACCTTGAGAGATGGTGCCATATCAGGGACTCAGTGCTGGTCTCTGCTGCTGGCAGATTAGGCACTCAGCAGTGGTTGTAGCCAAGTCGGCCTTGGTGAGTGAAATTCCATGTTGCTGGGCCCATGCATAACCTCCATCCCTGTCACCATGACCACTTTGTTCATGAGCCCATTGAGCAATGATGGGAGTAGCTGGGGAAAGAGGATAAGTGGTTTTCACAGAACGCATAATCCTATCCACTGGATTGTTAAAATCCTCCTCTGCTGAAGTCACCCTTTGGTGAGCATTCACATGGGACATAAATATCTTCACTTGTTTGGCCCATTTAGAGAGGTCTATCCACATATCTCTTCCCCATAAACCTTTGTCTCAATTTTCCAATCATGTTCCTTCCAAGCCTCTGACCAACCAGCCAAACCTTGGCTACAGCCTACGAATCAGTATGCAATCATAAACCTTGCCATTTCTCATTCCAAGCAAAGTGAATAACCAGGTGCACTGCTCAAAGTTCTGCCCATTGGGAGGATTTCCCTTCACCACAATCCTTCAGGGAGGTCCCAGAAAGGGGCTGTAGTGCTGCCGCTGCCCACTTTCGAGAGGTGCCTGCATATCCTGCAGAACCATCTGTAAACCAGGCATGAGTTTTCTCTTCTTCAGTCAACTCCTCATAAGGAACTCCCCATGAGGCTATAGGTGCAGACTGGGAGATGGAAGGTAACGTGACACGAGTGGAGACCATGGGCATTTGGACCACTTTCTCATGCAACTTACTTGGGTCTTCAAGTCCTGCTTGGGCCTGATCTTGTATATAATACTTCCATTTAGTGATGGAGTGCTGCTGTGCACGTTCAACTTTATGACTCTATGGGTCAGACAACACCCAGTTCATGATGGGCAGCTCAGGCTGCATGATGACTTGGTGTTCCATGGTTAAGCTTTCAGTCTCTACTAAGGCCCAGTAACAAGCCAAAAGCTGTTTCTCAAAAGGAGAGTAGTTATCTGCAAAGGATGGCAGGGTTTTCCCCAAAATCCTAAGGGTCTGCGCTGTGATTTACAATAGGGTCCTGCCAAAGACTCTAAACAGCATCTCTGTTACTGACACTTCAAGCACCATTCAATCAGCCGGATCATATGGCCTAAGTGGCAGAGCAGCTTGCACAGCAGCCTGAACCTGTTGAAGAACCTTCTCTTGTTCTGTGACCCACTCAAAACTAGCAGCTTTTCAAGTCACTTGATAAATAGCCTGGAGTAGCACACCTAAATGAGGAATATGCTGTCTCCAAAATCCAAAGAGGCCCATTAGCCATTGTGTCTCCTTTTTAGTTGTGGGAGCAGCCAGATGCAATAACTTTAGAAGGAATATCTTGACATGCTCCACACCACTGAACCGTTAGAAATTTCACTGAGGTGGAAGGCACCTGAATTTTTGTGGGATTAATTTCCCACCCTCTAGCACTCAAATGTTTTACCAATAAGTCCAGAGTCATTGACACTTCTTCCTTACTAGGTTCAATCAGAATAATGAAATCAACATAATGGACCAGTGTGAAGTCTTGTGGAAGGGAAAGGAGATCAAGGTCCCTGCGGACTAAATTATGACACAGGGCTGGAGAGTTGATGTAGCCCTGAGGTAGGCAAGTAAGGGTGTATTGTTAGCCTTGCCAGCTAAAGGCAAACTATTTCTGATGATCCTTCTAAATAGGTATGGAAAAAAAGGCATTAGCCAGATCAATAGCTGCATACCAGTTACCAGGAGATGTATTAATTTGCTCACACAATGAGACTACATCTAGAACAGTAGCTGCAATTGGAGTCACCACCTCATTAAGTTTTCAATAATCTACTGTCATTCTTCAAGATCCATCTGTTTTTTGCACAGGCCAAATAGGCGAATTGAATGAGGATGTAGGGGGAATCACCACCCCTGCATTCTTCAAGTCCTTGATGGTGGCAGTAATCTCTGCAGTCCCTCCAGGAATGTGGTATTATTTTTTGTTTACTATTTTCCTAGGTAGAGACAATTCTAATGGCTTTCACTTGGCTTTTTCTACCGTAACAGCCCTTGCTCCATTTGTCAGGGATCCAATGTGGGGGTTCTGCCAGTTGCTGAGTATCTCTTTTCAAATTATTCATTCTGGAACTGCAGAAATCACTGCAGGATGGAATAGGGGACCACTAGACCTACTGCGACACGGACATAAGCTAAGACTCTATTAATAACCTGAACTCCGTATGCCCCTACTCTGACTGGTGGGCCATAGTGTGTTTTGGGTCTCCTGGAATTAGTGTCAGTTCAGAGCCAGTATCCAGTAATCCCTGAAAAGTCTGATTATTTCTTCTTCCCCAATGAACAGTCACTCTTGTAAAAGGCCATAAATCCCTTTGGGGAAGGCTGGGAGAAAGATTAACAGTATAAGTTTTCGGTAGTGTATCGAAGTCCTTCCTCAAGGGGACCCGGCCTCCCCTTCGAGGAAGGGTCTATAAACTCACTCAAGTCTGGGAATTGTTTGAGGGGCTGTGACTGCCTATTCTGGCGATTTGAGTTAGACCGCTGTTCACTTTACCTAGAATTCATCCATTTGTACAGATCAAGTAAATAGTAGATTTCCTATCTATCTCACTCCTAGAGACACCATGACTAAGTAGCCAACGCCATAAGTCCATATGAGTCAGACTATTCTGATTACTGCTTTGACTCTGCTGTCCATTATGGGAACCACGCCCACCTTGTCTTTGTCGATTGAGTGCCGCCACTTGGCTCCTACCACCATGAGCTCCAATCAGCCCCATTGTAGTTAGGTGTCTTAATTCAGTTAGGGCAGTTCCCACTGTCAAATCTGACTTACATAAAATAGCAATCACAGCAGTCTTCAGGGATGCTGGTGCTCCCTTTACAAATTTGTTCCTCACCATTGTGTTAAAACGTGTGTCCCCTGGGCATTCCATGTGGGGGTCTGTGTGTCTAACCTGATAAATCCACTCTAGCATGCCAATTTCCCCAAGCCTTTGGATACCTTCTTCTACAGTATACCAAGGCAGGTCTGGTACTTCGACCTGATTTAGTGTAGGCCACCACGTAATCCATGCTTCAGCAACCCAACCAAATAAACTATTACATCCTTTCCTAACTTCTCGAGCTGAAACGTTGAATGAAGAATCTGTGCTTAGTGAGCCCATAACAATAAACTCAACTGATCCATCTTTATGTTCCTGGCACCATTATCCCACACCCTTAATAACCATTCCCACATAGTTTCCCCAGGTTTCTGTTTGTACATGTTTGAAAAGTCAAGCAGTTCTTTTGGAGTGTAGCGTACCTCCTCCTAGGTTACACTTTGTACCTCACCTTTTGGGGCTCGCTGAGACTGAAGTTTAGTTATAGGTCTAGAAGCCATAATCGATGGGGAAATGTTTTGGGAGCATTCAGTATTGTCTTGTAATGAATCTGCCTCAGGCAGTGTTCCAGGCAATGACTCAGACAAAGGCACTTTAGATGCAGCTGGGTTAATCTCATTAGATAGGAGTGGAGTGCTAATGGTTCTGTTGGTTGGAGTGATTCAATGGAACTTAGGGGCACAGTATCTCCAGCTTCTTGATTATCTGCCTATATGTCCCCATCCCAAGTTTCGGGATGCCATTTCTTCCCAATTAATGCCCTCACCTTAACATCAGATACTTTTCAAGGTTGGCAGTTGAGTTGGCATAGTAATTCAGTCACTCTTACAATAAGACTCTGGGTTTGGTTTTCAGCAATATCAACTCTGTTAATACAAGAAATAAGGCTTCCCTTCAAGGCACAACTGGAAATTTTGAGTTTGTTTATTTGGCTCTTGAGCTTTCACTCTGAAGACCTGAGCTCATCTCTTTCACCAGTTTGTCTAGCAAAATTAGGACTAACCAATCAGTTTCCTTATACTTCTCATTATGACAAAATTGTAGAAAGCTATTATGCATGCAATCACCCAGAGCCTCACCTTTCACCAATACCTGATCTATTGGTGGTGATATTTTGTGAATTTGAATTGCCACCTCACAACATGAATTAGCAGTGCCCTCTTTACTACTGTAAGCTGAGTCATCAACATCTTTAAGACCAATGAGACTTGAGAACCAATTTAGAAAATTCATCCTTACAATTTTGTTTCTATAGAATCACTCCTGGTACGAAATGTCTTAGGCCGAGTTCTCTAGAGAAGCAAAACCAGTAAAGCGTATAAATATATATACAGAGAGAGTGAAATTTATATCAAGGAAATGGCTCATGAGGTTGTAGAGGCTGTAACTTCCCAAGTCCGTGGGTCAGGATAGAGGCTTCTCCTCATTCACATAGCCGCAGGGGCTGGTGAACCCAAGATTGACAGGTCGGGAAGCAGGGCTCTTGCTCACAGGTTGTGAAGTACGACAAATCTCAAGATCAGCAGGCAAGCCCACAAGTAAGCTGCTAGATCAAGTCCCAGGAACAAGAGGTCAGACGAACAGGAGCCAGCTGCAGGATCCAGAACAAGCAAAAGCCCCTAAGCCCTGCAAGAATGTCCACAGACACCTGATGCAGGTCACGCACCCAAGGAAACTCCTCTTCAGCCGATTAGCTACTCATAGCAGATCCCATCATGGGGATGATCACACATCAAATCTCAACAAGGAAGTGACCGCTACACCACATGACTGTCAGAACACTGAGAATCAAGGTTCAGTCAAGTTGACACACAATCTTAACCATCACAGGCATTTTTACAAAACCAACAGCTCAGATCATTCTAAATGGGGAGAGACTAAAAGCATTCTCGTTAAGAACGGGAACCAGAGAAGGATGCCCTTTATCACCACTCTTATTCAACATCATGCTGGAAGTCCTAGCTACAACAATAAGGCAAGAAAATAAATACAGTGCATCTAAATTGGTTTAGAAGAGGTAAAATTACACCTGTTCACAGATGATGTGATATTATACACAGAAAACGCCAAAGCACCCACAAGAAAGCTACTGGAATTAATAGCAGATTTCAGCAAAATAGCAGGATACAAGCTTAACGTACAAAAATCAATTGGATTCCTGTACACCAACAAAGAGAACTTCAAAGATGAATTCAGCAAATCAATGCCATTTGCAATAGTCCCAAGAAGATAAAAGACTTATAAATAAATCTAACCAGGGATGTAAAACCTATACAAAGAAAACTACAAAACACTACTGCAAGAAACCAAAAGAGACTTACCTAAGTGGAAAAACATACCATGCTTATGGATAGGAAGACTCAACATTGTGAAAATGTCAATACTCCTCAAAGTGATCTACGGATAAAATGCAATCCAATCCAAATTCCAAAAGCATTCTTTAAAGACACAGACAACCAAATCATCAACTTTATATGGAAAGGGAAGAGGCCCTGTATAAGCAAAGCATTAATGAAGAATAGACCTATGGAACAGAATTGAGAACCCAGATGTAAATCCATTCATCTATGAACAGCTGATATGAGACAGAGTGTCAAAGGCTATTGACTGGAGAATAGACAATATTGTTAACAAATGGTGCTGGCATAACTGGATGTCCATATATATAAAAAAATGAAACAGCACCCATACCTCACACCATACACAAAAACTAAATCAAAATTGATCAAATACATAAACATAAAAGCCACAATGATAAAGATCATAGCAGAAAAAAATAGGGACAAGACTAGGGGCCCTAAAACGTGGCAAAAAGAGAACATACATCATAACTAATAATGCAAAGACACCAAAAGATCAACTAGATAACTGGGAGCACCTAAAAAATTTATGCTCATCAAAAGACTTCACCAAAAGAGATAAAAAAGAACCTACAGACTGGAAAAATATTTTTGACTACAGCATTTCCGACAAGGATCTAATTTCTAATATCTATAGAATACTTCAATACCTCAATAATAAAGAGACAAATCAATTTTAAAAATGACAAAGGATATGAACAGATACTTCGCCTAAGAAAACATGCAGGCAGCTAACAGACACATGAGGAAATGTTTGTGATCATACACCATTAGACAAGTGAAAAACACACACAAAAAAAAATACAATGAGATACCATCTCAAGCAGACATTACTGGCACTAATAAAATCACGCAGAAAAAAAACAAATTTTGGACAGATAGCAAGGCGATTGGAACTCTTATGCACTGCTGATGGGCATATAAAATGGTGTAACCACTATGGAACATGATATGGTGCCTCCCTAAAAAGCTAGAAATAGAAATACCATACAATCCAAGAATTCCACTCCTAGGAAAGTATTCTAATGAAATAAGAGCCATCACATGACTAAGCATATGCACAGCCATGTTCTTTGCAGCATTAATTCACAATAGAAAAAAGATGGAAACAACCTAAGTGCCCATCAACAGAAGAATGGATAAACAAGATTATGACACATACATACAGTGGAATACTACGCAACGATAAAGAACAATGGTGAATCTGTGAAACGTCTTACAAGATGAATGAATCTGGAAAGCATTATGCTGAGTGAAATACAGCAATCACAAAAGGATAAATATTGCATAAGACTAGTTATAAAAACCCAAGAATAGGTTTACACACAGAAAAAAAATCTTAGATTGTTATGAGTGAGGGGACAGACAGGGAGAAGAGAAACCACTAACTAGATAGAAGACAAGTGTTAACTTGATGAAGGGAAAGACAACACACGATATAGGGGAAGTCAGCACAATTTGACCAAAGAAAGATCATAGAAGCTTCCTAGACACATCCAAACACCTTCAGGGACTAGTTACTGGGGCTTAGGGCTAGGGACCATGGTCTTGGGGGAACATCTAGGTCAACTGACATGACATAGTTCATAAAGAAAATTTTCTACACCCTACATTGGTGAGCAGCATCTGGGGTCTTAAAAGCTTGTGAGCAGCCATCTAAGATGCTTCTATTTGTCCCATCACGTTCTGAGCAAAAGAGAATGAAGAAAATCAAAGACACAAGGAAAATATTAGTCCAAAGGACTAATGGACAAAGTGAACTGTAACTTCCACCAATCTGAGCCAAGAAAAACTAGATGTTGCCACCACCAACAGCTCTGACAAAGATGAAGACAGAGGGTCCCAGACAGAGCAGGAGAAAAACGTAGAAAAAAATTCAAATTCACGAAACAAAAAAAAAAAACTAGACTTACTAGTATGACAGAGACTGGAGGAGACCCTGAGAATATGGCCCCGGACACTGTGCTAACTCAGTACTGAATCCATTCCTGAAGTCCACCTTGCAGCCAAATATTAGATAGGTGTGTAAAACAAAAAAATAGCACACGTAAAGAATGTGCTTATTTCAATCAAATGGGTAACATCTGCCCAAAAGCAAAGAAGAGAAGGTATAAAGGGACAGGAAAACTGGACATATGGACACGGAGAACTCAGGGTGGAAAGGGAGTGGGGAAGAGTGTTGACACATTGTGGGGAATGCAACCTATGTCACAAAACAATTTGTGTATAAATTTGTGAATGAGAAACTAATTTGCACTGTAAAGTTTAACCTAAAACACAATAAAATAAAAAAATTAAGGGAAAGGGCAAAAGAGTTTATTTAGCTTATCTTATTAAAATGAATTAAAAACTTTTAAAAAAATTCTATATTCAAATATGCCACTGTCTCACTGATAGACTGTGAGCAATGTCCAATCTATAGTGGTTTCCATTATTGCATTTGTAAAATGAGGGTTATTTTGAGTTTGATAAACCTCTCCGTAGGGAATATTTTGGAAAGAGACAAAAAGAAATATAGCTAATTATACAATAATCCACATCAAATAATTAGTAGAAATAGAGGGGAGGAGGTAAATTCTAAAGATAATTAGTACTTGGGAACCAGCTAGATATGGAATGCCAAAGAGGTAAACTAGGATGGCACCCAGGGATAGGTGGTATAGGTTGGGAAAAGTGCATGTTCACCTTGAAAAGTCTATAGGATATCCAGAGAGGTACAGAATAAGTGCTTGGAAATATTGCTGTACAGTTTAGATGAGAAAACAGGATAGGCAGTTAAATTTTCAAGTCACTATTTCACTGACATAGGGCATTTAAAGGGGCACTGGTGGTTCAGTGGTAGAGTTCTCACCTTTAATGTGGGAGACCAGGGGTTTTTTCCTGCTAATGTACCTTATGTGTAGTAAAATTTTGCTGAAGATAGTGCAAAAACGATAGCACCAGTACATCGACAGGGAACTACCAGAAAATCAAGCCAGATTTAGAAGAGTATGTGGAACAAGGGGTATCATTACTGATATTACATGGATCTTGGCCAAAAGCAGAGAATAGCAGAAGCATGTTTGCTTGTGTTTTATTGACTATGCAAAGGCATTCGACTGTGTGAATCTAATAAATTATGGATAACATTGCAAAGAATGGGAATTCCAGAACAGTTTATTTTGCTCATTCAAAACCCGTATATACACCAAGAAGTAGTCGTTGAAACAGAACAAGGGGATACTGTCGGGTTTAAAATCAGGAAAACTGTGGTCGAGGTTGTATCCTTTCACTATATTTATTCAATCTGTATGCTAAGGAAATAATTCGAGAAGCTGGACTATATGAAGAACGCGGTATTAGGACTGGTAGAAGACTCATTAATAACCTGCAATATGCAGATAATACAACCTTGCATGCTTCAAGCAAAGAAGACTTGAAACACTTACTGATGAAAATCAAAGACTACAGCCTTCAGTATGGATTATCCCCAACATAAGGAAAATAAAAATCCTCACAACAGGACCAATGAACGTCATGATAAACGGAGAAAAGATTGAAGTGATCAAGGATTTTGTATTACTTGGACCTACAATCAACACCCATGGAAGCAGCAGTCAAGAAATCAAATGATGTATTGCATTGAGCAATTCTGTTGCAAAAGAACTCTTTAAAGTGTTCAAAAGAAAAGATGTCACTTTGAGGACTAAGGTGCACCTGACCTAAGCCATGGTATTTTCAATCGCCCATATGCATGCGAAAGCTGGGTAATGAATAAGGAAGACCGAAGATGAATTGATGCCTTTAAATTATGGTGTTGGCAAAGAATATTGAATATACCATGGAATGCGAAAAGAAAGAACAAGTCTGTCTCGGAAGAAGTACAGCCAGAGTTCTCCTTGGAAGCAACAATGGTGAGACTTCATCTTGTGTACTCTGCACATGTTATCAGAAGGGACAATTCCCTGGAGAAGGACATCATTCTTGGCAAAGTAGAGGATCAGCAAAAAAGAGGAAGACCCTCGACGAGATGGACTGACACATGGCTGCAGCAATGGGCTCAAACATAACAACATTGGTGAAGATGGTGCAGGACCGGGCAGTGTTTCGTTCTGTTGTCCATAGGGTTGCTATGAGTCAGAAGCAACTCGATGGCACCTAACAATGCACCTCATGTGTAGTCAACACCTGTCTGCCAGTGGAGACTTGTGTGTTGCTGTGATGGTGAACAGGTTTCAGTGGCTCTTCCAGTCTAAGACTAGGAAGAAAGGCTGTGTGATCTACATCTGAAAATCAGCCAACAATGACCCTATGGGTCACAGTGGTCAAATCTTCAATTGATTGTGGAGACAGTGCAGGACTGGTCAGTATTTCATTCAGTTGTTCATGGGGCTGACTCCAACATAGCTAAAAATGTTTCACTGAAAGTTTTTTTTTGGCTATCCATTTATTCATTCAGCAACCATTTAGTGAGTCCTTGTTTTATGCCATGAGCTTAATCTAGTGTTAGAAATAAAACTAGTGTCCATGTCTTCATGAAGTTTACAACCTAGTGAATATAGACGTGTGTATCCAGAAATTTTTAAAAATAAATATTTTTGTGAGTTTATTCTACATGCCAATACTGTACAAAGTACATTTTCCAAAAAATCACCTAATTGTACAAGACCATTGTTAAATAAGGAATAAATATTAGTTTTAATTTATACATAATAGAGCACATGAAATTTTAAATAAGTTTCTCCAAGCCATATAGCTAATAGCAGAATCAGAATTCAAACCTAGGTTTTTTCTGACTCTAATCCTCTTAACTCCTGTACTGCATAGATAATAAAAGAGCCTTGAATAAGCAATCTGGGAAATACTCCTATGAAAGGGAGGCCAACAGAAGATAGCCCAGAAGCAATGTAGGGAAGGAAGCGGAGATATAAAGGGAAAGAGAATTGCCCCCAATGAGAAGACTTTGGGGACAGGCAGGAATGAGGTATAGGGACAGTCCACTGGGTCAAAAGCTCCCAGAAGTGTGAGGTCACACAGTGTGCAGAGAATCCACTGAAGTTAGCTATTAGAAGGTTAGGTGTGACCAGAGAGCAGCCAGAGCCAGAGATTGAGGGTGGATTGGAGACAAATAAGTGGCAACATTGACTGTGAGAATATATCAAGTAATATAATTGAAGAGAATTTGGGAAGGAGAGTAGAGATACATTGCCTTAGTGATGGGGTAATTAGAATCAAGATGGTGGTTTAACTGGAATAATCCCACTTTGTATGTTGTAGATAAATTTCAGGGTTTTTTTCAACAAAAAAAAATTCCATATTGTTACACTTTGAGGGCACTTTTGTTCCAGAGTCTTTGGCTGAAGACTGTTCACTTCTTGCAATTTTATAATAGCCAGAATTCTAGTGATGTTTTATTTGAGGAAACAAAGTAAACACTCGTAAAAAGTAAATGTAGTTCACATTGCTTTATTATCTGGCCAGAGTCAAAGTATGACTCTGGTTCAAAAACTAAAGCTCTAGCCAAACTAAGTAGTTGAGACAAAGGTCATGAATACCCCACTGCCATAAGTAGGGGTATTATGATATAGGGTGTGGTGTTCTTTGTGGAAGAAATATGTAGCCACTGTGTCTTTAAGAACTGCTAAATCCTATCATTTTACAAAGTGATGTGTATAATTCAAGCCATGATTTGCCTACGACGCTGAGAAAAACAAGATGGAAAAACATGATTTCTGGCACGAGAAAACAGATCACAAGTGCTACACAGGGAGGCAGGCCCAAAGCCTGGAATTTGATGAACACTTGAAGGCATCACCTTGAACTTCATCAGTTTATTAATAGTTTTTGCAAACTTAGTCATTTAATTTACTCATGTTTGGAAAAAACAAAACAATTTCACAGTAATAACAATCAGCTTGATCTTTGGGTAAGTTTTTATGCTTTCCCTTTGAAAAACTCATTAGGATCTCTAAAGGGCCCATCCTTTAATCATCCCGGGTTAAAATAATAAGGAATAACACTAATGTAATTTTAATAATACCTTGTCAAAAACTAATGTTCCTCAAAAATGGATATATTACTTACAGTACATGGTAGAACAGAGAAAGATGAGATAGAAAATTTCTAATTTATTTATGCTAATACTGCTCTGGTAAGTGTGGGACCAGATGGTAGAGCTAGCATACAATGAAGGGATTTTTAAAGTAAGGTTTTAAAAATAAACATTTGTGATTCAAACCTCTGCTTTAATAGCACTGGCTGGGCAGATGACCTTTTTTCCTAGGACTGTTTCTCAACAAAGCTATCGGAAAGCTTCTCCAGGTAAATTTCCAACAATGTCTACCCTTACTTGCCACCTCCCACCCCCCGGAAAATATTCACCTCTCAAGGTAGTTGATATGAGAAGTTTGTCGAGAAGACACTGTTCATCTTATAGCATACCTGTCAAATGACAGCCTGTGATTTTAAGATGTGCTTAATAGTCTAAGGACACAAAGTTATTATTTAAAAACCCCAAAGCTGGTTTTAAATTGTGGTATTCCAGGGAGAAAACACATGTAACTAATCTAGCTATCATATCAATGTTACTTATTTCTATTCTGATGAATTATTACACAACTCTATGCAATTAAGCTTTTTAAACACCAGAGCACATTTTGACACAGACAATCCATTCCATAGGCGCCCTCATGGTGCAGTGGGAAAGCACTTGGCTGCTAATGAAAGATGGGCGGTTCAAATCCACCGGCAACTCTGTGGTAGAAAGATGTGGCAGTCAGCTTTTGTAAAGATAACAGATTTGGAAACACTATGGGGCAGTTATACTCTGTCCTGTAGGGTCATTGTGACTCGAAATTGACTAGATTGCAGTGGTGTTGGTTTGGTTTTGGTTAATCCATTCCATTCCCTTTTTTCCGTTTGATACTTTCATTTTCTCTCTGTCTTCCTCCTTCTTCCTTTCCCCTCATGAAGACAGCTTTATAATTTAAATCTTGAGTATCTTGTTTATATTATGGTGTTAATGAACAAAACTTTACCTCTCCACCAGGTGAAAATAATCTTTTTCCTTTCTGTTTCCTCAGAGCATTTTGTCTAAGGTTTTTGTAGTAGATGGTAACAGTGATGCATTCCCCCTTTCCCTCTGCTGTTATGAGTTAGGCTGTTGATGATTCACAAGTATAACCCCTCCCAGGAGTTACTCTGATGCACTGGAAGCCAACTGTACTGGAAATGCCCAGGAGTGGGAGATTCCAAATTACACAGGCAGAATAGGGATGAGAGTTAGACTGGCTTATTTGGGGTACAAATAACCAACCTCTCTCCTCAACCTCTTGGAACCTTTTTTACTCCAGAGACACTCCATGGGATCAGACTGAGGTTCTCCTTTCCATGTTCTGTCCTGGCTTCCCTCACAGGTTGCATCAGAGGGCATCCACTCAATATACCATTTACGTAAGAATCCCATCTCAGACTCTACTTTCAGGAAAGTAGACCCAAGACACTTATGTTAGAGTACTTGCCACTCTTTAACTTGTGAAGTTCTGTAGATACCTGTTTGAATGATGATATTTCAGTATATTGCCCCACCTATTAAGGCATTTACATTTTAAACTGTACTAATTACAGCCATGAAAACTCTATGTCGCAATTCTACTCAGTAACACACAGGGTCATCATAGGTCAGAATCTACTCGAAGTCAACTAAGTACAGCAACAATAACAATGCCTTAAGATAAAGACAAGAACATACAAACAGTAAAGTTTTTGTCATTGTAGGTGAATACTTTGCACATCAGAGGCCATTCTGAAGTCACATCCATGGCTGAGGATGCTACCTTAACCCATTGCAAGTACCCTAAGTATTATTTATCTTTTCTCATAGTTTCCCTAGATAAATATGTGAACCAGGAACTTAAAAATGCTACGTTATATAGGTAAATAATTATTAACCAATCAAATAAAATCAAGTCACCTAACCACTTATTTCTCTATCCATATGTCGCTGTTTAGTGTCCCACAAAGGCACATTTAGCAGAGTGGTTGAGAGAGTCACAGTGTGTTCGAAAGCATCCAGAGCTGAGTTCAAATCCCAGTTCTGCCACCTATTAGATATGGCTCATGGGAAAGTTATATAACCTTGCCAAGTTTTCTTTTCCTCATCTATAAAATGAGGAGAGCAGTAAGATACCAAATTTGAAGAATTTTGTGAGGATCAAAGCTGGCCATAGAGTAAGAATTTAACAGTTTTCAGCCATTTTTATTCTGAAATGTCTTAATGCATTTTATAATAGAACATATTAGATAAAATCACTCCTTATTTCCTGGGGTTTTATGCATCAACTCCTACTAGGTATCTCCAGGTCTAGCCTAGAAATCAGGAGGACGATTAGAAGAATGGATGGAATAAATCCCAGTTTACCACCAGGACTTCAAGAAAGCAGCAGTTTCAGCCTTCCTATAAAGAGAATCAATATTGAAATCATACACAGAAGACACATATTACATGGTCACAGCACTTTCCAGGACTCCCTTTCTCTCTCTATCTCTCTGGCAGATACGCAAAGAGGGAAATGACTCAGAGAAACACTGAATATTCCAATATTCCCTATCAACATACTTTTTGGAATTTTCTAGTATATATCTTAGACTGGTACAGAAACATAGTGAGAAAAGTCATCCCTTAGTTCCTAAATTTATCAAGGGGAGACTCTACATTAAATATTAAACAGACTTTGCAGTCTTTCTCATACTGTCCCATACACTAATAGTCATATTGTAAATGACTGTTAAATTCTTTTTTTTTTTTATTTATTTTAATGTACTTCAGGTGAAGGCTTACAGAACAAATAGTTTCTCATGAAACAGTAGTGCACATGTTATTTTATGACATTGGTTAACCCCACAACATATTAACCCTCTAAATTCTCAACCTTTTTTTTTTTGGTGAAAATACACATAGCCAAAGATACACCATTTCAAACACTTCTACACACACAGTTCAGTGACATTGACTACGCTCTTCGAATTGTGCTGTTATTCTCACTTAAGATGAAGGCTTACAGAACCAAATAGCTTCTCATTTAACAGTTACCACAAATGTTGCCCTATGACAATGGTTAACAATCTCACAACACATCAACAGTATCCTTACTCAACCTTGTGTTCCCTATCACCAGCTTCCTTGTCCCCTTCTGCTTTCTGGCCCTTGTCACTGGACTCCTGTACCTTGTTAGTCTCATTTGGTTTTACGAGGCTGTCCACTCCCAGGCT
>NW_004443971.1:1761956-1776945 GCF_000243295.1 Trichechus manatus latirostris
TGTTTATCTTTTGGATTTCTAATTGTTGTTTTTGTATAATTTTTAGTTGTGAATTTATTTTAGCATTTTGTTCCTGCATCATCTTCCTAAATTCTTCCAATTTTTTGTCTGTATTTTCCACGATTTTGTCTATTTTTTCCTCATGTTTGTCAGCTTTTTGCTTCAGTTCTTGGAAAATTCCGAGTGTTAGAGATTTGAATTCCCTATCAGGTACTTCTAGTGCATTTTCCTCCACAGGAGACTCATCTGGTGTTTTATTTTGGATGCCTACTGGAACCATCCTGTCCTGTCTTTGTAAATGTTTTGATATTGTCTGCTGTTTTTGGGGCATTCGGTCTTTTTTTCTCTCGTTTATTGATTGTAGATTTGTTTGTTTCGTCCCTTTTTAAAAAAAAAAATTACTATGTCTGAGCAGGTGGACTGCATGCTCTTTGTTGTTTGCTTGTCTGTGCACTCAACACTTTTCACCTCTTTCTCCAACTGGCAGGTTCAGTCACTCAGATATGGTACAGCAGGGCAGGTCTAGCTGAAGAGGAGCCACTGTGATAGGTTGTTTGTGGTACTCACTACAGCCACCCTGGCGGGTCGGTAATCAGTGCTGGGCAGGTTCCAGTAGGCTGTGCCTGCACTGTTTGGTGGTGTGATGTCAAGCGCACGGTGCAGGTAGGCAGGATGCAGCAGGGAGATGCTTATGTGTGGAGCTAAGATGGATATGGGAGAGAGGAGAGAGGAACAGGGGCCAAAAAATAAACAAACAAACAAAAAAGAATGCTAGGGAAGCTTGCCGTTCGAGTGGAGAGATGAGAGACTATGAAATGGAGAAAAACAGAAAGGGGAAGAGGAATAAAAGAATGAACAAATAAAAAGCAGAAAGGTTAAAGAACCGCAAAGTTCCCAGGGATCCCACCGATGCAGCTATGAGGTCTGGGGAAGTCGCTCTCAGGTGTCGCAGCACAGCCTGGCCAGAAGGCACAGAGGCTTACAACGTCTGGTATTCAGGGATCAGAAAGAGAAGGAAGATATAGAGAGACGATAAACTGAGCAATGAAGAAAGACAAAAAACGAAAAAGAGGGAAAAGAAAATGAAACAAATCAAAAGAAAAAAAACAAGAAAGGCCCCCCAAAAAAAACAGAAAAAAAAAGCATAAAAAATAATGTCCTCAGGGATCCCTTCGCACGTTTGTGGAAGCCGAAGGGGAGTTCCTTGCCACGCAGCTCCGCCTGGCCAGAAAGGGCTCCCAACTCAAGAAAAGGAAAAGAAAACAAACAAACAATTCAAAACAAACAAATGAACAAAAGCCCCGGGATCCCACCAGCGCAGTAGCCCAGACTGGGAAGCAGCTCCACACTCGAATGGAGCTCTGCAGCCCCTCAGGAAAAAGCAAAGATGGTGTATGGAGCCAAACACTCGAGAAAAAGGAGGGGGAGGCAGCGAGAGGCAAGCAAGAAATCAAAAGAGTCAGGAAAAAAAAAAACAGCACCAGCAGCCAACAAATGGCACCCAGAGAGCCAGCCAGTGCGGGGCGGTGCCCCTGGACAAGAGACTGCATCCGCGGGAAGCAGAGGAGGCTGAGAGTGGGTGAAGAAGGGCAGAGAGTGGGAAAGCATATATCACAAATTGCCGGCGCTCTAGAGCCCCTCAGGAAGAAGCAAAGATGGCGCCCAGAGCCAGGCACTCGAGCAAAAGGAGGGGGAGGTGGCTAGAGGCAAGTGAGAAATCAAAAGCAGCAGAAAAAAAAAAGCAACACTAGCAGGCAACAAATGGCACCCAGAGAGCCGCCCACCCGGGCGTGTGGAATCCAAGCAGCTGGCGCCCCCCGGCCAAGAGACCGTGTCCGCGGGAAGCAGAGGAGGCCAAGCATGGGTGAAGAAGGGTGAAGAGTGGGAAAGCGCACACCACAAATCGCCGGCGCCCTGGAGCCCCCCAGGAAGAAGCAAAGATGGCACATGGAGCCAGGCCCTCTAGTGAAAGGAGGGGTAGGCGGTGAGAGGCAAGCGAGAAATCAAAAGAAGCAGGAAAAAAAAGCAACACCAGCAGCCAACAAAGGGCACCCAGAGAGCCGCCCGCCTGGGTGTGTGGAATCCAAGCCACTGGCGCCTCCTAGTCAAGAGACCGTGGCCACGGGAAGCAGAGGAACAAACGAACAAAAGCCCCGGGATCCCACCCGCGCGGCAGCCCAGACCGGGAAGCAGCTGCACACTCAAATGGAGCCCCGCAGCCCCTCAGGAAGAAGCAAAGATGGCGCCCGGAGCCAGGCACTCGAGCAAAAGGAGGGAGAGGTGGCGAGAGGCAGGTGAGAAATCAAAAGAAACAGAAAAAAAAAGCAACACTAGCAGCCAACAAATGGCACCCAGAGAGCCGCCTGCCTGGGCGTGTGGAATCCAAGCAGCTGGCGCCTTCCAGTCAAGACTGTGGCTGTGGGAAGCAGAGGAAGCCAAGCCGGGGTGAAGAGGGGTGGGGGGTGGGAAAGCATACACCAAAAATTACCAGCTGTTTTGTCTCCCGCTGGATGCTCCGTGAGGCTGCTTTCTCGTACCCCCGTTTCCTGGTCTCCAATAGGAGTCCAAGATGGTGGATCCATGCTGCGTTAGCGGTAGGGGACCGCTGCATGAATCTCTCCTCGCTGTCTGTTCTCTGTCAGTTTTCTCACTCCATTTGGTGCTTGGCTGAGTTATCTCTTCATTTGATTGTTTAGGGTTTCAGGATTGTTGTATTCTCTGTATGGCTTAGTTTTTCAGATCTTTGCTGTGGAGGGAGGGTGTGGTGCTTCTGCCTAGCGCTCCATTTTGCCAGAATTTGACTGTTAAATTCTTGATGGACTAAGATAAAGTAAATCTGCATACCAGTGGAGGAGAGGTTATGTTTCAAAGGAAATAATAATAATAATATATGACAAAAGAGAAACAAAGAAATTCATGACAAGGAAATAGCAAAGACAAGGATAATTATGCAGCTGTGAGGACAACATGAACCACAACAACAAAGGTTCCTTCCACCTCAAAGACTTGATCATTTTATGTAATTATGAATTACTGTATTACCCCTTTTATTTACAAAATACTGTACATAGAGATGGCATCTCACAAATTCATGATGGATGGAGTCAAGTAGTCTGGCATAATGAAGAGGTAATGCTGGTCTGTGGCCTAATAAGAGGGTAAGACAATCAGTGAAGGAAGAGTTCAAACACTTGGGATCATGAGGCAATTGGCATGCAATCTGGAGCCAGGCATCCTTTCCCCACAGACAAGCCAGAGAATGGGCTTGTATTCTAAAGGTCACCTGGAAGTTAAATCACCCAGGCCCAATTTCACATAAAATACATCTCTTCGGGCAAATTTCTTATCCCAGGGCTTTCTGAAACTTACCAGTTGTGGATAAAAAAAGAACTATCAAATGAATATAGTAATCATGATTTTAATTTTTTATGCTATCCTCAGGCCCATAGCAGGAGGTAAAAAGTAACTTGTTGAATGGATAAATAAATGCCAAGTTCTTCACAGCCATGTAAAACACTGGAGTAAGATTGGTTCTAGATTGTTTAGAAGTAGAGGAACCAAGACTCCTAAAACACGAGTTTGCTCACTTCATATCAGTATGCATCATTAACACTCCCCTGTGTGCCCACTGAGGACACTGGGCGTTCATTGGTAGAACTCCCATCTTTCATGTGGAGATCCTGTTTGGATTCCCAGCCAATGCACCTCATATGCAGCCACCACCATTCTGTCAGTGGAGGCTTGCCTGTTGCTAGGTTGCTAAACAGGTTTCAGTGGAGCTTTCAGACTACCATAGATTAGGAGGAAAGGTGTGGTAATCTACTTCTGAAAATCAGCCAAAAGAAACCCTATGGATCACAACAGTCCAATGTCAAACTGATCTTGGGGATGGTGCAGGATGAGACAGGGTTTCCATCTGTTGTGCCTGGCGTCACCATGAGTCAAGGGCTGACTAGATGGCAGCTAACAATAACAAGGTGCCCAGCACTTGGCTGTTTAGTGGTAATAAAGAGAATGTTACCTGCGGATTCAAGCCTCAGGAAACTTGTAATCCAGTTTAGAGTGCTTACAATCTAGCCAGGGAAATACACATTTAAGTATTAAAACACAGTATTTTAAATTGCTTTCTGCCACCGCCCACACTGCCACCACAACCTGTGCTGACTCCACCACCTGCGATGCTGCCACCACCAGTGCTGATTCCACCAAGTGCACCACCACCACCACCTGCACTGCCACCACTGTATGCACTGCTGCCACCACTTGTGACGCTGCCACCATCGGTGCTGAATCCACCACCCGCACCACTGCCACAACCCATGCCAACTGCACAACCTGCACCATCATCACCATCCATGCTGCAGCCACCACCAGCATCATGGCCACCACTTGCGTCACTGCAACAACCCATGCTGACTCCACTACCTGCACTGCTGCCACAACCTGCAGCCTCGCCACCACTCGCACCACCATCACCACCGCCACCACCACCTGTATCATGGTCACCACCCGCACCAACAACACCCACATCATGGTCACCAACTGTTCTACCATCACCAACCGTATCGTGGTCACCACCAGCACTGTAGACACCACCCACAACCCCATCACCACCCGCACCGAGTCACCATTCGCACCATTGCCACCACTTGCATCATGGTCACCAACCACACCACCATCACCAGCCGCACCTTGTCCACCACTCGCAACATGATCACCACTCACGCTGCTGCCACAAACCCCCGCCGCCATCACCACTAGCACCAACACCACCCACATCAGTGCCTCCACTTGCGCTGCCAATACCACACACGCCATCACAACCCGTGCCACTGCCACCACCCGTCACCGCCACCACCTGTGCAATCACCATCATTCACACTGCTGCCACCACCCACACATCTGCATGACAGTTGTGTCATTCACATGACGTCGTGTGTTATTCATATGACATCATATGTCATTCACATGACCGCCACACGTGGAACACTCCAGTTAATTGGCCTAATAACATGTTTAGTTCTTCTGTTCTATCTCCTAGTTCATTGTGTAGTGTTTGGGGTCTTAACATTTTGCAAGTGGCCATCCAAGGTACAACTGACCTAGAGCAACAGAGAAAGAAAGTGATGAAAAGGAGGAGGAAATGGAATGTGTGGATAATTGCTTCCATGAACAACTGCCTCCTTTGTCGTAAGACCAGAACAATGGGATGGTGTCAAGCTACCATTACTGAATATTTTGATCAAAGATTCTATAGAGAAATCCTTATCAAAAGGGAGAAAATGCAGAACAGAATTTCAAATTCTCATGCACTCCAGACTTCTGGAGCCATGAGGGTTGAGTGAACCCCTGAAACTATTGCCATGAGATAATCTTTAAACCTTAAACCAAAAATACCCGCTGAAGTCCTCTTAAAACCAAACAGCGGTTTAACTTAACTAGTAAAGAATGTCTGCCTTGAGTACTGTGCTCTTTTATGATTACGGGATCAAATTGACAATAGCAACTTGAAAGATTAGATAAGAAGCTTAGGGGGTAGTGAGTTTATGTTAATGGGGAAAGAACAACTCTGAAAAGGAGGGTGATATGGTTGCATAACTCCAAGAATGTAATCAATGTCACTGAATTGTAGCAACTGTTGAATTGGTGTGTGTTCTGCTATTCATATTCTCAACAACAAAAATAAAAATTTATATATATATACATATATATATATATATATGTATATATATATATGAAAACTCTATGGATCACAACTTTCTGATCTTGTTCTGCATGGGGTGTCCCGGAGTCAGGGACTGACTTGACCACAGTTAACGACAACAGCAATAACAACTACAACATCATATATTTTATAAAACACTGTGATCATTTTAAGAGCTGAAAATTTTTTGTTGGAAACTCATAATCAGCGTACCTAGAGTAACAAGAGTAAAACAACATTACTTCATGATCCAAAAACAAATATTGTTTGGGATTATGAAAACCAGTAACACTTGTTGAAAGAAGAAGACATTACCGAAAGATAAAAACATAAAATTTGGGAAGTAAAACTAAGTAAGAAATGCCTGGATGAGGCTTTACCGTTTTCATGTCGTCTGTTTTAAGTCTTCTGTTATGTTTAGGACTTTGGTCAAAGTATTTTATATGCAATTATCAGAGATAAAACTCAAGAGCAAACTCATTCTCCTCTTTCCCTATAAAATATTTGGATATGGGATAAGCATCCTACAACTGCCACAACTGACTTGTACTTCAGGCTCTCAAGTGTCTTCATAAACAAAATACAATTTTCCAACTCTTTACTGTGTTGTTACAGAGAATGTGAAGATTGGTTTCGTGAGTGTGGACTTGGCGTGAAAGGCATCTGATTCCCAGAGCTCTTCAATGTCTCTGCAGCATTCACAGTACTGAGATCTGCATCGTTGTTTAACCTTCTTTCACAAAACTGCTGAGTTTAGGAAATCAAGATGTTTTCAGCATGGTTTCAGCCCCTCTGCAGACAAAAAATAAAATTGACTAAAATAAATTCACAAATTGCTATATTATATATACTTCCACTTTTCTTGAGACCTACAGTAGAAAATAGAAATTTTGGACATTATTTTGTTAAGATGAGAGCATGGTAAACTTTGAAAAGTAAGTTAAAGTAACACTGAAGCTTTACTTTAAAATCTCAGTATACAGGCATTGAAATGTTAATGATACAACTAATCAAGTCATATCATTAGGGTCAACAAATGTTTTACGTGCAGTGGCTTTATTTCAACAACTCCATTTCCTATGGCCTAAGAGTGGGAGAAAAATATACTGAAATTATTGAAAACCTAAATTTTAATGATAAGAGTTAGGTTACTCTATCCATGGAAACAAACACAAATAAAAATTTATAGAGAATGAGTGGAAATGAATGTTAACTGAAATCGCTGATAGCAAATTTCCTGGGTTTGCACATTTCAGATACTTATTTTGAATGTTAGAGTGTTCAGCAACTTCCATCCTTCAATTATTTCAAATCAATCAAATACTAATATTAGTTTTTGCACAATTTTTGTGAGGGAGTGACGCTTATTAGTGAGTACCTAACTCCAAAAAAATAAAATCCTATGCTGAATATCAGGTGAAACTTTAGGGTTATCTTTGATTGCATAACTGACCACATTATTTTGGTGAGGTACAATATTTTATACTGGGATATAATAATTTGGTCATATTAAATGGTCATTCTTATTATCTCTATCCTTTTTTAAATTTTAATTTTATTTAATATTACTATGTTACAATTTTCATTTTCTTTTTTTTCTTTCAAGAACCAATAAAACGTTGCATTATGGTGTCTAGTATATAAGCATATTTGTTCTTCAGCATAGTTAAACACTTCCCAGTAGGGTCTGATGCCATCTTCCTATTAACCTTGCTGCCTGGATTTCCAGACCACTCTCAGTTTGACAGAGGGTAAAGATGCTTTGTCCTTGCACCCGTTATAACTGAAGACCTCTAGCTGGTCTAGTGCAATGGGAAAAGAAAAGAGATTCCTGTCACTGCAGGTCGCCCAGATTAAAGCTTGAAAAGGCAGAAATTTTAACTCTGAGTGAAGCTCAGGGTGTTAATTATTATGCTTATTAAGGAAAATATCTAAAACTTGGAAATAAGGTTAAGTGATGACTGCATGATAGAGCACTGTTTAAGAAGGCTGTTTACATATCTACAACTCTGTACAGTTAGAGGCTAACTTATAGAAAATGAAGTGTGATGGTTTTCTTTTCTGTCCACTAGAAAAGATAACCTCAAAGATTATGGTTTTCTTGCCAGTTTTTATAACAAATCTTGTATATAATTTAGCAATCTTATCACCACATTCCTCCCTCCCTTCCCCGCTATTAAAAAAATACAAGTTTTTAACTTTTGAACTACCTTTGTTATCCTTCTGGTTCCCTCATGAAATAATTTAAATAAAAAATTGGCATACACCCCCATTTTATGAGAATTATGAGAATATTTTATGAGAATTGTGTTTTTAATATTGTAAGAATTCTAGGGACTTCTACCTTCACATCACTGGTCAGAACTGTGCCAAATGACCATTGCTAGCAGCAAGGAAGGCTGGCAATTTGAAGATTCAGTTGTTAGTCTCTGTAGGCTCAGAAGGAAGGAAGAGCCTACAATAATTGTCACTAATTGAATGTGTGTGTGGTAAAGATGACAGGGGAGCAGTGAGAGAGGAATCAAGAATGACTCTCATATGAGGCTGGGTAGTAAATTTACTGAGATGAGGAAGACTAGAGAATAGGCAGGTTGGCATTTTATTAATATTAAGCACTGAGAGGTTGAAAGCTTTAATTCTTTTATTTTTTTAGATGACATCCACTGATTTACCCCTATCATTCTGTGTGATTACTGTGTACTGGAGATTTTAGATAAAGAAAATTCATGTGTAATTATCCAAATCCTTGTAATAATTGGTCAACTGGGTAGCAAATTTCCACCTGTCAATTATATAAGGGAGTGTTTCACCCTAATGAAACTATTACGACATTTGCATTAAACAAGTGGTGTTACATTAGATTTGTGGCCCTCAAGAAGATTTTTCAGAAGAATAATTATATTTACCTTCAATTTACTGCAAAATAAAATGTATTTGCAATGTAGGAATTACTTAGAACTTTTAATTGAAATGTGTAGTAAGAAAATGAAATGTTTTATGGAATATAAAAAAATGTAAAAATACCTTTTCATATGCAATGTTTTATTTTAAGATACTAAGTTTATAAATATTATCAGAAACAACTTTATTTTCTTTTTCTTAGGAAATAGACCCTCTATATTTAAACCCTTTATCTGCCAAACTTCAACTACATAACCCAATAAAGTTTAATTATTTATTATCCAGATTCTTCCCCATTTACAATTTAACTAGATGATGATGTGGCAAATAAGGACACCTAATCACACCACTGACATTGGTTATGGACTGAATTGTGTCCCCTAAGAAGACAGACTGAAGTCCTAACCTCTGTACCTCTGAATGTGACCCTGTTTGAAAATAGGGTCTTTGTAGATATTATCAGTTAGGTTGACATGAGGTCATACTGGAGTAGGGTGCATCCTAATCCTATATGATTGAGATTCTTATAAAAGAGGGGAAGATACACAGAGACAGGGACAGAGGAAGGATGCCAAGTGATGCTGCAGCTACAAGCCAAGAACACCTGGATCTACCAGAAGCTAGCAGACAAGTATGGGAAAGATTCTCCCTCAAAGCACTCAGAAGGAATCAGCACAGCAGACACGTGATCTCTGACTCCCAGCCTTCAGAACTGTGAGACAATAAACTTCTGTTCTTACAAGCCACCCAGTTTGTGGTATTTTGTTATGGTGGCCCTAGGCAACTAACATCATCCATCTTGTACAATTATTAATTTCCAAGATTTGTACTGCCTTAGAGGACTTTATGCATAGTACTTTAAAAACCATTTAGGATACTTCTTTAAATAAGATTTCTCCCACTAAAACAATGAATTTTTACAAAGCTGTCTCTTCCAGACTTTCCATGTTCAGTTACCAAGTCATGCACATTCTGCCTATGCAATATATCTTCTATCTGCTCTCTCTTTTCAACCCCACAATCGTTGTCTGTAGCCTGATCTACCAACCAAACTCACTGCTGTTGACTCTGTAGGATAGAGTAGAACTGCCCTGTAGGGTTTCCAAGGCTGTAAATCTTTACAGAAGCAGACTGCCACATCTTTCTCTTGCAGAATGGCTGGTGGGTTCCAACTCCTGATCTTTTGATTAGCAACTGAGAACAGTTTAACCACTGCGCCACCAGAGTTCCTGGCCTGATCTACAATTGGCTATATTAATGTTTCTCTTCCTCACTAGGCTACAATAACTTCCTATAGGTTTCTTCCTTCCAAATCATTCCAATCTTGATGTATCTTCCTAGAACAAAGGTTACAGAATGTAATTCCTTTGTTTTAAGATGTTCATATGTTCCCATTGCCTACAAAGTTCAAACTGGTTTCAAACTACTTCTCTGGTCTCATTTCTTACTACATGCCATCTCTCACCTATGCTTCAATTTCAACTGCAAATACTCTGATCCCAAATGAACTTTTGTTCTTATCTGCCTTTGTGAATGCCTTTCCCTCAACCTGGAATGCTCTTTACCTTCTTTTTCTGCCTCATAAAATTCACTCATCCTTCAAGGTCCAGCTCAAACACCATCATTTCCTTTAGGGAGGTCTACATGGTCTACCAGTCTGAAACAGATTAATCATTGCTCTGGATACCCATATAATTTGTACCTCTGTGGAAGCATTTCTTTTTTAGAAGTCTTCTTGACTCCTTGCCATCTTGAAGCTCATAGAAAAATATGAACAAATACAAAAAAGAAATGTCACAAATACAGATATGAAGTGTCCAAGTTCAGACATCGTGTCTAGCAAGTTAAGATAATTTCTCAGAGGCAGGGCCAAGACGGCAGAGTAGTCAGACAGCTTCCTATATCCCTCTTACAACAAAGACCTGGAAAAACAAGTCATTTGATTGTATATGAAAATCTAGGGGCCCCGAACAAGGCAAAGTTGAGGAATCAGACTGAGTGGTAGGGGGAGAGGGAGACGGTTCAGAAGAAGCGAGAAGTGCCAGACTGGGCTCGGCTCAAGCTGCAGCTCTTCAGCCCTGACCTGATAGGAGGTGCGCTGGGAAGCAGACATACAGCTCCGTGCGTGTGCTCCGGAGGCAGTTTCCACGTCAAGAGAGATCCGGCAGCAGGGATTCAGCCTGGACACTCTGAGCCAGTGAAAAGCAGCTCCCAAGTGGCTAAAGATAACTACATGCATATGGCCTTTCGCGGGGATTTAAAAAAAAAAGCCCATTTGGGAAAAACCTCTCTCCCTTTTACCTCCTCTCTTCCCACTCTGCACCAGTCCAGCCTTCCAAAGTCTGTGAGTTCTCTGGGATGGAAGTAGATCCCAAAAGGTGCCCGGACCCATTCTCCTGGACCTGGAGAGGGAACAAATAAGCTACTGGCTCCCCTAAGCCAGGAACTCAGGATTGGCACAGCTCCTTTGCTAGGCACAGGCATAAGGCGTCCACAGACTTTGAGGGCCTTCCACCCCTTTATATACTGGACCCATCTCAACAGCGTAAACCCTCACTACCATAGTACAACAGGGTAAACACCTGAAGTCTAACTTCAACTGTTTCAGGTGTGAAGTGGCAGATTTGTGACCCATGACACAGCCCTGCCCTTTAAGCAGGCACATTTACAGGTCTGCAGCAGGGGCTTGAGGACTGGTGGTTCCACCTACATCACCTAGTCACCTGCTACAGGGGTCCAAGAATAAGTGGTGCCCCCGAGTCTTTACAGCCAACACAATAGGGGGTTGATAGGCCACAAAACTCACCTACCTACTCGCTCTAGGGAATAGGGACATGCTTTCCTTTCAGATACTCAGGGGCAGCCGTCAGCCCCCTGCCTTGCTCAGTGTGTGACCCCCTACTGCAGCCAGATACCTGTGCCTACACCAATCGCCCATGCCTCTCTAAGACTGTAGGTGAGAGCCTGCACCACACACTTGGTGACCGAATGCCTGGACACCTGAGCTGAACCCACACAGCAAAATTTAACAGACTCCTGTGTGCCACATACCTAGTCACAGAACTAACTACCTGGTGACAGGACGTTAGAGCTTCAAAGATGCAAATAATCAAACTAGCGTGCACGAGCAGCCCATTTGGGCATATCAAAACAAAAAAAGAACAAGAAGCTAGGACACACTAAACAAATATAAAATAAATTTATAATAACTTATTGATGGCTTGGAGACAACAGTCAATATCAAATCACATAAAGAGGCGGTCTATGATGGCTTCAACAAGCTCCCAAAATAATCAATAAATTATCTGGAGGAAAAGAATTTCTTGGAATTACCAGAGGCAGAATACAAAAGATTAATATACAGAACTCTTCTAGAAATTAGAAAGGAAATTCTACAGAATGGAGAAAATTTCAAGGAACATACAAAGTAGTAGCAGAACTTAAAAAAGTTATTCAAGAACATAATGACAAATTTAATAGGCTGCAAGAATCCATAAACAGACAGCAATCAGAAATCCAGAAGATTAACAATAAAATTTCAGAATTAGACAACTCAATAGAAAGTCATGGGAGCAGAATTGAGGCACTAGAAGTTAGAATTAGTGATACTGAAGATAAAGCACTTGACACCAACTGATCTGGGGAAAAATCAGATAAAAAAAAAATGAAGAAACTCTAAGAGTTATGTGGGACTTCATCAAGAGAAATAACCTACGAGTGATTGGAGTACCAGAACAGGGGGGATAACAGAAAATACAGAGAAAATTGTTGAAGATTTGCTGACAGGAAACTTCCCTGATATCATGAAAATGAGCATCCTAGATGCTCATCAAACCCCACATAAGGTAGATCCCAAAAGAAAGTCACCAAGACATATCATAATCAAACTTACCAAAACCAAAGATAAAGAGAGAATTTTAAGAGTGGCTAGGGATAAAAGAAAAGTCATCTACAAAGGAGAGTCAATTAGAATAAACGTGGACTACTGAGCAGAAACCATGCACGCAAGAAGGCAATGGGATGACATATATAAAGCCTTGAATGAAAATAACTGCCAGCCAAGAATTATATATCCAGCAAAACTGTCTCTCCAATATGATGGCAAAATTAGGGCATTTCCGGATAAACAGAAGTTTAGGAAATTTGCAAAAACCAAACCAAAATTACAAGAATACTAAAGGGAGTCCTCTGGTTAGATAATCAATAACATCAGATAACAACACAAGACTAGAACACAGGACAGAGCAACCAGATACTGACTCAGATAGGGAAGTTGAAAGTACATCAAACCTAAAACTTTGCAAATAGGGAAACAGAGATATGAATATGTAAAAAAGGACAACATTAAAACAAAAAAGAGGGACTTAAAAAATGTAGACACAGATTTTTCATATGGAGGGGAAGTCAAGGCGATATAAAGAAATAGAAGACTGGTATAAACTTAGAAAAATAGAGGTAAATATTAAGGTAACCACAAAGGAATCTAACAATTCTACAAATCAAAATAAAAAAGTAGAAAAATATAAAGACTCAACAAACACAAAATCAACAACAATGAGACAGATGAAAAAATACATAAAGGAAAACGACTCAGCACAGAAAATTAAGAGGAACAAAGAAACTGTGAACAACACACAAAAAGAGAAATCAGGATGACAGCACTAAACTCATACCTATCAATAATTACACTGAATGTAAACGGACTTAATGCACCAATAAAGAGATAGACAGTAGCAGATTGGATAAAAAAGCATGATCCGTCATATGCTGCCTACAAGAAACACACCTTAGACTTAAAGACACAAAAAGGCTAAAACTCAAAAGATGGAAAAAAATATATCAAGCAAACAACACTCAAAAAAGAGCAGGAGTGGCATATTAATCTCTTACAAAATAGACTTTAAAGTAAAATCCACTACAAAGGATAAAGAAGGGCACTAATAATGATTAAAGGGTCAATACACCAGGAGGACATAACTATAATATTTATGCACCCAACGACACAGCTCCAAAATACATAAAACAAACTCTAACAGCACTGAAAACAGAGATAGACAGCTCCACAATAGTAGTAAGAGATTTGAACATGCCACTTTCCATGAAGGACAGAACACCCAGAAAGCTCAACAAAGACACGGAAGAGCTAAATGTTACAATCAACCAACTTGATCGCATAGACATATACCGAACACTCCACCCAACGGCAGCCAAGTAACTTTCTTCTCCAATGCACATGGAACGTTATCCAGAATAGACCACATATTAGGTCATAAAGCAAGCCTTAACAAAATCCAAAGCATCGAAATATTACAAAGCATCTTTTCTGACCATAAAGCCATAAAGGTAGAAATCAACGACACAAAAAGCAAGGGAAAAAAATCAAATACATGGAAACTGAACAACACCTTGCTCAAAAACTACTGGGTTATAGAAGAAATTAATGATGGAATAAAGAAATTCATAGAATCAAACAAGAATGAAAACGCATCCTACCAGAACCTTTGGGACACAGCAAAAGCAGTGCCCGGAGGTCAGTTTATAGCAATAAACGCACACATCCAAAAAGAAGAAAGGGCCATAACCAAAACATTAACCGTACAACTGGAACAAGTAGAAAGAGAGCAGGAAAAGAAGCCGTCAGGTGCCAGAAGAAAGGAAACAATAAGAATTAGAGCAGAATTAAATGAAATAGAAAATAGAAAAAACAATTGAAAGAGTTAACAAGTCCAAAAGCTGGCTCTTTTAAAAGATCAACAAAATTGATAAACCACTGGCCAAACTGACAAAAGAAAAACAGGAGGGGAAGAAGATAACCCGTATAAGAAATGAGATGGGTGATATCACAACAGACCCAACTGAAATTAAAAGTCATAACAGAATACTATGAAAAATTGCACTCTAATAAATTTGAAAAGCTAGAGGAAATGGATAAATTTATAGAAACTCACTACTACCTAAACTAACACAGAGGTAGAAAAACTAAATAAACCCATAACAAAAGAAGACAATGAAAAGATAATTTAAAAACTCCCAACAATAAAAAAAAAGTCCTGGCTCGGATGGCTTCACTGGAGAATTCTACCAAACTTTCAGAGAAGAGATAACATCATTTCTACTAAAGGTATTTCAGAGCATAGAAAAGGATGGAATACTCCCAAACTCATTCAACACTCTATCACCACTCTTATTCAACATTGCACTGGAGGTCCTAGTCAGAGCAAGTAGGCTAGAAAAAGAAATAAAGGGCATCCAAATTCATAGGGAAGAAGTCAAAGTATCTCTATTTGCAGATGATATGATCTTATACACAAAAAACCCCAAAGAATCCACAAGAAAACTACTGGAACTAATAGAAAATTTCAGCAAAGTTTCAGGATACAAGAT
>NW_004443971.1:1778233-1788771 GCF_000243295.1 Trichechus manatus latirostris
AATATATCCTAGAGAAATAAGAGTTGTCACATAAATAGATATATGCACACCCATGTTCACTGCAGCACTGTTCACCATAGCAAAATGATGGAAACAACATAGGTGCCCATCAACAGACGAATGGATAAATGTATTGTGGTATATCCACACAAGGGAATATTACACAAAGATAAAGAACAATGATGAAGCTGTGAGACATCATATAACATGGAGGAAGCTGGAATTTATTATGCTGAGTGAATTTAGTCAGTCACAGAAGGACAAATACTGTGTAAGACCACTATTATAAGAACTCAAGAAAAGGTGTAAACACAGAAGAAGACATTCTTTGATGGTTACGAGGGTAGGGAGGAAGGGTGAGGGTTATTTACTAACTAGGTAGTAGATAAGAATCATGTTAGGTGAGGGGAAGGACAGCACACGCTACAGGGGTAGTCAGCACAACTGGACTAAACCGAAGCTAAGAAGTTTCCTGAATACAATCAAATACTTTGAGAGACAGAGTAGCAGGGGTAGGGGTCTGGGGACCATTCTTTCAGGGGACATCTAGGTCAATTGGCAAAACAAAGCTTATTACGAAAATATTCTGCATCCTACTTTGGTGAGTGGCATCTCGGGGCTTACAACTTGCAAGCAGCCATCTAAGATGCATCAATTGGTCCCAACCACCTTGAGTAAAGAAGAATGAAGAACATCAAAGACACAAGGAAAGTATTAGCCCAAGAGACAGAAAGGGCCACGTAAACCAAAGACTTTATCATCCTGAGACCAGAAGAACTAGATGGTGACCAGCTATCACCAATGACCACCCTGACAGGGAACACAACAGAGAGTCCCTGATGGAGCAGCAGAAAGCTGGGGTGCAGAACTCAAATCCTAGTAAGAAGACCAGACTTAATGGTCTTACTGAGACTGGAGGAACCCCGGAAAACATGGCCCCTGGATTCTCTATCAGCCCAGAACTAAAATAATTTCCGAGGCTAACTCTTCAGACAGGGATTGGGTCTGGACTGTGGGACATAAAGTGATACTCGTGAGGACTGTACCTCTTAGCTCAAGTAGATATAAGAGACCAAAGGGGCAGCTTCTGTCCAGAAGTGAGATGGGAAGGCAGAGAGGGTTAGGAGCTGGTTGAATGGACATGGGGAATCAGGGACGGAAAAGAGGAGTGTGCTGTCGTAGAATGGGGGGAGCAATTAAGGTCACATAACAATGTATGTATAAAATTTTGTATGGGAGACTAACTTGAAATGTAAACTTCATTTAAACTACAACAAAAAAATAATAATTTCTCAATGTATTTGTAAGTACCTGGTTTGGCAGAGCAGACAGTGCTGTAACTATTCCACGTGAGATAAAGACATCATTATAACCAGCTTTGTAAATTTGATCACATTTAAGAGTTATAGGGTGTTTCAAAATTTTCAACAAATTCCTTTTCTAAGGACATTGCATATTTTGTATTTAAAAAAATTATACTAGATGACCCCAAGAACATTATATGAAACTATGTTAATACATATTTTTTTAAATAAAATTTGAAAGTTGGTAATAGTGTTTATTGAAGGTCATTTCTCTCAGCATACAGACGTAAAAAGAATCCAATTGGCATCTTTCGATGTTTTGTAGTATCTTGATACAGATATTTAAAGGATGATAATATAAACCTAAATATTAAAATACATTTACATTATATATATATCCAACAAGAAAAATTATATACATAATTTTCTCCTTACCATATTAACACTATGACTATGATCCTGACAAACCAATGAAAATACAAACCAACTACCCAATGGACCAGAGAATAAACGCCTTAAATATGATGTACTTGATATCTTGGAAAAGTGACAGTATGTGGTTCTTTCCTCCTTTTTATCTTTTCTTTCTTTTTCTCAATGTTTCAATCTTTTATCCTAAAATAAAAAAAGTTAATGATTACTTCAATAAAAAAGAAGGACACAAAGGCCTTCTTTATTTAAATTTATTTTCAAATAGTGATTATATTCAGTTCAAAATTTAAAAGGTGAAAAATCTCCTTTCCACTCCTATCAACCACCCATCCAGTTTTTCTCAAAAGCAACAACAAATCTTACAAGATTCTTGCAGGTCTTTCCAAGATATTCTATGCATTTAGAGGCTAATAAGTATATGTTCTTCCCTCCACCAACATTTTTTCCATAAATGGGAACATATTTTACACAATATTTTTTTGGGGGTTGTAATTATTTATTTATTTTTTATTGTACTTCAGGTGAAGGCTTACAGAACTAATAGCTTCTCATGAAACAGTAGTACACATGTTGTTTTATGACATTGGTTAGCAACCTCACAACATATCAACCTTCTAACTTCTCAACCTTTTTTTTGGTGAAAATAGACATAGCCAAAGATACACCATTTCAAAAATTTCTACATGCACAGTTCAGTGACATTGACTATGCTCTTCAAATTGTGCTGTTATTCTCACTTAAGATGAAGGCTTACAGAACCAAATAGTTTCTCATTTAACAGTTACTACAAATGTTGCCCTATGACAATGGTTAACAATCTCACAACACATCAACAATATCCTTACTCAACCTTGTGTTCCCTATCACCAGCTTCCTTGTTACACAACATTTTTTATGACTGAAATATATTCCACTGTATGGATGTACCAGAATTAAATCGGTCTACTATTAGTGGACATTTATGTTGTTTCCAATCTTTTGCTATTATAAACAATATTGCTATGAATAACCTACATACGTGTCATTTCACATGTATGAAAATGTCCATAGGATAAATTACTAGAAGTAGAACTGAGGATTAAAGAGTCTACACATTTCTAATTTTAATAGATATTGTCAAATTGCCCTCCACAGAGGTCAAACCAATTCTTTATCTGCTTCCCCAAACCTTAACCAAAATAGTGTGATAACAAACTTTTGAATCTTTGCTAATCTGATAGGCGAAAAACTCTATCTCCAAGTAATTCTAATCTACATTTCTTTTGAGCGAGTTTAAGCATGTTTTTATAAATTTAAGAGCCATTTATGTTTTCTGTTTTGTCAGTTTTCTGGTCATATTATCTGCACTTTTTGTCTATAGGTTTATAGGGATGTTTCTTATTGATTTGCAGGAGCTTGTTACAAATTAAGGAAATTAGATTTTGCAATATGAGTTGCATTTTATTTTTCAGTCTGTCATTTTTCTTTAAACTTTCCTCATGAGTTCTTTGGTGAAATCACACACATACGCATGTACGTACACACATGCACACATATGCAGAAAAGCACATAAATCGTGTAAGTAGAGTTTAACAAGTAATTATAAGGCAAACACCACTATAACCACTATGCAGTGGTTACGCTAATAGACTATTGCTGATACCGTCAGAAGCACCTCTATGTGCCCCTCCCATCACAATCCCTTCTGCCCTAAGAAATTACCACTATCCAGACTTTTTAAATAATTTCCTTGCTTTTTTTGTAGTTTTATTGTAGAGTTTAGTTTTGCTTGTTTTTGATGTTTATATAACTAGACTCATACTACAAATATTTATCATACATTCTTTTGTGTTTTGCTGCTTTTGCTCAAAATAATGTTTGTGAGAACCATCCATCTGTGTGGTACTATACTTCTTCGTTTTCATTGCTGTATGGTATGTCCACACTATAAGTAATTGTATTGTTGATGTATATTTGGGTTGTTCCCCCCCCCCTTTTTTTTTTTTTTTTACTATTATGAACAACACTGCCATGAACATCCTTGTATACAGGTATTCTGGTGTAAAAGTGTATGAGTTTCTCAGGAGAATGTATCTAGGATTGGGACTTCTGGGTCTTTGGGCTCATGCTACATAGGTTAATCTAATTTATTAATTTTTATTTCATGGCTTTTGACTTTGTGATATATGCAGAAAGGCCTTCCCCCATGTAGGATTAAGATTTAATCAAAAACTTCTCAATGGTTTCTTGCAATTCTTTTATGCACTTAAAACTTTGATCCATCTTGAATCTATCCTAGCATAAGGCTGAGGTATGGACCTTCCTTTGTTTTTTTCTTCTGATAGCTAGTTGTCTCAATATTATTTATTAAATAAATCCACTTTTTCCTACTGAATTGGCTGCTTAATCATATACCAAATCTGGTTTTTTTTTAATGCAATGCTTCATTGATCTGACCATCTAGTCTAGGGCTAATACTTCAGTATTTGTAACTCTGTGAAGTTTTTCAATATCTGGCATGGCTAGTTTCCCTCTTATTAGGACTGGCTATCCTTGTGTATTTTTTACTAAAACTTTACAATTAGCTTGCCTACTTCTCCCTTTAAAATTCTGTGATATTTGAGATTGTATTAAATGTTATTAAAATTTAACCTAAACATAGTTGACAGCTTTATCATGTGGAGTATTCCTCCTATCCAGGAACATGGTATGAATTTCCATTTATTTTAAGTATCTCTGTAGAACAGAATTTTCTTTTATTTTTTGTGAAAATATACACAGTAAAGGATACATCCTTTCAACAAACTCTACATGTATAATTCAGTGACATTGTTTACACTCTTCAAGTTGTGTAACTGTTCTCACTATCCTTTTCCAAATTATTTCACCACCATTAATGTAAAATCACCACCCCCTAAGCTTTTCATCTAATGTTTCGGGATGCTGTTGTCAATTTGATCCCTATAGATAAATCTTTGAGAGAGCCTGATGCTTACGGCAGACACACTTTACTAATTAAGCTAAACTGTTCTTTGGTTCAAAGTAGACTTCAGGGAAAAGTTTTGGTTTCATGTTTAAAGATTATCTCAGGACCATAGTTTCAGGTGTTCATTCAGCCTCAATGGCCCCAGAAAGTCTGGGTTCCATTGAGAATTTGAAATTCTGTTCCGTTACCCTTTCCCCCCATTTTGATCATTCTTGTACAGAATCTTAGATCAAAACGTTCAGTAATGGCCGCTGGGCAACATCCAGTTCTTCTGGTCTCATGGCATAGAAGGCAGATGTTCATGGTGGCAGCATTTCCTCCTCCGATTTCTGACTCTCTTCCTCTGATACTCCAGGTGATTATAGACCTATTGTTGTAGCCTGGATGGCTGTTTACAAGCTTTTAAGTCCCCAGGCATTATGCAACAAACTAGGGGGTAGAAGAGAAGCACTGAGAAACAGTCTTAGGCCAATTGACTGAGATGTCCCATGAGACTATGACCCTAAACCTCCAAACCAAAAAAAGAGGGAAGAAATCCCACGAGGTGTTTAGTTGTACATGCGCAGCATCAGAGGCTGCTCTTTCTCTATCTTTCTTTTAATACATAGTGCACAACGTTTGTCATTTCAACGTTTTTCAGATGTGTATCTTAATGATATCGATTACATTAATAGGTTGTGCAACCTTTACCTTTAATCTGTGCCAAGTTTTCCCATCACCAGAAACAGAAATTCACTGCTTCCCACGTAACAACTCCCCTTGCTTCCCACGTAACAACTCCCCTTCTGCCCCTTTCTCCCATCCCTGGTGTCATGGATTGAATTATGTCCCCCAAATAATATGTGTATCAATTTGGCTGGGCCATGATTCCCAGAATTGTGTGGTTGGCCTCCATTTTGTGATTGTAATTTTATGTTAAAGAGGATTAGGGTGGGATTGAAACACCACCCTTACCCAGGTCACATCCCTGATCCAATGTAAAGGGAGTTTCCCTGGGGTGTGGCCTGCACCACATTTTATCTTACAAGAGATAAAAGGAAAGGGAAGCAAGCAGAGAGTTGGAGACCTCTACCACCAAGAAAGCAGTGCCAGGAGCAGAGCATGTCCTTTGGAACTGGGGTCCCTGTGCAGAGAAGCTCCTAGTCCAGGGGAATATTGATGAGAAGGCTAACAGAGAGAGAAAGGCTTCACCTGGAGCTGATGCCCTGAATTTGGACTTTTAGCCTACTTTACTCTGAAGAAATAAACTTCTCTTTGTTAAAACCATCCACTGGTTGTATTTCTGTTATAGCAGCACTAGATAACTAAGACACCTAGTAACCACCAATAACCTTTGGTCTCTATATATTTGTCTATTCTTATCATTTTATGTAAGTGATATACAGTATTTGCCTTTTTATAACTGATTTATTTCATTTTACAAAGTATCTTCAAGGTTCATATATGATGTAGCACTTGGCAGGACTTTGTTTCTCTTTCTGGCTGTGTAGTATTCCATTGCATGTATGTACCACATTTTGTTTATCCATTCAGCCACTGATGGACATTTTGGTTGTTTCCACTTTTGGCTATTATAAATAGTACTGCAATGAAGATTCGTGTACATGTCTGTTCATGTTGCTGTCCTCAAGTCTCCTGGGTATAGGCAGTTCCAGGGTTATGAATGTCCAACTTACATACAACCTGTAGTTATGAATCAACCCCCATAAATCCTATTAAATATAAAAAATTAGAGGTTTGTAATAACAAACGGGCACTACTTGGAAGCATATTGAAACATTATTATTACTGTATTATTATGTTAAAGATATTTTAGTCCATCTGGAAATGTTTCTTTAATGTTTTTATGCATAGGAAGTTACACTCTATGCTATATACTAAGACAAATATTTGATTAACTGATTTTAGATACGAACCATACCTAATTGTTCCAACTTATGTGGAAACTCGACTTAAAGAAAGACTTAGGAGAGGGCGAAGCCAAGATGGGGGAATAGTCATATGCTTCCTGTCATCCTTCTTACAACAAAGACCCAAAAAAACAAGTGAATTGATTATATATGACAATCTAGGAGCCCTGATCATCAAAGACAAAGGTGAAGAATTGGACTGAGTGACAAGGGGAAGGAGAGACAATTCAAAAGCAGTAGAGAAGTGCTGGTCATGAGGTGGCCGGCACCCTGCCAGCTGGGTCGATGCAGCATGCACAGGCTGAGGTAACCAGCAGTGTTCAGGGACGAGTCTCACCACATTGGGTATGGCCTGGCGACGACTAGTCTGCACACACCTCTAGAGCCAGGTGGAAGCAGCACTGGACCCGCGAGAGTTAACTGAACATGTCTAACCTACCTCATAGAGGTAAAATAACCCCTCCCCTTCCCAGAGTTTCACAGCAAAGAAGTGCCTCATTCTCCTCATTCATCTCCCACCCGCTCCACTCCAACACCAGTCTCTCAATATTAAAATCGCCATGCACCCTAAGCCAGAAACTTAGGGATCCATGCTCACACACCAGTCTCATGGACCCCAGCCACTGGCATAAGGGGTCCATGGGCTCGCAGCGCCCTTTACCCCTGCCCAGACCTGTGTGGGATGATTCAACACTGCACACCCTCATTAGCATAAAACAGCAGGGCATACACCTGAAGCTCATTTTCAACTGCAGCAGCCAAGGGAGAGTGGCAGATTTGTGACATCTGACACCAACCTGCCCCCTAAGCAGGGGTCTTAACCACCTACACCAGGGGCCTGAGGGCTGGAGGTACCATCCACTCTACCTAGCCACCCATGACAGGGGTCTGAGAATAAGTGGTGCCTCGCAGTCCTTCCAGCCAATAGCACCCTGTGCCCAAGGACCAGCTGCAATACCCCCGAGACTATGCACTGTAAGGGATAGAGGCATGCCCTCCACCCAGGCACCCAGGGGCAGCCGTCAGCTGCCTGCCTGTTCTACGCATAAGCTTCTACTGCAGCCAGATACCTGTGCCTGCTCCGAACACCCCTACGTAGCTCTGCCCATATAGGACTACAGGTGAGAGTTTGCACCACACACTCGGTGACCGACAACCTGGAGACCTGTGCTGCACCCCCACAAGAAAAGTGAAGAGTCCTGGGATAACACACATAGTAGCTGCTCTGACCACCTGGAGACAGGACATGAGAGCTTCACAGATCTCCAAGATATCAGGAAGAAGATCAGGCACAACTCAGACCAAGCCAAAGAAAACACAAAAATAGACGTATTTGGGAAAACAAAATGACAAAACTAACAGGTTGATACAAACCACAGACACAGTAACTAGAAATCCAAAAGATTAACAATAAAATTTCAGAACTAAACAACCCAATAGGAACAGAATTGAGACAAAGGAAGCCAGAATTGGTGAGATTGAAGATAAATCCCTTGACACCAATTTATTGGAGGAAAAATCAGAAAAAATAACTTTAAAAAATGAAGAAAGCCTAAGCATTATGTGGGACACTATCAAGAGGAAAAACCTACGAGTACAGAGTACCAGAACGGGCGGAGGTGGGGGGAATAACATACTATGATCAGAGTACTAGAAGGGGGGGATAAAGATTTGCTGGCAGAAAACTTCCATGACATCATGAAAAACAAGAAGATATCTATTCAAGAAGCTCAACGAACCCCATACAGGGTACACCTCAAAAGAAAGATACCAGAGAGTTCCGGCAAAATGGCGCTCTAGGCAGAAGCACCACGCCGTCCCTCCACAGCAAAGATCCAAAAAACTAAGCCGAACAGAGAATACAACAATCCTGAAATCCTAAAACATCAAATGAAGAGATAAAGAACTCAGCCAAGCACCAAATGGAGTGAGAAAACTGACAGAGAAGGGAGAGCGAGGAGAGATTCATACAGAGGTCACCTACCAGCTAATGCAGCGTGGATCTGCCACCTTGGACTCCTACTGGCGACCAGCAAACAGGGGGTACGAGAAAGCAGCCTCACGGAGCTTCCAGCGGGAGACAAAACAACTGGTAATTTGCGATATACACTTTCCCACCCCCCACCCTTCTTCACCCCGACTCGGCCTCCTCTGCTTCCCGTGGCCACAGTCTCTTGACTGGGAAACATTGGCTTCTTGGATTATACACACACCCGAATGGGTGGCTCTCTGAGTGCCATTTGTTGGCTGCTGGTGTTGCTTTTTTCCACTTCTTTTTATTTCCTCCTTGCCTCTCCCCACCTCCCCCTCCTTTCACTCCAGTACCTCGTTCCGTGCGCCATCTTTGCTTCTTCCTGAGGGGATGTAGAGCTCCGGTAATTTGTGATATACGTTTTCCCAATCTCTACCCTTCTTCACCCACACTCAGCCCCCTCTGCTTCCCGTGGACACAGTCTCTTGTCCAGAAGCACCAGCCCGCACTAGCTGGCTCTCTGAGTGCCATTTGTTGGCTGCTAGTGTTGCTTTTTTTTTCCTACTTCTTTTGATTTCTTACTTGCCTCTCGCCGCCTCCCCCTCCCTTCACTCAAGTACCTGGCTCCATGCGCCATCTTTGTTTCTTCCTGAGGGGCTGCAGAGCTCCGTTCGAGTGTGGAGCTGTTTCCAGGTTTCGACTGCCATGCTGGTGGGAACCTGGGGCTTTTGTTCGTTTGTTTGTTTTGAATTGTTTGTTTGTTTTCTTTTCCTTGAGTTGGGAGCCCTTTCTGGCCAGGCTGAGCTGTTTGGCAGGGAGACTCTCCTTCGGCTTCCACAGACATACAGAGGGATCCCTGAGGACACTTCTTTTTACATTGTTTTTTTTTTTTCCTGTTTTTTTTGGGGGCTTTTCTTGCTCTTTTTTTTTTTTTAATTTGTTTTGTTTTCTTTTACCTCTTTTTCCCTTTTTGTCTTTCTTCATTACTCAGTTTCTTGTCTCTCTCTATCTTCCTTCACTTTCTGTTCCCTGAATACCTGGCATTGTATACCTCTACGCCTTCTAACCAGGCTGTACTGCAACACCTGAGAGCGACTTCCACAGACCTCATAGCTGCACCGGTGGGATCCCTGGGAACTTTGAGGTTCTTTAACCTTTCTGATTCTTATTTATTCATTCTTTTCTTTTCTTCCTCCTCCCCTTTCTGTTTTTCTCCATTTCATAGTCTCTCATCTCTCCACTCCAACGGCAAGTTCCCCTATCATGCTTTTTTGTTTGTTTGTATGTTTTCTGCTCCTGTTCCTCTCTTCTCTCTCCCATATCATCTTAGCTCCACACATAACAATCTCCCCGCTGCATCCTGCCTACCTGCACCGTGTGCTTGACAGCACACCACCAAGCAGCACAGGCATGGCCTACTGGAACCTGCCCTGCACTAATTACAGACATGCTCTGGTGGTAAGTGCCACAAACAACCCATCCCAGTAACTCTTCTTCAGCTGGACCTCCCCTGCCAAACCATATCTGAGTGACTGACCCTGCCAGTTGAAGAAGGAGGCGAAGAGTATTGTGCCCACAGACAAGCAAACAACAAAGAACACACAGTCTGCCTGCTCAGACATACTCAAGTTTTTTTTTTTAAAAAAAGGGACGAAACAAACATATCTACAATAAATAAATGCGAAAAATAACTACTGAATGCCCCGAAGACAGCAGACAATAACAAAACATTTACAAAAACAGGACAGGATGGTTCCAGTAGGCATCCAAAATAAACCACCAGACGACTCTCCTTTGGAAGAAAATGGACTAGAACTACCTGATAGGCAATTCAAATCTCTAATACTCAGAATTCTCAAAGAACTGAGGCAAAAAGCTGACAAACATGAGGAAAAAATAGACAAATTCATGGAAAATACAGACAAAAAATTGGAAGAATTCAGGAAAATAATGCA
>NW_004443971.1:1795567-1816281 GCF_000243295.1 Trichechus manatus latirostris
GTGTATTTTCACCAAAAAAAAAAAAAGCTTGAGAAGTTAGAGGGTTGATATGTTGTGAGGTTGTTAACCAATGTCATAAAACAACATGTGTACTTCTGTTTCATGAGAAACTATTTGTTCTGTAAGCCTTCACCTGAAGTACAATTAAATAAATAAATAAATAAATAATGAGCCACCCCAGAGCCAGCCACCCCAGAGGTGGGAGGAGAGGATCTTACCACCACCAAGAAAGAAGAGCAAGGAGTGGTGCGTGTCCTTTGGACTCAGGATCCCTATGCTGAGAAGCTCCTGGAACCAGAAGACTGAGAGAGAGAGCTGTAACACTGAAGATGGTGAAAAGCCATGGCAGAGAAACAGAGGCAGGAAAGACCAGCAGGAGATGATGGAACAGTGGACTTCCTGGCCCATGGAGCAAGAAAGCTGAGCACCTTCAGGCTGAGGCTTAATGATGGAGTGGATTGTCTCAGAGCACTTATTGGCAGAGCTAAAAGAGCTTTGTAACAGTTGCCGGAGCAGGGCAATTGCCAGGGGGCCAGAGAGAAGCATGCTTGCGGGCATGGCTGAGAAGAGGCTGTCCTGATGGAAGAACTGTATCCTGAGCATTCCTGAACCTGAATTGTAACCTGTTACTTCCTAATAAACCCCATAACTGCGAGGAAAAAAAAGACACTAAAACATATAGTAATCAAACCTGCCAAAACCAAAGACAAAGATAGAATCGTGAGAGTGGCTAGAGAAAAAAGAAAAGTTACCTACAAAGGAGAACCAATGAAACTAAGCTCTGACTACTCAGCAGAAACCATGCAGGCAAGAAGGCAATGGGATGACATATATAGTCTTGAAGGAAAAAAACTGTCAGCTAAGAATTATATATCCAGCAAAACTGTCTCTCAAATATGATGACAAAATTAGGTCATTTCCAGATAAACAGAAGTTAAGGGAATTTGTAAAAACCAAACCAAAATCATAAGAAATATTAAAGGGAGTTCTCCCGTTGGAGAACAAACAATATCAGACAACAATCCAAGACTAGAAAACAGATCAGGACAGATCAGCCAGTTATCAACTAAGGCAGGGAATTCACAAAAACAAATCAAAGCAAAAAGACTGAAAATAAGGAAATAGAGACATCAATATATAAACAATGATGCCAAATCAAAAAAAAAAAGGAAAAAAACAGTGTAGTCATAGAACTTCCATATGGAGAGGAACTTAAGGTGATATCAAGATATAAAAGATTGGTTTAAACATAGAAAAATAAATTTCCAGTAACCACAAAGAAAGTTAACATACCTACTCATCAAAATGAAAAAAAAGAAATACATATGGACTCAACAAACATAAAATCAACAATAATGAAACAGATGAAAAGAAAATACTTAAAGAAAAATGACTCAGCACAGAAAATTAAGTGGAACAAAGAAAACTGTCAATGCCACACACACACACAAAATACATCAAGATGACAGCAGTAAACTCATGCCTATCAATAATTACAGTGAATGTAAATGGCCTAAATGCACCAATAAAGAGAGAGTGGCAGAATGTATAAAAAAAACATGATCCATCTATATGCTGACTCCAAGAGAAACAAAGACACACCTCATACACAAAGACACAAACTAAAACTCAAAGGATGGAAAAAAAATATATCAAGCAAACAACACTCAAAAAAGAGCAGGAGTGGCAATGTTAATCTCTGACAAAACAGACTTTAAAGTAAAATTCACCACAAAGGATAAGGAAGGACACTATATAATGATTAAAGGTCAATACACCAGGAGGACTTAACTATAATAAATATATACGCACCCAGTGACAGGGCTCCAAAATACATAAAACAAACTCTAACAGCATTGAAAAGAGAAACAGACAGCTCCACAATAATAGTAGGAGCCTTCAACACACCACTTTTGGTGAAAGACATAATATTTAGAAAGAAACTGAATAAAGACATGGAAGACCTAAATGCCACAGTCAATCAACTTGACATCACAGACATATACAGAACACTCCACCCAAGAGCAGCCAAGTGTATATTATTTTCCAACACACATGGAACATTCTCCAAAACAGATTACATTTGAGGCCACAAAGCAAACCTTAACATAATCCAAAACACTGAAGTATTACAAAGCATCTTTTCTGACTATAATGCCTTAAAAGTAGAAATCAATAACAGAAACAGCAGGGGAAAAAAATCAGATATATGGAAACTGAACAACACCTTGCTTAAAAACTAATGAGTTATAGGAGAAATCAAAGACAGAATAAAGAAATTAATAGAATCAAATGAGAATGAAAATACATCTTACCAGCACCTTTGGGGCACAGCAAAAGCAGTGCTTAGAGGTCAATTTGTAGCAATAAATGCATACAGCCAAAAAGAAGAAAGGACCAAAATCAAAACATCATACAACTTGAAGAAACAGAAAGAGAGCAGCAAAAGAAGACTTCAGGCACGAGAAGAAAGGAAATAATAAAGATTAGAGCAAAAATAAATAAAATAGAGCACAGAAAAACAACTAAAAGAGTCAACAAGACCAAAAGTTGGTTCTTTGAAAAGATCAACAAAATCGACAAACCACTGGCCAAATGGACAAAAGAAAAACAGGAAAGGAAGCAAATAACCTGAATAAGAGATGAGATGCGTGATATCATAACAGACCCAATTGAAATAAAAAGGATCATAACAGAATACTATGAAAAATTGTACTCTAACAAACTTGAACACCTAAAGCAAATGGACAACTTTCTAGAAACACACTTTACTTAAACAGAAACCTAGGTAGAAAAACTAAACCCATAACAAAAGAAGAGATTGAAGAGATAAAAAAAAACCCTCCCAACAACAACAACAAAAAGCCCTAGCCTGGACAGATTCACTGGAGAAGTCTACCAATCTTTCAGAGAAGAGTTAATACCACTACTACTAAGGTATTTCAGAGCACAGAAAAGGATGGAATACTCCCAGACTCATTCTATGAAGCCAGCATAGCCCTGATTCCAAAGCCAGGCAAAGACACCACAAAAAAAGAAAATTAGAGGCAAATATCTCTAATGAACACAGACGCAAAAATCCTCAACAAAATTCTAGCAAATAGAAGTCAACAGCATATCAAAAAAATAATTCACCATGACCAAGTGAGATTCAAACCAGGTATTCAAGGAAGGTTCAACATTAGAAAATCAATCAACATAATCCATCATATAAACAAAACAAAAGAAAAGACCCTCATGATCCTATCAATCAATTCAGAAAGATATTTGATAAAGCCCAACACCCATTCCTGATAAAAACTCTCAGCAAAATAGGAATAGAAGGGAAATTCCACGACATAATAAAGAGCATTTATACAAAGCCAACAGCCAACATCATTCTAAACAGAGAGAGAATGAAAGCATTGCCCTTGAGAACGGAAAACAGACAAGGGTGACCTTTATCACCACTCTTAGTCAACGTTGTGCTGGAGGTCCTAGCCAGAGCAATAAGGCTAGAAAAAGAAATAAACGGCATCCAAATTGGTAAGAAGAAGTAAAGTATCCCTATTCACAGATGATATGATCTTATACACAGAAAACCCAAAGAATCCAAAAGAAAACACTGGAACTAATAGAAGATTTCAGCAAAGTATCAGGATACAAGACAAACATACAAAAATCAGTTGGATTCCTTTATACCAACAAAGAGAACTTCAAAAAGGAAATCACCAAATCATACCATTTACAATAGCCCCCAAGAAGATAAAATACTTAGGAATAAATCTCACCAGAGATGTAAAAGCTCTGTACAAAGAAAACTATAAAATACTACTGCAAGAAACCAAATAAGACCTACAGAAGTGGAAAAACATACCATGCTCAAGAATAGGAAGCCTCAACGTTGTGAAAATGTCATCTCTACCCAAAGCAATCTACAGATACAATGGAATCCCGACCCAAATTCCAAAGGCATTTTTTAACGAGATGGAGAAACAAATCACCAACTTTATATGTAAAGGGAAGAGGCCCTGGATAAGTAAACATTACTGAAGAAGAAGAACAAAGTGGGAGGCCCCACACTACCTGATTTTAGAACTTATTATACTGCCACAGTAGTCAAAACAGCCTGGTACTGGTACAAGAACAAACACACAGACCAATGAACAAAATTGAGACCCCAAAGATAAATCCATCTACCTATTAGCATCTGATATTTGACAAAGGCCCAAAGTCCATTAAATGGGGAAAAGACAGTCGCTTTAACAAATGGTGCTGCATAACTGGATATCCATCTATAAAAAAATGAAACAGCACCCATACCTCACAGCATACACAAAAACTAACTCAAAATGGATCAAAGACCTAAACATAAAATCTGAAACGATAAAGATCATGGAAAAAATATAGAGACAATGCTAGGGCCCTAATATATGGCAAAAATAGTATACAAACTATAACTAACAATGCACAAACAACAGAAGAGAAACTAGATAACTGGGAGTTCCTAAAAATCAAACACTTACTCTCATCAAAAGACTTCACCAAAAGAGTAAAAAGAGAACCAACAGACTGGCAAAAAAAAAAAATTGGCTACAGCATATCTGATAAGTGTCTAATCTATAAAATCTACAAGATACTACAACACCTCAACAACAAAAAAACAAATAACCCAATTAAAAAATGGGCAAAGGATACAAACACTTCACCAAAGAAGACATTCAGGCGGCTAACAGGCACACAAGGAAATTCTCACGATGATTAGCCATTAGAGAAATGCAAATAAAAACTACAGTGAGGTACCACCTCACCCCAAGAAGGCTGGTACTAATCCAAAAAAACACAAAATAACAAATGTTGGAGAAGTTGTGGAGAGATTGGAACTCTTACACACTGCTGGTGGGAATGTAAAATGATACAACCACTTTGGAAAATGATATGTGGCTTCCTTAAAAAGCTAGAAATAGAAATATCACACAATCCAACAATTCCACTCCTGGGAATATACCCGAAAAAAGTAAGAGTCATCACACAAATAGACTTTTGCACACCCATGCTCATTGCAGCACTATTCACAATAGCAAAAAGATGGAAACAACCTAAATGCTCATCAACAGACAAATGGATAAACAAATTATGGTACGTACACACAACGTATTACTATGAAACGATAAAGAACAATGATGAATCAGCAAAACATCTCACAACATGGATGAATCTGGAGGGCATTATGCTGAGTGAAACAAGTCAGTCACAAAAGGACAAATATTGTATGAGACCATGATTTTAAGAACTCAAGAAAAGGTTTAAACACAGAAAAAAGCATTCTTTTATGGTTACGAGGGTGGAGAGGGACAGGGAGGGGAAAGCACTAATTAGATAGTAGACAAAGATTAACTTTGGTGAAGGGAAGGACAACACACATTACAGGGGAAGTCAGCACAACTAGACCAAAGTAAAAGCAAAGAAGTTCCCTGGACACATCCAAACACTTTGAGGGACAGAGTATCTAAGGCTGAGTCCTGGGGACCACAGTTTGAGGGACATCTAGGTCAATTGGCATAACATAGTTTATTAAGAAAATGTTCTACATACCACTTTGGTGAGTGCTGTCTGGGGTCTTAAAAACTTGCAAGCAGTCATCTAAGATACATCAATTGGTCTCATTCATCCAGAGCAAAGGGGAATGAAGAAAACAAAAGACACAAGGAAAATACTAGCCTAAAGGACTTAAGGACCAAATCAACCAGAGACTCCATCAACCTGAGACCAGAAGAACTAGATGGTTCCCAGCTACCACCAAGGATCACCCTGACAGGGAACAAAACAGAGAGCCCTTGGCAGAGCAGGATAAAGATGTAGAACAGAACTCAAATTCAGGTAAGAAGGTCAGACGAAATGATCTGACAGAGACTGAAGGAACCCTCGAAACTACGGCCCCTGGAAGCACTGTTAACCGAGAAATAAAACCATTCCCAAAGTCCACTTTTCAGTCAAAGATTAGACAGGACTATAAAACAAAAAATAATACACATGAGGAGTGTGCTTCTTAGTTCAATCGATATACGAGACCAAATGGGCAGCTTCTGTCCAAAAGCAGGATGAGAAGGCAGGAAGGGACAGGAACGGGTTGAATGGACACAGGGAACCCAGGGTGGAAAGGGGGATGTGTTGTCACATTGTGGGCATTGCACCTAATGTCACGAAACAATATGTATATAAATTTTTGAATGAGAAGTTAACTTGAGCTGTGAACTTTCGCCTAAAGCACTAAAAAAAAAAAGAATAACATAATGGGGCAGGGGAACTAGAGTAACAGAAATTGAACAAACAGAACACAATGAAAGAGAATGTTGACTCACTGAAAAAAAAAGTAATTAATGTCACTGAACAAACTGTACAGAAATTGTCAAATAGGAATTTAATTTATTGTGTAAACTTTCACTGAAAAGACAATAAAATATTAAAAGCTAAAAAAAAACAAAGAAGAAGAAGACAGACTTAGGAACGGAACTTGTTCTTTATCCAGGTATTGCCTGTGTACATCAAGGAGTGGGACTGCTGGGTCATATGGTAGTTGTATTTTAGTTTCTTTAGGAACTACCACACTGTTTTTCACAACAGCTTCACCATTCTACATACCCACCAGCAATGGATAAGGGTTCCAAATATCTGTAGCATTTTAATATTTTATTGATAATATCTTGCACATTTCTTAAGTTTATTCGTAGGTATTTTATCCTTTTTTAAAAACATACCACTGGAAATGGGGTCTCTTTCTCCACAGTATCTTCTAACTGGCTGTTGTCAATATATATATAAAATTATTGATTTCCAAATATAAGTTTTCACATAGAAATCTAATTGAACTATATTTTTCCCTTGGATTATGCAAAGACTTCTTTTATTATAGTAAATGCATTGGAACTGATTCGAGGGGGTAGATGTAGTGAGCAACCATTGCTCTAGTTAGCATTGGATTCCCATTCTGCTGGCCATAAATGTGCCAAAGGTGCTGCCATTATGCATCATGTTTTCCCAATGACAGCCTATCAGATTCTGTGATGGTTAAGGCTGTATGTCAACTTGGCCAGGTCATGATTCTCAGTCGTTTGGCAGTTATGTAATGATGTAGTTATCCTTCATTTGGTGATATAATGTAACCACCTCCATAATGTGATCTGATGTGATCAGCCAATCAGTTGTAAGGACTTTCCTCGGGGGTGTGACCTGCATCCAATATACGCGGATGTTCTGGTAAAGCTTACTGGCTTTTGCTGGATCTGGATCCTACATCCGGATCATCATAATCTGACCTCCAGTTTTTAATACCTGAGCCAGTAGCCTGCCGAACTGCCTGCTGATCTTGGGATTCAACAGCCTTCGCAGCCTGGAATCCAGCAGCCTGCCGTCTTACCTGCTGATTTGGATCTATCAACCTCCACAGCCCATGAGCTAGCAGCCTGCCACCTGACTTGCCAATCTTGTGTTTGTCAGTCCCTGCAGCTACATGAGTTAGCAGAAGCCTCTAGCCTGATGCCTGATCCATGGAATTGGGACTTTCCATCCATTGCAACAGCATCAGAAATTTTTTTCAGATACATAAACATATATGTGCGTGTGTATTGTCTTAGTCATCCAGTGTTGCTATAATAGAAATACCACAAGTGGATGGCTTTAACAAAGAGAAGTTTATTCTCTCACAGTCCAGTAGGCTACAAGTCTGAATTCAGGGTGCCAAGTCCAGGGGAAGGCTTTCTCTCTTAGCTCTAGAGGAAGGTCCTTGTCATCAGTCTTCCCCTGGGCTGGCAGCATCTCAGCGCAGGAACCTCAGGTCCAAAGGATGCGCTCTGCTCTCAGCACTGCTTTCTTGGTGGTGTAAGGTCCCCAACTCTCTGCTTGCTTCCCTTTCCTTTTATCTCTTGTAAGATAAAAGGCGGTGCAGGCCACACCCCAGGGAAACTCCCTTTACATTCGATCGGGGATGTGACCTGGGCAAGGGTGACGTTACAATCCCACCCTAATACTCTTTAACATGAAATTACAATCACAAAATGGAGGACAACCACACAATACTGGGAATGATGGCCCAGCCAAATTGATACACACATTTTTGGGGGGACATAATTCAATCCATGACATGTATATATATATGTATGTATGTGTATATCTACACGTATGTATGTGTATATATGTATGTATGCATATATATGTTGTTAGGTGCCATCGAGTTGGTTCCAACTCATCGCAACCCCATGTAAAACGAAACAAAACACTTCCCCGTCCTGCGCCATCCTTAAAATCGTTGTTATGCTTGAGCACACTGTTGCAGCCACTCTGTCAATCCATCTTGTTGAGAGTCTTCCTCATTTTTGCTGATCCTCTTCTTTACCAAGCATGATGTCCTTCTCCAGGGACTGATCCTTCTTGATAACATGTCCAAAGTATGTCACACGTAGACTCACGATCTATGCTTCTAATGAGCATTCTGGCTGTACTTCTTCCAAGACCAATTTGTTCGTTCTTCTGGTAGTCCATGGTATATTCAATATTCTTCACCAGCATTATAATTCAAAGGCGTCAATTATTCTTCAGTCTTCTTTATTCATTGTCCAGCTTTCACGTGCATATGAGGTGACTGAAAACACCATGGTTTGCGTCAGGCTCACCTGAGTCTTCAAGGTGACATTTTTGTTTTTTTAACACTTTAAACAGGTCTTTTGCAGGAGATTTGCCTAACGCAATGCATCATTTGGATTTCTTGACTGCTGCTTCCATGAGTGTTGATTGTGAATCCAAGTACAATAAAATAGTTGACAATTTCAATCTTTTCTCCATTTATCATGATGCTGCTTAATGGTCCAGTTGTGAGGATTTTTGTTTTCCTTATGTTGAGGTGTAATCCATACTGAAGGCTGTGGTCTTTGATTTTCATCAGTAAGTGCTTCAAGTCCTCTTCACTTTCAGCAAGTAAGGTTGTGTCATCTGCGTAATGCAGGTTGTTAATGAATCTTCCTCCAATCTTGATGGGGAATTCTTCTTCATATAGTCCAGCTTCTTGGACTATTTGCTCAGCATACAGATTGAATAAGTATGGTGAAAGGATACAACCCTGACGTACACATTTCCTGACTTTAAACCACGCAATATCCCCTTGTTCTGTTCAAATGACTGCCTCTTGATCTATGCAGTTTCCTCAGGAGCACAATTAAGTGTTCTGGAATTCCCATTCTTTGCAATGTTATCCATAATTTGTTATGATCTCACAGTCGAACGCCTTTGCATAGTCAATAAAACACGAGTAAACATCTTTCTGGTATTCTCTCTTTCAACCAGGATTCACCTGACATCAGCAATGATATCCCTCATTCGACATGCTCTTCTAAATTGGCCTTGAATTTCTGGCAGTTCCCTGGCGATATACTGCTGCAACTGCTTTTGAATGATCTTTAGCAAAATATTACTTCTGTGATATTAATATATTTTCGATAATTTCTGCATTCGGTTGGATCACCTTTCTTTGGAATAGGCATAAACATGGATCTCCTCTAGTTGGTTGGCCAGGTAGCTGTCTTCCAAATTTCTAGGCATAGATGAGTGAGCACTTCTCCAGTGCTGCATTGGTTTGCTGAAACATCTCAATTGGTATTTCATCAATTCCTGCAGCCTTGTTTTTTGCCAATGCCTTCAGTGCAGTTTGGATCTCTTCCTTCAGTACCATAGGCTCCTGATAGTCTGCTACCTCCTGAAATGGTTGAACGTCAACCAATTCTTTTTGGTATAGTCACTCTGTGTATTCCTTCCATCTTCTTCTCATGCTTCCTGCATCATTTAATATTTTCCCTGTAGAACCCTTCAATATTGCAGCTTGAGGCTTGTCTGTCTTCAGTTCTATCGGCTTGAGAAATGCCGAGTGTGTTCTTCCCTTTTGGTTTTCTAACTCCGGGTATTTGCACAGGTCATTGTAATACCTTCAGTACATGTTGAATAGTAGTGTGAAAGCAGACACTCTTGCTTTGTTTTAGGGCAGGAAATCATCTTTGCTTTGTTTCCAGTCTTAGGGAGAAAACTATTCAATCTTTCACCATTAAGTAATATGTTGCCTATAGGTTCTTCTGAGATATCCTTTATCAGGCTAAGGAAGTTCCCTTCTATTCTTAAATGTGTTGAGAGGTTTATCATTAATAGGTATCGGATTTCATCATTTTTTTTCTGCATCTATTCGGGTGATAATGTACTTTTATTTTTTATTGGCTTACTATGGTATATTATACTAATTGATTTTGGGGTATTAAACTTTCTTTACTTCCTGAATGGTGTATAATCCTTTTCAAATGTTGCTGGATAGAGTTTCCTAACAATTCATTAAAGAATTCTGGATATATATTCATGAGGGATATTGTCTATAATTTTCTTTTATTGTGATGTGTGTGACTGGTTTTGATATCAGGGAATATTGGTCTCATAAAATAATTTGGGAACTGTTTTCTCTTCCTTTATTTTCTGAAAGAATTTGTGAAAGATTGGTATTACTTCTTCCTTAAATATTACAAAGAATTCAGCAGTGAAGCCATCCGGACCTGGGCTTTCCCCTGTGGGAAGATTTTTAACTACCAATTCAGTTTCTTTACTAGTTATTGTTCTATTCAGATTTTATTTTATTTATTTTCTTCATAAGTCAGTTTTGTTATTTTGTATCTTTCTAGTAACTTGTCCAATTAAGTTGTCTACTTTACTGGTGTAAAGTCATTCATAATATTCCATATATATCCTATAATCTTTTAATTTCTACATGGTCAGTAGTGATGTCCTATCTTTCATTTCTGATTTTGATAATTTGTATCGTTTCTCCCTCTCTCTCTTTTTTTTCTTGATCAGAATAGCTAAAGGTTTGTCAGTTGTGTTGATCAAAAAATGATTTCAAAGAACCAACCTCTGATTTTACTGATTTTCTCTACTGTTTTTCTGTTTTCTATTTCATTGATTTGGGCTCTGTATGTTTGTTTCCTTCTTTCTGCTTGCTTTGAGTAATCTGCTCTTTTTTTTCTGGTTTCTTTAGGTAAAAGCTTGGATTATTAATTTGACCTCTTTTTTTCTTTTCTAGTATAGGCATTTAAAGATATAAATTTTCCACTCAGCAATTCCATAAATTATTAGTGTATTCCATAATTTTGATGTTATTTTTTGTTTCATTCATCTCAAAGTATTTTGTAATTTCCTTTTTTCCTTCATTTTGATCCATGAGTAATTTTGTCAGTGTGGTTTTACATTTTCAAATATTTGAAGATTACACAATTTCCTTCTATTGTTGATTTCTAATTTAATTCAGCTCTGTAATTATTTCAATCCTTTTGCATACATGGAGAATGTTTTATGTGTGCTTGAAAAAATGTGCATTCTGCTTCTGTGGGTGAAGTGTTCTAGGGATATATCTTTATGCCAAGTTGAATGATAGTGTGCAAGTCTTCTTTCTACTTTTTCTATCAAGTATTGAAAGTCGGATTTTGAAATCACTCTGACTCATACCAACATTACGTATAACAGAACAAAACATTGCCCAGTCCTGTGCCATCCTCACAATCGTGGTTATGTTTGAACCTACTGCTGCAGCCATTGTGTCAATTCACCTCATTGAGGGTTTCCCTCATTTTCGTTGACACTCTACTTTACCAAGCCTGATGTCTTTCTCCAGTAATTGGTCTCTCCCATGACATATCCAAAGTAAGCAAGATGAAATCATCTTTGCTTCTGTCTTAGGCTGGGTTCCCTAGAGAAGCAAAACCAGTAAAGTGTTTAAATATAGAGATTTATATCAAGGAGACAGCTCACACGACTATAGAGGCTAGAACATCTCAAGTTCATTGATTTGGGTAGAGGCCTCTCCCAATTCACACAGCCACAGAAGCTAGTGAGTCCAAGATCGGCATGTTGGAGAGCAGAGCTCCTGCTTGCAGCCTGGGAAGGTCGACAATTCCAAGATCGGCAGGAGAGACAACAAGGTTTCTCCTGATTCATGTAGCTGCAGGGGCTGGAGAACCCAAGATCGGCAGGTTACAGAGCAGGGCTCCACTCACAGGCTGTGAAGATCGATGAATCCCAAGTTCAGCAGATAAGCTGACAGCTCATGTCCGAAGAACTGGAGGTGAAATGAGAGGAGGCAGCCGCAGGATCCAGAGTGAACAAAAAGCCAGAACATCTGCTTATATTCAGATGCAAGCCACACCCCCAAGGAAATTCCCTTTAATCTGATCGGCTACTCACAGCATATTCAGTCATGGGAGTGATCACATATAAACACTGAGAATCACGGCTCAGCCAAGCTGACACACAATCTTAACCATCACAGTCCACCCCTTGTCAACCTGGCACCTGTACACATCTCCTTAAACCATACATAATCTCTGAATAAAGACAATTAGAAAGTCATACTTGCACCCAACATGATACAACATGCATACAATTGAAAATACACCAGCGCCGTTTACATCTTATATTTTATAAGTGAAGTAAACAAAAATATTTGATGCACACATACAAAGCAGAAATACTCATAACAATTACCGTCCCTGTTTCTGCAACTGGTCACATGGCTGTAATTGGTATTTAGAACTACCTTCTTCCACCACCCATTCAGTATTCCCTTTGCCCTCAGCAAGCACCTCTGGTGGTCGTGGTTCTTTGCCTGGTGGGGTGACCCAAACCTTTAATCCTGAAGGGTCTGGGTCATTAGTTGTCATGGATTGAATTGTGTCCCCCAAAAAATGTGTGTAGCAGCTTGGCTGGGTCATGATTCCCAGTATTGTATGATTGTGTAATCTGATGTGATTTCCTTATGTGTTGTAAACTCCATCACTATGATGAGGTTATATGTGATCTCCTTATGTGTTGTAAATTCTGTCACTATGATGAGGTTATAGTGATGAGGTTGAAAGGATTAGATAGTGTCTTAATGCAATCTCTTTTGAGATATACAAGAGAGAAATGAGCAGAGACACATGGGAACCTCATACCACCAAGAAAGCAGGGCCGGGAGCAGAGTGCATCCCTTGGACCTGAGGTTCCTGCGCAGAGAAACTCCCAGACCAAAGAAAGATTGATGACGCGGACCTTCCTCCAGAGCTGACAGAGAAAGCGTTCCCTTGGAGCCGATGCCCTGAATTTGGACTTGTAGCCTACAGGACTGTGAGATAAAAAAAACTTTTCTTTGTTAAAGCCATCCAACTCGTGGTATTTCTGTTAGAGCAGCACCAGATGACTAAGACAGTAGTCATGTCGGAATTAGGTTGCTGTAGTTTTCCATTGACTTTAATCACAGGACATGGTAGTACTAAGAGACACCCTAAGGAATCTCCTGCGTTCCAGACATACTCTTCTTTACCTCCATTATGCAATATCAATCTGATTTTCTCTTGGTAATCAGCATCAATCACACAAGCTAGTATGGTAACTCCCTTCTTTGCCTGTTGATCCAGAGGTATAATGAGCCCAAAGTGGCCAGGTGGCATTCTTAACTTTCAGTTCAATGGAACCAGTGATGTGTCTTCAGGTGGGAGCCTTCCTCCCTTTGGAACTAAGACCTCTAGGCCTGCAGAGCATAAGGTCGCAGGGACGGGAAGCAAAAGTCTTGCAAGTGGGTCACTAGGGGTAATAGTAAGTGGTGCCACTTCCATTTCCACCCCTTGATTCCTGAACCCATGAATCCTGGCTATAGGAGAAACAGCACCATATACTGGACGCTGGTGTACAGCATATACAGGCTTCTGGAGAACACTGCCCCAACCCTGCAAGGTATTGCCACCTAGCTGGCACCATAATTGTATCTTCAGAAGGTCATTTGATCGTTCTGTCAAGCCAGCTACTTCAAGATGATGGGGAACATGGTAAGACCAGTGAATTCCATGAGCATGGGCCCACTGCCACACTTCATTTGCTGTGAAGTCAGTCCCTTGATCTGAGGCAATGCTGTGTGGGATACCATTATGGTGGATAAGGCATTCTGTAAGTCCACGGATTGGCAGAAGTATTGCATGCAGGGAAGGCAAATCCATATCCAGAGTAAGTGTCTATACCAGTAAAGACAAAACGTTGCCCTTTCCGTGATGGAAGTGGTCCAATGTAATCGACTTGCCACCAGGTTGCTGGCTGATCACCTCAAGGGATGGTGCCATATTGGGGGCTCAGTGTTGGTCTCTGCTGCTGGCCGACTGGGCACTCAGCAGTGGCTGTAGCCAAGTCAGCCTTGGTGAGTGGAAGTCCATGTTGCTGGGATCATGCAAAACCTCCATTCCTGCCACCATGGTCACTATGTTCATGAGCCCATTGAGCAATGATGGGAGTAGCCTGGGAAAGAGGATGACTGGTTTCCACAGAACGCGTCATCTTATCCACTTGATTGTTAAAATCATCCTCTGCTGAGGTCACCCTTCAGTAAGCATTCACATGAGACACAAATATCTTCACTTCTTTGGCCCATTCAGGGAGGTCTATCTACATACCTCTTACACATAAATCCTTGTCTCAATTTTCCAATCATGTTCCTCCCAAGTACCTGACCATCCAGCCAAACCATTGGCCACAGCCCATGAATCAGTATACAATCGCACATCTGGCCATTTCTCTTCCAAGCAAACTGAACAACCAGGTGTACTGCTCAAAGTTCTGCCCATTGGGAAGATTTCCCTTCACCACAGTCCTTCAGGAAGGTCCCAGAAAGGGGCTGTAGTGCTGCCACTGCCACTGCCACTTTTGCTTCCACTTCCAAGTGGTGCCTGCATATCGTGCAGAACCATTTGTAAACCAGGCATGAGTTTTCTCTCCTTCAGTCAACTCATCATAAGGAGCTCCCCATGAGGCCATAGGTGCAGACTGGGAGATGGAAGGTAATGTGACAAGAGTGGGGACCATGGACATTTGGGCCACTTCCTCATGCAACTTACTTGTGCCTTTGGGTCCTGCTCAGGCCCGATCTCGTATATACCTCTTCCATTTAATGATGGAGTGCTGCTGTGCACGTCCAACTTTATGACTCTGTGGGTCAGACAACACTCAGTTCATGATGGGCAGCTCAGGCTGCATGGTGACTTGGTGTCCCATGGTTAATCATTCAGTCTCTACTAAGGCTTAGTAACAAGCCAGAAGTTGTTTCTCAAAAGGAGAGTAGTTATCTGCAGAGGATGGCAGAGCTCTGCACCAAAATCCTAAGGGCCTGCACTGTGATTCACCAATAGGGGCTTGCCAAAGATTCCAAACAACATCTCTATCTGTCACTGACGCTTCAAGCAGCATTGGATCAGCTGGATCATATGGTCGAAGTGGTAGAGCAGCTTGCACAGCAGCCTGAACCTGCTGCAGAGCCTTCTCTTGTTCTGGTCCACACTCAAAACTAGCAACTTTTCAAGTCATTTGATAAATAGGTCGGAGTAGCACACCCAAATGAGGAATACGTTGCCTCCAAAATCCAAAGAGGCCCACTAGGCATTGTGCCTCCTTTTTAGTTGTGGGAGCAGCCAGATGCAATAACTTATCCCTCACTTTAGAAGGAATGTCTCAACATGCCCCACACCACTGGACCCCTAGAAATTTCACTGATGTGAAGGTGCCTGAATTATTGGGGGATTAATTTCCCACCCTCTCACATGCTAATGTTTTGCCAGTAAGTCCAGAGTCATTGACACTTATTCCTTACTAGGTCCAATCAGCATAATGTCATCAATGTAATGGACCAGTGTGATGACTTGTGGAAGGGAAAGGCGATCAAGGTCCCTTCAGATGAAATTATGACATAAGGCTGGAGAACTGATGTAGCTCTGAGGTAGGCAAGTCAAGGTGTATTGCTGGCCTTGCTGCTGAAGGCAAACTTCTTCTGGTGGTCCTTTGAAACAGGTATGGAGAAAAATGCATTAGCCAGATCAATAGCTGCATACCACGTACCAAGAGATGTATTCATTTGCTCAAGCAGTGAAACTACATCCGGAACAGCAGCTGCAATTGGAGTCACCACCTAGTTAAGTTTTCGTTAATCTACTGTCATTCTCCAAGATCCATCTGTCTTAGTCATCCGGTGCTGCTCTAACAGAAATACCACAAGTGAATGGTTTTAACAAAGAGAAGTTTACTTCCTTACAGTAAAGTAGAGTAAAATTCCAAATTCAGGGCTTCAGCTCTAGGGGAGAGCTTTTCTCTCTCTGTCGGCACTGAAGGAATGTCCTCATCATCATCAGTCTTCCCTCGGACTAGGAGCTTCTCTTCACAGGAACCTCAGGCCCAAAGGACATGCTCCGCTCCCGGTGCTTCTTTCTTGGTGGTATGAGGTCCCCCACTCTCCACTTGCTTCCCTTTCCTTTTATCTCTTACAGGAGATAAAAGGTGGTGCAGGCCACACCCCAGGGAAACTCCCTTTACATTGGATCAGGGATGTGACCCGGGTAAGTTTGATGTTACAATCCTACCCTAATCCTCTTTAATGGAAAATTACAATTAGAAAATGGAGGGCAACCACACAACACTGGGACTCATGTCCTAGCCAAATTGATACACACATTTTTGGGGGGACACAGTTCAATCCATGACACCATCTGTTTTCTGCACAGACCAAATAGGCTGGTTGAATGGGGATGTGGTGGGAATCACCACCTCTGCATCCTCCTGTTCCCTGATGGTGGCAGTAACCTCTGCAATCCCTCCAGTAATGCAGTATTGCTTTTAGTTTACTATTTTCCTAGGTACAGGCAGTTCTAATGGATTCCACTTGGCTTTTCCTACCATACTAACCCTTAATCTATTTGTCAGGGATCCAACGTGGGGGTTCTGCCAGTTGTTGAGTACATACATTCCAATTATGCATTCTGGAACTGGGGAAATCACTACAGGGTGGATTCGGAGACCCACTGGACCTACTGAGAGACGGACATGAGCCAAGACTCCATTAATAACCTGACCTCCAGGGACTTCTGGCAACATGGCGCTCTAGGCAGAAGCACCACGCCATCTCTCCACAGCAAAGATCTGAAAAACTAAGCCAAACAGGAAAACAGCAATCCTGAAATCCTAAACATCAAATGAAGAGATAAGGAACTCAGCCAAGCACCAAGTGGAATAAGAAACTGAGAGAGAACAGAGAGCGAGGAGACATACATGGAGAGATCCCCTATCAGTGAATGCAGCACGGATCTGCCATCTTGGACTCCTATCAGAGACCAGCAAATAGCAGCTTCACGGAGCTTCCAGCAGGAGACAGAATGACCGATAAACAGCTTTATATGCTTTCTCACCCCCACCCTTCTTCACCCCCACTCAGCCTCCTCTGCTTTCCACGGCCACAGTCTCTTGGCCGGGAAGCACCGGCTGCTTGGATTCCACCCACCCACACAGGCCGACTCCCTGCGTGCCATTTGTTGCCTTCTGGTGTTGCTTTTTTCTGCTTCTTTTGATTTCTTCCTTACCTCTCACCACCTCCTCCTCCTTTTGCTCAAATACCTGGCTCTGTGTGCCATCTTGGCTTCTTCCTGAGGGGCTGTGGAGCTCTGTTTGAGTGTGGAACTGCTTCCTGGTCTGTGCTGCCACACTGGTGGGACCCCGGGGCTTTCATTTGTTTTCAATTGTTTGTTTTCTTTTTCTTTTCTCAACTTGGGAGCCCGTTCTGGCCAGGCGGTGCTGCGCAGCTTGGGATCTACCCCCTCAGCTTGTGCAGACGTGCAGAGGGATCCCTGGGGGCATTTATTTTTCATGGGTTTTTTTCTGATTTTTGGGGGGTTTTGCTTGTTCTTTTTTTTTAATTTGTTTTATTTTCTTTTCCTTCTTTTTCCCTTTTTGTCTTTCTTTATTACCCAGTTTCTCGTCTCTCTATACCTTCCTTATCTTCATGTACCCTGGATACCTGGAACTGAATACCTCTACACCTCATAGCCAGGCTGTACTTCAACACCTGGGAACAACTTCCCCAGACCTTGTAGACTCACCGGTGGGATCCCTGGGAGCTTTGTTGTTCTTTCTTCTTTCTAAATTTTTTTATTCATTCTTTTCTTCTTTTTCTTCTTCTTCCCTTTTTGTTTTTCTCCATTCCATAGTCTCTCATCTCTCCACTCCAATGGCAAGCTCCCCTAGCACTCTTTTTTGTTTCTATGTTTTTGGCTCCTGTTCCTCTCTCCTTTCTCCCATACCTATCTTAGCTCCACACATCACAGTCTCCCCACTCCATCCTGCTTACATGTACCGTGTGCTTAACATCACACCACCAAGCCGCACAGGCACTTCCTACCAGAACCTGCCCTGCACTGATTACTGACCCACCCTGGTGGCTGTAGTAAGTACCACAACCTATCCCAGAAATTCCTCTTCAGCTAGACCTGCCTTGCTGTGCCGTATCTGATCAACTGACCCGGCTAATTGGAGAAGGAGGTGAAAAGTATTGTGCCCACAGATGAGCAAACAACAAAGAACACACAGCCTGCCTGCTCAGACACAGCCAAAAATAAAGAATGAAACAAACGAATCTACAATCCACAAACCAGAAAAATAACTACTGAATGCTCCGAAGACAGCAGACAACATCAAAACATTTACAAAAACAGGACAGTATGGTTCCAGTAGGCTTCCAAAATAAGACACCAGATGACTTTCCAGTAGAAGAAAAGGCATTAGAACTACCTGATAGGGAATTCAAATCTCAAATACTCAGAATTATCCAAGAGTTGAAGCAAAAAGTAGACAAAAATGAGGAAAAAAATAGACAAATTCATGGGAAAGGCAGACAAATTCATGAAAAATACAGACAGAAAATGGAAGAATTCAGGAAAATAATGCAGGAACAAAATGCCAAAATAAATTCACAACTAGAAATTATACAAAAACAATTAGAAATCCAAAAGATAAACAACAAGATTTCAGAAATGGACAGCATCATAGAAGCTTTGAGGAGCAGATTTGAAACAGTGGAAGACAGGATCAGCAGAATTGAAGACAAACACTTGGATACAACTCTGTTTCAGGAAAAATCAGAAGAAAAAAAAAGAAAAATGAAGAAACCCAGAGAATTATGTGGGATTCAATCAAAAGCAAAAATCTTCGAGTGGTCAGAGTTCCAGAACAGGGGGAGAAAACAGAAAGCACAGAGAGGATCATTGAAGAATTGCTGACAGAGAACTTCCTCAAAATCATGAAAGATGAAAAGCTGACCATCCAAGAAGCTCAACGAACACCATATAGGATAGATCCCAAAAGAAAATCACCAAGGCATATCATAATCACACTCGCTAAAACCAAAGACAAAGAATCCTGAGAGCAGCTCAAGAAAAACAAAAAGTCACATACAGAGGGGAGAGAATAATACTAAGTTGAAGATTATTCAGCAGAAACCATGCAGGCAAGAAGGCAATGGTATGACATATATAAAACCTTGAAAGAAAAAATTTCCCAGCCAAGAATAATATATCCTGCAAGACTCTCATTCAGCTATGATGGTGAAATTAGGTCATTTCCAGATAAACAGAAATTAAAGGACTATCTAAAAACCAAACCAAACTTAGGAGACATATTAAAGGAAGTCCTTCGATCTGAGAACTAACAATATCAGACCACAGGCTGAATAAAGGACACAGGATTGTATTAGCCAGATACCAACCTAGGAAATGAACTCTTAAGGACTATGCAAAACCAAAGAATAACAAAAGTGAACCAGAGATGTTAATCTGTAAATGACAACAGCATCAGAACAATAAAAGAGGGAATAAACGTTGAAGATATAGAACCTTCTAATGGAGAGGAAGTCAAGCAATACCAAGTAATAATAGACTGGTTCGAATCTAGGAAGATACGGGTAAATTTCAATATAACCACAAAGAAAGTTAACAAACCTACTCATCAAAATAAAGAAGAAAAAACATAAAGTCTCGGTAAAAACAAAACGCACAAAAACAAAAGAAATGAAAAAATTCCACAAAAAAAAGGAACACAGCACAGGAGAGTAAGAGCAACAAAACTGGAGGACATTATGCTGAGTGAAATAAGTCAATCACAGAAGGACAAATATTGTATGGGACCTCTACTGTATAACTTATGTAAAAGTTTACACACAAAAAGAAACAATCTTTGTTGCTTACGACGGATGGGAGGAGTGGGAGGGAACCAAATAGATGAGTGGTAACTTTGGTGAATGGTAAGACAGTACACATTACTGGGGAAGACAGCAAAACCTGTACAAGGAAAGGTCATGGAAGCTCCATAGACACTTCCAAACTCCCTGAGGGACGGAATTGCTGGGCGGAGGGCTCTGGTGACTGTGGTCTCGGGGAACATCTAGCTTAATCGGCATAACAGCTTATAAAGACAGTGTTCTACATTCTACCTTGGTGAGTAGCGTCTGGGGTCTTAAAAGCCTGTGAGCAGCCATCTAAGATACTCCACTGGTCTCACCCCTTCGGGAGCAAGGGATAATGAAGAGAACAGGATTCAAGGAAAAGGTTAGTCCAAAGATCTAATGGACCACAGCTACCATGGCCTCCACCAGACTGAGTCCAGTACAGCTAGATTGTGCCCGGCTACCACCACTGACTACTCTGACTGGGATCACAATAGAAGGTCCTGGACAGAGCTGGAAAAGGATGCAGAACAGAATTCTAACTCACAAAAAAAGACCATATTTACTGGCATGACAGACTGGAGAAACCCTGAGAGCTCCTGCTGAAGTTCACCATTCAGCCAGGGATTGGACAGCCTCATAAAACAAACAGGACTAATGA
>NW_004443971.1:1816609-1828265 GCF_000243295.1 Trichechus manatus latirostris
GAGAATAGCAACACAACTGGAAGAATGTAATCGATGTCACTGAATTGTACATGTAGAAACTTTCAAAATGGTGTAACTTTGGCTATGTATATTTTCACCAAAAAAAAAAGGTCCTCAAGGTCGAGAAGGGAGAGTGTTGACATGTCGTGGGGTTGTTAACCAATGTCATAACAATATGTGTACTGACTGTTTAATGAGAAACTATTTGTTCTGTAAACCTTCATCTAAAGTACAATAAAAAAAATTTAAAAAATAAATAAATAACCTGACCTCCATATGCCCCCACTCTGACTGGTGGGCCACAGTGACGTTTTGGTTCTCCTGGAATTAGTGTCAGTTCAGAGCAAGTATCCAGTAATCCCTGAAAATTCTGTTTCCTTTTCCTCAATGAACAGTCACTCTTGTAAAAGGCTGTAGATCCCTTTGGGGAAGGCTGGGAGAAAGGTTAACAGTAAAAATTTTTGACAGTGTATTGGAGTCCTTCCTCAGGGGGAGCCAGCTTCCCCTTCATTCAAGGGGTTGTGGGTCTTTAAGCTCACTCAAATCAGGGAATTGATTGAGGGACCGTGACTCTCTCTTCTGGTGATTCGAGTTAGACTGCTGTTCACCTGACCTAGAATTCATCCGTTTGTACAGATCAAGTAAATATTTAGTAGATTTTCTATCTATTTCACTCTTAGGGACACCATGATTAAGTAGCCAATGCCATAAGCCCATACGAGTCAGACTATTCTGATCACTGCTTTGACTCCTCTGTCCATTACTGTAACACGCCCACCTTGTCTTTGTCAATTAAGTGCAGCCACATGGCCCCTACTATCACAGGGTCCAATCAGTCCCATTGTAGTTAGGTGTCTGAATTCAGTTAGGGAATTTCCCACTGTCAAATCTGACTTAAATAAAAATAGCAATCACAGTAGTCTTCAAGGATGCTGGAGCTCCCTTCACAAATTCACAGTTGTTGTAAAAGGTGTGTCCTCTGGGCACTCCATGTGTGGGTCTGTGGGTCTAACTTGATAAATCCACTCTAGCATGCCAATTTCCCTAAGCATTTGAATACCTTCTTCTACAGTACAACAAGGCAGGTCTGGTACTTCAACTTGATTTAGTGTAGGCCACCTCATAATACATGCTTCAGCAACCGAACCAAATAAACTGTTTGATCCTTTTCTAACTTCTCGAGCTGAAACACTGAATGAACAATCTGTGCTTAGTGGATTCATATCAATAAACTCAGACTGATTCATCTTTATGTTCCTTGCACCATTATCCCACACCCTTAATAGCCATTCCCACACATATTCCCCAGGTTTCTGTCTGTACATATCAGAAAACTCAAGTAGTTCTTTTGGATTGTAGTGTATCTCCTCGTAGGTCACACTTTGTACTTCACCTTTTGGGGCTCACTGGGACTTAAGCCTAGTTATAGGTCTAGAAGCCAGAATCGGTGGTGTAGAATTGTTTTGAGAACATTCAGCATTGTCTTGTAAAGCATTTGCCTCAGGCAATGTGCCAGGCAAGGGCTCTTTAGAGGCAGCTGGGTAGGGCTAATCTCATTAGGCGGGAGTTGAGGGGGTAATGGTTTTTCTGGTGAGGGTGGTTTAGCAAACAGGAAGTAATCTTTTCAGATGGGACTGGTTCTGCGGGCAGGAGTGATTCAACGGAATTTACGGGCTCAGCGTCCCCAGCTTTCTGATTATCTGCCCATATGTCCCCATCTCAAGTTTCAGGATCCCATTTCTTCCCAACCAGTGCCCTTACTTTAACTTCAGACACCTCTCAAGGTTGACAATTGAGCTGATGTTGTAATACAGCCACTCTTACAATAAGACTCCGGGTTTGGTTTTCCACAATTTCGGCTCTGTTACTACAAGAAATAAGGCTTTCTTTTAAAGCACAAGTGGAAGACTTGAGGTCATTTATGCGGCACTTGCCCTTTGACTCTGAAGCCCAGAGTGCATCTCTTTCTTTTAGCAGTTTGTCTAGCGAAAGTAGACTTCTTTCTCATTCTGACAAAGCTGTAGAAATATATCACACATGTGTTCACCCTGAGCCTCGCCTTTCACCAATACCTGATCTACTGGTGGTGGTATTTTACATATTTGTACCATCACCTCATGTCATGGACTAGCAGTGCCCTCTTTACTGATGAAAGCAGAGTCATCAACATCTTTAAGACTAACCACACTTGAGAACCAATTTAGAAAACTCATCCTTACAATTTTTCTCTAGAACCACTCTTGGTACCAAGTGTCTTAGGCTGAGTTCTCTAGAGAAGCAAAACCAGTAAAGCGTATAAATATATATAGTGAGAGATTTATATGAAGGAAACTGCTTACATGATTGTAGAGACTAGAATGTCCCAAGTCCGTGGATCAGGGTAGATACCTCTCTTAATTCACACAGCCACAGAAGCTGGCGAGCCCAAGATTGGCAGGTCAGAAAGCAGGGCTCCACTCACAGGCTGTGAAGATAAACGAACCCCAAGTTTGGCAGATAAGCTGACAGCTCAAGTCCCAAGAACCAGAGGTGAGACGACAGGAGGCAGCCGCAGGATCCAGAGTGAGTAAAAAGCCAGAACGTCTGCTTATATTCAGATGCAAGCCACTTCCCCAAGGAAACTCCCTTTCATCTGACTGGCTACTCACAGAAAATTTGATCATGGGAGTGATCACGTACAAACACTGAGAATCACAGCCAAGTTGACACACAATCTTAACCATGACATGCCCATAACAGTTGGTGTGTAAATTTGAATAACAGTCATATTAACTGGTCTTCCTTGTAGGTGTATGGATATTAACCTATCACTGACAGCATAGTACTTCAAGATAAACCTTGAGATATTCTTTTTTGGCAATAGATTCAATGCCATTCCTCTTCAATTTGTCGTTACTGGCATAGTTGGCCATATGACTGTCAGATTCAAAATGGCCAATACCAGCCCATTTCAGCTCATTAATGCCTAGGACATCAATCTTCAAGTGTTCTGTTTCATTTTTTAGAACTTCCAATTTTCTTTAATTCATACTTCATACATTCCACATTCTGATTATTAATGGATGTTTACAGCTGCTTCTTTTCATTCCATGTCATGCCACATCAGCAAATGAAGGTCCAGAAGGCTTTACTCCATCGTGGCATTACGACTGACTCTACTCTGAGGAGGCAGCTCTTCTCCAGTTGTATTTTGAGTGCCTTCCAATCTGAAGGCTCATTTTCCAGCACTATATGAGACAATGTTTTGTTGTTATCCATAAGGCTTTTATTGGCTAATTTTCATAAGCTGATCGTCGGGCCTTTTCCCTAGTCTGTTTCTGAAAGCTCCAGTGAAACCTGTCCACCATGGATGACCCTACTGGTATTAGAGATATCGGTGGCACAGATTCCAGAATCATAGCAACGTGCAAGCCACCACAGTACAACAAACTGACAGACAAATGATGGCTGGCAATTTAGAGGCAGTATAGTGTAGCATAGTGTTTCTCAAGAAGAGTTCTACTTACATTTGGATGAATCAATTCTTTATTCCTCAAGACCATCTCTCAAACTGCACAACATTTAACATTTTGAGCGCCTATCAACTAACTGCCCTTGTGTTTATGACAACCAGATCCACACACCCTATGCACTTTCAAAGTTCCCTGGGGGTGGGGGTCATTTGAGAACCACTGACATAGTATTTAAGAGGTAGCCAGACTGCCTGGGTTTGAATTCAAGCTCTGCCACTGCTAAACAAACTTTCGTCAAATTACCTGACCCCACTTTCAGCTTCCTTAACTGTAAAATGAGAATAGTAATGGTACCTATTTCATTGTACTGTTATGTTGATTAATTAGTTGATGTATGTAAAATTCTTACAACAGTGCCTGGTACATAATAAGTGCTCAGTAAATATCATCAAATATTATTTCAGAAATTCTTTCTCTCAATAAGTTTTTATGTAATAGGATAACACTTTTGAAATATGAACTAAGGTTTTTTTTTTTTTTAACTTCCTATTCACTTTTTCCTTGCCCTTATTCCCCTAGTCACTTCAAGCAGCTAGGTAGCAGTGAGTCCATTGCTTTAGAGGGATAGGCCAGTACAGAAAGCAGAGGAAAAAAAAGACTTCCTAGACTTGGTTTCTAAAAATTTAAGCCTTTAGAGAAATAGACAAGGTTCCATATACAGATTAAATACTTGGGAGAAATATAACTGGAAAGAACTGAGTTTTCTCACCTTCCCACAACCTCATCTCAAGCTTCGATAAACCTAGAAAAAAATTTCTCCAGGCTCAGAAGAGGAGGATATGCTGGAGAAATGGTAAGACTATAGACACTGATGGATCCCACATAGATGGGCCCTGTACTCTGATTCATAGAGCACCAGGGAACAGTAAAACTCTACATAAATTTGAGGGATTTAAGGTGGTGGAGGGTGCTTGGGGGCAGTGACATGATACTAGAGAAGAAATGACTGAGAAGTGAGATTATGCTGACCAAGCTTTAAATAGCCTTGTGTTTAGTGCCCCAGCATGGCAGTGAGAGAGCAGAATTATGACCATGCCCGTACAAGTGATGTGGAAGTAACAGAAAGTCACCATACCTGAAGTGTCCAGGCAGACAGGAAGACATCTCAGTGGCAAATGATGTGGCTCAATAACAGAGGATCAGACAGGATGATGGACTTTTCAGAAAGTACCTGCATGAACAGATAACATTGAGGACAGGTGAGTACCTTCCCCTCCAATGTCCTGGTAATACAGAGACCACTTCCTACTCCTAAAATAAGACTCAAAGGAGGAAACTCCAAACTGATTGCCATCAGGTTTTCACCTTGCTCCAATGAACGAGGGCTTCAAAAAAAAATAGTTATAGAAAATTAAAGTTACATTTTTTGTACAACTGTGTTGTGGACAGAGATTCATACATGGCTAAGCGCTTGGCTACTAGCCGAAAGTCGATGGTTCAAATCTACCAGCCACTTCGTGGGAGAAAAGACCTGGAGATCTGCTCTCATAAAGATTTCAGCCTATGAAATCCTCTGGGGAAGCTCTACTCTGTCATACAGGGTTGCTGTGACTCAGAATCAACTGGATGGCACACAACAACACATTAGCATAAGGTTGTTCATATTATCTTTTTTAAGGTTTCAAAACTATGTCTGTTGATGTATCCCCTTTTTATTTTTGTTTGTATTTATTTATTTTACTAGATTTGCCAAAGGTTTTACCAGTTATTGGAATTTTTCAAAAATTCAACTCTTGGATTTATCCACAGTTTATTTTTTCTGCCTGTTTATTATTTCTTTTCTCCTACTTTCTTTTGAGCTGTATTTTAGTTTTTCTTTTTTCTAAATTCTTGATTTGAAAGCTCATTTCATTTCTTTCATATTATTTTTAAATAACAAAAATGTTTATACTAATGAATTAACTTCTGACAAGAGGATAATGTCTTGTGGAGTTTAAAATTTATACAGAATTAAAATACCTGACACTGGCATAAAAGTCAGGAGGAGGTTAAAGGAGTCAAAGTATTCCAAGGTCCTTCCCTTATCTAAAAGGAAGGTGATAGTGTCAATTAACACTAGTCTTTGATAAGTCAAGGATGTATATTTTAATTTCTAGGATAACCACTATTAAAAGAAACAGAAATTACAGACGAAAAAGTAGAATTGGAAATATGCAATAAATTTTTAAAGAAAAAAATGAACTACTTGGTATAAATAGAAAACAGAATAGCATGGTAGATTTAAACTGAAATATATCAGTAATTATATTAAATCTAAATGTTTAGTTTTTTTTTTAAATGAAGGTTGTCAGACTGGATAAGAAAGTTAAAATTAACTATACGCTGCTCATAATCTCCATCTAAAACTAAGAATACAGAAAAGTTAAAGGATGGAAAAAGATTTCAAGCAAACACTAAAACTCAAACCAAACCCACTGCTGTCGAGTCGATTCCAACTCATAGCTACCCTATAGGACTGAGTAGAACTGCCCCATAGGGTTTCCAAGGCTGTAATCTTTACAGAAGCAGATTGTCACATCTTTCTCCTGTCGAGCAGCTGGTGGGTTTGATCTGCCGACCTTTCAGTTAGCAGCTGAGTGCTTTAACCACTGTGCAACCAGGGCTCCTAAGCAAACACTAACCCTCCTCCCCCCGCCGCCAGAAAGCTGATGTAGCTACATTATTATCAGGTAAAATTGACTTGAAGGCAATAGACATTGCTAGAGATGAAGAAGGTAACTTCATAATAATAAAGAGTATAACTCGTCAGAAGTTAATTCAAAATTCAAATATACCTAATAATACAGCTTCAAAATATAAGTAAACACTGAAAAAAATTATAAGGAGAAATAGACAACTCCATAATCATAATGAAAGATTTTAAAATACCTTTTTGTAACTGATAGAAAAAGCAGACAAAATATCAATAAGACTATCAATAAGATTATAAACAATTTGAACAAAATAAAATGTATCAGGCAGGATAAATTTTATTAGGTTATAGTAACAACCAATTCTAGAATTTTAGCAGCTCTTAACAACAAAAGTTTATTTGCTTACTCTATGTCCATTAAGGAATGCAAGAAAGGTTCTTTTCATTACTAGAGACCCATGCTGACAGAAGTTCCATCTTGTTAATGCTTCCATAATCACTTCAGTAGGGCTACATTGCTGGAGGGAGTGTAGCCCCTTTGGGAGATAGTCTGGCATTATTTGGCATATGCTATGACAAAGAAATTTCATTGCTAGGTATATAACTTCGTGAAACTTATGCATCAGTATACATTAACAAAAATGGCAGTATTGTTTCTAATAATCTCAAACTGGAAACAACCCATATGTCCATCGACGGTAGAACAGATAAACACACTGTGGTATAGTCGTACCATAGAAGTATAGAGGTACAAAAATGAAGGAACTACAGCTATACAACAAAATGGATGAATCTTACAAACATAATGTGTAACAAAGGTAGGAAGAAAAAAAGAAAACAGAATGATTTTAATATTAATACAGGAAAACCTGTACTATATTATTTAGGGATGCATAGATAGATCAAAAGATCATAGAGAAAAGCAAAAAATATATTATTACAAAAGTCCAAACAGAAGTTATATCTAATGAGGAAAGATGGGGTGGTAACTGGGGAAAGACATTCAGGGGGCTTCAAGAGTGCTAGCAAGGTCTATTTCTTCACCAAGGTAGTGTGTATTCATTATTCATATATGTTTTATTTAACTCTCTCTCTCTGTCACACACACACACACACACAGATGAATGCACTTTTTTTTATAGGTATGATATATTTTATAAGAAAAAAAGATAAAGAAAGGTTGAGATTGTGTTAAGCACCCACCTAATGAAATCAGAAAAACAACAACAGGGCAGGACAACAAGGACACATGTATCCTGTGGAACTAGACTAGGAGACTAGTAGTGCCTGTGTGCTGACTGGTATTTGAGGCTACTGGATTCTGTCTACTGACTCTAATATGTACATGTTTACGCGGTTGTGGATAATGCAGGAAAGTATTTTAAAGAATGTTGGATCCTCAATAGGCAGACAATTTTGGATCCAAAAATAAAACTGTCTGAAGAATTTCTGCTTTTCAGGAAGGAACTGGATACTAACAGAATCTCCCAATTCCCACATGTGTTTGCTCTTGGGAGCAAAAAAAATTATCACAGACAGGGACAAGTCTAACCTAGGGGCCTTCAATCTCAGGTTTAGGCACTTTCAGTGCCTTGAAGGTCCCAAGGCAATGCAAAGTATAAAGGGGTAGATCCTGGAGCCACTAGTATACAACGAATTTCTGGTGATCTTTCTTAGTTCTAAGGACTTGAAAGAAGTTTCAACAATTTGACAAAATCTTATTGGAAGATTTAATCGAAATTCTTAAAGTTGAAGGGTCAGCGTAGGGATAATCAAGTATCTCAAGCCCATATGGAACGTTCCCCTGCCCACCAAAGAACTGAGAACTGAGGGAACAGATGTGGGATTCCATCTTGTTGCTTCTGTCTTAAAAAGAGGGCAGCATGGGAGATCTTCTACCCACTGCGTGTCTGTCAGTTTGTCGTACTGTGGGGGCTTGCTTGCTGCTGTGATGTTGGAAGCTACATCACCAGTATTCAAATACCAGCAGGGTCACCCATGGTAGGCAGGTTTCAGCTGAGCTTCCAGACTAAGACAGACTAGGAAGAAGGACCCAACGGTCTACTTCTGAAAAGAATTAGTCAGTGAAAACCTTATGAATAGCAGTGGAAAACTGTCTGATATAGTGTCAGAACATGAACCCGTCAGGTTGGAAGGCACTCAAAAGATGACTGGGAAAGAGCTGCCTCCTCAAGTAGAGTCGACCTTAATGATGTGATGGAGTCAAGCTTTTGGGACCTTCATTTGCTAATGTGCCACGACTCAAAATGAGAAGAAAAAACTGCAAACATCCATTAATAATTGGAATGTGGAATGTACGAAGTATGAATCAAGAAAATTGGAAATCATCGAAAATGAAATGGAACACATAAACATCAATATCCTAGGCATTAGCGAGCTGAATGGACTGGTATTGGTCATTTTGAATCACACAGTCACATGGTCTCCTATGCTGGGAATGACAACTTGAAGAGGAATGGCATTGCATTTGTCATCAAAAAAGAACATTTCAAGATTCATCCTGAAGTACAACACTGTCAGTGATAGAATAGTATCCATACACATACAAGGAAGACCAGTTAATACAACTATTATTCAAATTTACACCCAAACCACTAATGCCAAAGGTGAAGAAATTGAAAATTTTTATCAACTTCTGCAGTCTGAAATTAATAAAACATGTAATCAGGATGCACTGATAATTACTGGAATGCAGAAGTTGGAAACAAAGAAGGAGGACCATTGGTCGGAAAATACAGCCTTCGTGATAGAAACAATGCTGGAGATTGCATGATAGAATTTTACAAGACCAACAACTTCTTCATTGCAAATACCTTTCTCCAACAACATAAACAGTGACTATAGATGTGGACCTTACCAGATGGAATACACAGGAATCAAATTGACCAGATTTGTGGAAAGAGATGATGGAAAAGCTCAATATCATCAGTCAGAACAAGGCCAGGGGCCAACTGTGGAACAGACCACCAATTGCTCATTGCAAGCTCAAGTTGAAACTGAAGAAAATTAGAATAAGTCCACGAAAGACAAAGTATGACCTTGAGTACATCCCACATTAATTTCGATACGATCTCAAGAATAGATTTGATGCGTTGAACACTAACGACTGAAGACTAGACAAGTTGTGGAATGACATCAAGGACATCATACATGAGGAAAGCAAGAGGTCATTAAAAAGCCAGGAAAGAAAGAAAAGACCAAAATGGATGTCAGAAAAGATTCTTGAACATCGAGTAGCTAAACCGAATGGAAGAAATGATGAAGTAAAAGCGCTGAACAGAAGATTTCAAAGGGTGGCTTGAGAAGACAAAGTAAAGCATTATAATGATGTGTGCAAAGTTCTGGGGATAGAAAACTGAAAGGGAAAAACATACTCAGCATTTCTCTATCTGACAGAACTGAAGAAAAAATTCAAGTCTCAAGTTGCAATACTGAAGGATTCTATGGGGAAAATACTAAACGATGCAGGAAGAATCAAAAGAAGATGGAAGGAATACACGGAGTCACTATACCAAAAAGAATTGGTCAACGTCCAACCATTTCAGGAGATAGGATATGATTAGGAACCAATGGTACTGAAAGAAGAGGTCCAAGCTGCACTGAAGACATTGGCAAAAAACAAGGCTCGGAGTTCCGGCAAAATGGCGCTCTAGGCAGAAGCACCACGCCGTCCCTCCACAGCAAAGATCTGAAAAACTAAGCCAAACAGAGACTACAACAATCCTGCAACCCTAAAACATCAAATGAAGAGATAAAGAACTCAGCCAAGCACCAAATGGAGTGAGAAAACTGACAGAGAAAGGAGAGCAAGGAGAGATTCATGCAGAGGTCCCCTACCAGCTAACGCAGCGCGGATCCACCATCTTGGACTCCTATCGGAGACCAGCAAACAGGGGGTACGAGAAAGCAGCCTCACGGAACGTCCAGCGGGAGACAAAACAACTGGTAATTTGCGGTGTGCGCTTACCCACCCCCCACCCCTCTTCCCCCCGGCTCGGCCTCCTCTGCTTCCTGCGGACACAGTCTCTTGTCCAGAAACACCAGCCCGCACTAGCTGGCTCTCTAGGTGCCATTTGTTGGCTGCTGGTGTTGCTTTTTTTCTTTTTCTGCTTCTTTCGATTTCTTGCTTGCCTCTTGCCGCCTCCCCCTCCTTTCGCTCGAGTGCCTGGCTCTGTGAGCCATCTTTGCTTCTTCCTGAGGGGCTGCAGGGCTGCATTCGAGTGTGCAGCTACTTCCCGGTCTGGGCTGCTGCACTGGTGGGATCCCAGGGCTTTTGTTCATTTGTTCGTTTTGAATTGTTTGTTTTCTTTTCCTTTTCTTGAGTTGGGAGCGCTTTCTGGCCAGGCAGAGCTGCGTGGCAAGGAACTCCCCTTCAGCTTCCACAGACGTGCAGAGGGATCCCTGAGCACATTTCTTTTTTCGTTGTTTTTTTTTCTTTTTTCTGTTTTTGTTGGGGGTCTTTCTTGTTCTTTTTCTTTTTTTTTTAATTTGTTTTGTTTTCTTTTCCCTCTTTTTCGCTTTTTATTTTTCTTCATTGCTCAGTTTCCTGTGTCTCTATATCTTCTACTCTTTCTGATCCCTGAATACCAGGCATAGTATACCTCTATGCCTTCTAGCCAGGCTATACTGCTACACCTGAGAGCGACTTCCCCAGACATCATAGCTGCAACAGTGGGATCCCTGGGAACTTTGTGGTTCTTTAAACTTTCTGATTTTTATTTATTCATTCTTTTCTTTTCTTCCTCTTCCCCTTTCTGTTTTTCTCCATTTCATAGTCTCTCATCTCTCCATTCCAACAGCAAGCTCCCCTAGCACTCTTTTTTGTTTGTTTGTATGTTTTTTGACTCCTGTTCCTCTCTCCTCTCTCCCATATCCATCTTACCTCCACACATAACAATCTCCCCGCTGATTCCTGCATACCTGCACCGTGAGCTTGACACCACACCACCAAGCAGTACAGGCACAGCCTACTGGAACCTGCCCAGCACTGATTACCAACCCACCCTGGTGGCTGTAGTAACTGCCTCAAACCACCCATCCGAGTAACACCTCTTCAGCTAGACCTGCCCTGCTGTACCATATCTGAGTGACTGACACTGCCAGTTGGAGAAGGAGATGAAAAGTATTGAGCGCACAGAAGAGCAAACAACAAAGAACACACAGTCCACCTGCTCAGATATAGTCAAAAAAAATTTTTAAAAAATGGAGGAAACAAACGAATCTACAATCAATAAACAAGAGAAATAACTACTGAATGCCCCAGAAACAGAAGACAATATCAAAACATTTACAAAAACAGGACAAGATGGTTCCAGTAGGTGTCCAAAATAGAACGCCAGATGACTCTCCTCTGGAAGAAAATGCACTAGAAGTACCTCATAGGGAATTCAAATCTATAATACTCACAATTTTCCAAGAACTGAGGCAAAAAGCTGACAAACATGAGGAAAAAATAGACAAATTCATGGAAAATACAGACAAAAAATTGGAA
>NW_004443971.1:1834814-1859885 GCF_000243295.1 Trichechus manatus latirostris
CCTCAACATAAAGAAAACAAAAATCCTCACAACTGGACCAATAAGCAACATTATGATAAACGGAGAAAAGATTGAAGTTGTCAAGGATTTCATTGTACTTGGATCCACAATCAACACTCATGGAAGCAGCAATCAAGAAATCAAACACGCATTGCATTGGGCAAATCTGCTGCAAAAGACCTCTTTAAATTGTTCAAAAGCAAAGATGTCACCTTGAAGACTAAGGTGTGCCTGACCCAAGTCATGGTGTTTTCAATCGCCTCAAATGCATGTGAAAGCTGGATGATGAATAAGGAAGACTGAGAAAGAACTGACTCCTCTGAACTGTGGTGCTGGTGAAGAATATTGAATATACCATGGACTGCCAAAAGAACGAACAAATTTGTCTTGGAAGTACAACCAGAATGCTCCTTGGAAGCAAGGCGAGGCTATGTCCCCCATACTTTGGGCATGTTGTTAGGAGAGATCAGTCCCTGTAGAAGAACATCATGCTTGGTAGAGAGTTAGCAAAAAAGAGGAAGACCCTCAACAAGATGGATTGACACAGTGGCTGCATCAGTGGGCTCAAGCATAACAACGTTTGCGAGGATGGTGTAGGAATGGGCAATGTTTCCTTCTGTTGTACACAGGGTCACTGTCATGGATTGAATTTTGTCCTCCAGAAATATCTGTCAACTTGGCAAGGTCATGATTCCCAGTATTATATGATCGTGTACCATTTTGTAATCCGATGTGATTTCCTTATGTGTTGTAAACTCTATCACTATGATGTAATGAAATGGATTAATGGCACTTATACTGATGAGGTCTACAAGACTAGATAGTGTCTTAAGCCAATCTCTTTTGAGATATAAAAGAGAGAAGTGAGCAGAGACACACGGGAACCTCATACCACCAAGAAAGCAGTGCTGGGAGCAGAGTGTGTCCTTTGGACCTGAGGTTCCTGTGCACAGAATCTCCCAGACCAAGGGAAGATTGATGAATAGGACCTTCCTGCAGAGCCAATGGAGAAAGCATTCCCCTGGAGCTGATGCCCTGAATTTGGACTTGTAGCCTACTGGACTGTGAGAGAATAAACTTCTCTTTGTTAAAGCCATCCACTTGTGGTGTTTCTGTTATAGCAGCACTAGATGACTAAGACAGAATTTGGTACTGAGAGTGGGGTGCTACTCTAACAGATACCGAAAATGTGTAGCAGTTTTGAAACTGTGAATGGATAGAGGAGTGGCAGAGGACCAGAAGCAGCAGAGAAGCAACAGCAGCAGAAAAGCGGCAGCAGCAGAGAACCAGCAGCAGAACCAGGAGACCAGTGTGAGATGGTGCTAGAGTCAACCCATGGAGCGAGAGCTGAGTGCCTATGTGCATGAGGCTTCCTGGCAGGGTGGGATGCCTGCGGGCACTTATTGGTGGAGCTACAGAGCTTTTGGAGCACTTGCCCCAGCAGGGCAATTGCGGGTGTGAGGCCCGAGAGCCGAGAGGCCAAGAAACCAGGAAGCAGAAGCTGAAGAGACAAGGAACACAGGAAGCCGAGCTGCCGCAGTCTCAAAAGGTATGGCCAGGACCTCTGGGGTTTCAAAGGGTGGAGCCATGGCCTCTGGTGTTTCTAAGGGTGGAGTTGTCACTCTGATGGACTAGGAGAATGGTGCGCCTAAAGCCGAGGGAGCAGAGTTGCTGTCCCAGTGGGCCTGGAAGGCAGAGCTGAAGCCCAGGGCTGAGGGGCCTCCACTCAAGAATCCAGAGACTGTGGCCAATACCTAGAGAATGGAGGGCAGGGCTATTGTGTGAACGGTCTCAGAGAACAGAGGATTATTTTCAAGCCTTGAGGGCTAATGTAATGTGTTCTGCTGACTTGTTTGATGCCGTTATCCCTTCTCCTCCTCCAGTTTCTCCCATTTGTAATGGAATTATCTATCTCCTGCCTGTTCTGCCATTGTACCTTTGGAAGCAGATAACCTGTATTCTAAATTTCACAGATGAAGAGAATTTTTGGATTTCGGACTTGGAGTTAAGACTTTTGCTATCATATGATGAGGTGAATATGTTTTGCATGTTGCCAGGATATGAATTTTGGGGGCCAAAGGATGGAATGTCATGGATTGAATAGTGTCCCCCCAAAATATCTGTCAACGTGGCTGGGTCATGATTCCCAGTATTGTATGATTGTGTACCATTTTGTAATCTGATGTGATTTCCTTAAGTGTTGTAAACTCTATCACTATGATGTAATAAGATGGATTAGTGACAGTCATACTGATGAGGTCTACAAGATTAGATAGTATCTTAAGCCAATCTCTTTTGAGATATAAAAGGGAAAAGTGAGCAGAGACACACAGGAACCTCATACCACCAAGAAAGCAGTGCTGGGAGCAGAGAGCATCCTTTGGACCTGAGGTTCCTGTGCACAGAATCTCCCAGACCAAGGGAAATTGATAACTCAGACCTTCCTCCAGAGCCAATGGAGAAAAGTATTCCCCTGGAGCTGTTGCCCTGAATTTGGACTTGCAGCCTACTCGACCGTGAGAGAATAAACTTCTCTTTGTTAAAGCGATCCACTTGTGGTATTTCTGTTATAGCAGCACTAGATGACCAAGACAGTCGCTATGAGTCGGAACCAACTTGACAGCACCTAACAAAAACAACATGGGAACCTACTTATAAATTAGCCCTGAGAAACCAAAATTCTAGACCATAGTGAGATCCTTAGGAGGTAGACGGAGGTTTCTACTTGCTAAGGTTTTTCGATGAAATTTTCTCAGAATTACCTGGTCATAATCTTAGGGTACTTCTCTTCAAATTGGAGAATATTTATGAAAATGCTCAAGACTTTTTGGACTCACCTTCTTTCTGTAGTATAGCTTCTTTGGGAAGAAGCAGGAATGGAAATAGGAGCCACACCAGAATTCCACCAAAAATCACTTTGGGGATTTTTTCCCCCATAAAGTTACACCCCTCTCTTTACTTATTTGCTGTTGGTAAATTTTTGTTTATTTTTAGTAGATTTTATTAATCTCAGTAGTTATTGGTGAAGAGAAAATCTGTGATTTAATTTGTGCCATCTTGAATAGTGGCAATTCTAAGGTATATAAAGTTATGGGAGAAATTTAGAGAAAACTGGCTTAGCAAATTGAAATTCCTGTTCCTTTCCTTGGTTTAACTGTCCAAAGGCCTTCTAGGCCAAAATTCCCATACCCTAGCGAACTGTTTGTCCCTGGTGGTTAAGGACTCCTAGGGAAAATACCCTACTTACTAGAGCCTTCCTTCAGTACCTTACTCCTCCACTCAAAAGTCATTCAGTCAGCCAGTCATTACAGCCTTCACTGGGTGCTATACCAGGATATAAACAAAACCTAAAGAATCAAAGATCCAGCTCTTTATCTCACAGACTTAAATTTCTTTGTGAAATAAAAGCAACAAGTATGGTTATTGTGCTTTTTTTTTTTTGCACAATTGAGTCAAATGATAAGCCACATCAGCAATTACTGGTCTTAAAATTAAGACAAGTGAGTTTCCTGGAAAAGAAGGAATTTGAGCTGACTAGGAATAATGGTGAGAATATGAGTAGCTGGAGAAAAAGCAGAGATTATTTCGAGCCAGGAAAACATAAACAATAGCTCAGAAATGACTGAACAGTATCTTCAAGAAACAAGAAAAGAAACACTCCAATCGGAAAAGAGGCTTCATGGAAGACAGCAGTGAGATACATGTGTCCTTACTGTCTTACTCTGTTGTTGTTTTTCTTATTTTATTAGGTGGATGCTTAACTCATTCTCAACCTTTCTTTATCTTCTTTAATGTGAAATATAAATATTGGGTAGGATATTATAAGGCTGAACCAGAATGAGAAAGATCTTAAATATGAGCCTAAGGAATATGCACTCTCTCGTAGAGTAGGAGTGTATATTTACAGTGCTGCAAATGTTGGTGTGTCATATTCTGTGAGAAAGTTTCAGGTGGAGTTACAGCTAAATATCCAGGAATTGTGTATAACCCTAACAGTCTTAGCCATATGAGCATCCGTATGTATTTGGGAATGGATTTTCCCGTAAAACCATAACCTATCAGCCAGATTGAAGTATGCTAAGGTAGCAAAAAAAGTTATGAACAACTAAGAGAAGTAAAAGCAATTCAAGAGGAGAGAAACAACAGTCAATGACTGATAGTCATTTATAGAAGGGATGCCACACAGAAGATAAAAATTACCAGACCAGGTAAAATGAGAACTCTGAAGGCAGGCTGGGTTCAAATTCTGGCTCTACCTTCTACTAGCTGTGGAAATTTATAAATAAGGATGATAATAATAATTGTACACTCCTCCATGGGTTATTTTATAAATAACACAGTATGTGTAAGTTTCTCAGCATTTTGCAAGAAAAAAAATCAACAAATTCAAGGATTTTAAGGTCTCTGATTAACAAAAGTAGTTCCATGATTTATACAGTGATAAGCTGAATAAACACAAAGCTCTTTTGATAATGTTGAATATATTAATTATTGTAAGACTGGTCCCTGCCTATTTGCTCTTAGGTCAATTGTCCACTCTTATCCTACTGTTCTCTGCAGGGAGTGGGGGTAAGTTTATCCCTGCAAATCATATTTCCTAGGCTCCCTTGTCAATGAGCTTCTGAAAGAAAGGCATTGTTAGGAAACTGTGGCGGAAGAGAAGAGAGAGGCCAGGGTGTTTCTCCCCATACCACCTCTTTTTGGATAGTGTCTCTATCAGTGGTTGAATCTCCTGCTTAACAGCCCTTTGGCCAGCATCTCCCTCTCCCCGGAACACTGTGGTTACAACTCCTACCAGGCTGTCCCAGCTCCTAGGTTCTGGCAACACCATTTCCCTCGTTTGTCCTCTAGCCCCATAGGTGGTAGCAGCTTCCAGCTATTGCTAATTCCAGTTTTACCTCACCAACCCTTATTCTTTTAGCTTCTCCAATACCTTTGCAACTAGTTTCCTGTATTAAATTCTCTCTATTGAATTAACTCATTGATTCTGTTTTCCTAACTGGACCCTGAATGTTACAGCTGGTAAATTCATTTTATGGCTTAAATTAGCAATTTTTTTTAATATAACAAACATATCGCAGAAAGTTGGTAGCTATCAGAACTGAAACTTACATTCAGAATAATTAAACAAATCCTTGACAGTAAATAGCTTACTAACTCAGAAAGCTTCTTGTCCTTATTTGATAAACATTCAAAGTACTGTAATCATGATTAGAAGAAATGATCAAGTATGTATTTAAACTTAAAGAAGACCTTTGCCCACCTGCCTAATTCTTTTGCTTACTTCTTTGTATCACTAAAGTCCCTGAAATGTAAATATTCTTTAACTCTTTCTCCTTTATCTTCTGAGGATGGTAATGACTAAATAAATTCTCCAAATACTTGTGTCAAAAAGTTATTTCCTCTCAAGTGTCCCTGTTAAGTATCATTGTGTTTTATGATCTATAATTTCTTATCACTGTAACCCAGGATGAGTAAAAGCATATTTGGATTTTTAATTTTTATTTCCAAACCAGCCTGAAATAAGGCCTAGATAATACCAATGGAATATTGTAAAAGCAGGGAATTAACAGCCAGAAATTTATTTTATCAGAATCAAGAGAAAAAAAAATGGTATAGGTCAGACTTACAGAACAAACAAGGTCTTCTAAGTTCATCTGGTCAAGGTGTCTCATCTTTTAGATGAAGAAATAAATGCCTAGATAGACTAGCTCAAGATCAAAGGTTAAAAACAGAATTAGGACAAAATTCTAGATTCTTAACTTTAAAAGTACCTCTTTATCTGTTCTGTCCTTAATCTTTACATACTAATGGACCAGAAAGTATAAGGTTTGTACACAGAAATCTGACTGTAATCACAACTACTGCTACAATAAATGTTAATTTAAAAACTACCTATTTTTAAAAACCCAAAGAAAATAGAAAGGAGAAAAGAAAGATAACATAAATTTAAAGAAACAGCAGAAGATGCAATGGAGGTAATCACTGAAGCAAAAAATAGGTTCTTAAAAAGATTTAGAAAAGACACAATGTCTGACATGATTGAGCAAGGAAAAGGAAAACAGGCTAAAATAAATATTAGAAATAACAAAGGGGACATAACTGCAGAACCAGCAAAGATTCGAAAGAAAATAAGTGAATACTGTGAACAATGTTATGCCAAAAAATGGAAAACATAGGCAAAATGGATTAATTACCAGAAAAATATAGTTTAACCAAAACTAACTCATGAGAAAATTTTAAAAATCTAAGTGACCTCATAATCATTAAAGAAACTGAACCCACACTTAAAATTCTTTCTGTAAAAAACAAACAAAAAAAAAACCAGGCCCAAATGGTTTTACAGGAGATTACCACCAATCTTTCAAGAAGTAGATCATTCAGATCTGTAAAAGCTCTTGAAAGAAGAGAAAAAGAGGAAGTACCATATAATATAGATCCCCAAACCATATAAAGTGTTTCATGAGAAAGAAAAACTACAGGTCTATCTCATGAACACAGATGTAAAAATCCTAAACAAAAATATTAGCAAACAAAATCCAGCAATGTATTTTAAAAAGATAATATATCATGACTATGTTGGATTTGGTGGTTGTCTTAGTTATCTAGTGCTGCTATAACAGAAATACCAGAAGTGGATGGTTTTAACAAAGAGAAGTTTATTTTCTTACAGTAAAGTAGGCCAGAAGTCCAAATTCAGGGTGTCAGCTCCAGGGGAAGGTTTTCTCTCTCTCGGCCTTCTCATCAGTGTTGCCCTGGACTAGGAACTTCTTGGTGCAGGGATCCCAGTCCAAAGGACGCACTTCGCTCCCGGCACTGCTTTCTTGATGGTATGAGGTAGCCCTGTCTCTTGCTCACTTCTGTCTTTTATATCTCAAGACATTGCCTCAGGATACAATCCAATCTTGTAGACTGAGTCCTGCCTTACTAACACAGCTGCTGCCCATCCTCCCTCATTAACTTCATAGAGGCAGGATTTACAACATATAGGAAAACCACACAACACCAGGAATCATGGCCCGGCCAAATTGATACACACATTTTTGGGGGAACATAATTTAATCCATGGTAGTAGTGTAGTGGTTAAGTGCTACGACTGCTAACCAAAATGTCGGCAGTTGGACTCCACCAAGCACTCCTTGGAAACTCTATGTGGGGGTTCTACTCTGTCCTTTAGGGTCGATATGAGTCGGAATCAACTCGACAGCAAGGGGTTTAGTTTTTTTGGTATGTTGGGTTTGAAGCTCTGGTGGCACAGTGGTAAAGAGCTCAAGCTGCTAACCAAAAGGTCAGCAGTTTGAATACACCAGCCGCTCCTTGGTTTTTTTTTTTTGGTTTATGTTGGGTTTATCCCAATAATGTAACTTTAGAAAATTAACAAATATAATTCACCACATCAAAGATTAAGAGTCATAACTATATAATGAACAGATGTCAAAAATTAATAAATTTCAATAGCCATTTATTTAAAATTTCTTATCAAAACAAGATCAGAAGGGAAATTTTTAACTTGATAAATGGTACCTACAGAAAACCTATAGCAAACATCATTCTTAATGATATTATTTTAGAAGCATTCCCTTTAAAATAGGCAAAAACGCCCATTATTGTTGCTTCTTAACATTTTACTGGAGATCCTTTTTAGGATCATCAGAAAGAAAAAATAGAACTGCCATTATTATCAGAGGATATGACTGTCTACGTAAAAAAATCCAAATGAACATACATATTATTAGAGATAGCAAGAGACTTCAAAATGTGACTGGATATAAAATCAATCTACAAAGTTATTAAATTCTTATACATTAGCAACCAACTGTTAGAAAACATATTCACAATAGCAACCAACAAAAAAGATGCCCAGGAATAAATCTAATTAAAAAATATATTCAATGCTTATATGAAAAATTATAAAGGTTTACTGGACTTTAAAGAATACCAACACAAATGGAAAAAAATGCCATGTTCATAGAAAAAAATACACTGTTATAAAGAAGCAAGTTCTCCCCAAAATCATCTATAGTTTAAATGTCTTTCTGTTCAAAATCCCAACAGGCTTTTTTATAAAACTTAACAAGCTGCTTCTAAAATTTATGTGGAAGAGGAAAGTGGCAAAAATAGCCAAGAAGTAAAAAAAAAACTACCAACCAACAGAGTAGCAGGGGTAGGGGTCTCGGGACCATGCTTTCAGGGGGCATCTAGGTCAACTGGCATAACAAAGCTTATTAAGAAAATGGTCTGCATCCTACTTTGGTGAGTGGCATCTGGGGTTTTAAAAGCTTGCAATCGGCCATCTAAGATGCATCAATTGGTCCCAACCCACCCGGAGTAAAGCAGAATGAAGAACACCAAAGACACAAGGAAAGTATTAGCCCAAGAGACAGAAAGGGCCACATAAACCAGAGGCTTCATCAGCTTGAGACCAGAAGAACTAGATGGTGCCCGGCTACCACCAATGATCGCCCTGACAGGGAACACAACAGAGAGTCCCTGATGGAGCAGGAGAAAGGTGGTGTGCAGAACTCAAATTCTAGTAAGAAGACCAGACTTAATGGTCTAACTGAGACTGGAGGAACCCTGGGAAGCATGACCCCCTGGATTCTCTATCAGCCCCGGACTAAAACAATTTCCAAGGCCAACTCTTCAGACAGGGATTGGACTGGACTGTGGGACATAAAGCTATACTCGTGAGGAGTGTGCCTCTTAGCTCAAGTAGATACAAGAGACTAAACGGGCAGCTTCTGTCCAGAGGTGAGATGGGAAGGCAGAGAGGGTTAGGAGCTGGTTGAATGGACATGGGGAATCAGGGGTGGGATGGGGGAGTGTGCTGTCACAGTATGGGGAGAGCAATTAGGGTCACATAACAATGTATGTATAAATTTTTATATGGAAAAAGTTTTTTTAAAAAACTCCCAACCAGATATCAAGATATATCATAAAATAATAAAGACTGTATGGCTCTGGTGCAGGGATAGTCATACATACCTGTGGACCAGAATAGAGAGCCTAGAAACAGATCCTTGAATATATGGAAATTTGATATATAACAGAGACGGCACTGCAGATCCCTGGAAATAGGTGATATTATTTAATAAATGGTGCAGAAACAATCTGACATCTGTATAAAGGAAAATGACATTGGATTTCAATGTATTAATACTTAAAGATAAGAGGAAAAAACTTTAAACTTTAAGGGAAATAATATAGGAGAACATTAGAGTAGGGAAATCTTTAAAAAAAAAAAAAAAGAGAAGATATGCCATAGACAAACCATAAACACGGAGAATACATACAACACTGTGAGGATTAAAATTCAGATTATATTTACTTTTTAAAGCTTCCTATAAATCAATAAAAAGATAAACAACCCAATGGAAAAATGGAGAAACTATATAAAAAGGTATTTTACAGAAGAGACACGAACGGTCAATGAACATATAGAAAGATGTTCAAGTTCATTCGTAGTCTGTAAAATGTAAATTTAGAATGCAATGAGATATTTATACACACTCAATTGACAAAAAGAAGTCTGATAATACAAAGTTTGGCAAGTATATGGATCAACAAAAACTCTGTTGTTGGTAATGAAAACTGGTATAGATTGGTTTCCTATTGTTGTTGTAACTAATTGCCCCCAAAACCAGCACAAATTTATTATAATTCTAGAGGTCAGAAGTGTGAAATACATCTTATTGGGCTAAAATAAAAGTGTCAGGAGGGTTGTGTTCTTCTGGAGGCTCTAAGGGTGAATGGAAGAAGGAAGAATAATACTGGAAGATGTAATCATATTGGTAGTGTTCTAATTCTTATGTTGGATGATAGGTTTATGGTATTATTATTATACATCATAACTTTTATATATGATACAAATACTCTTGTATACATAAAATATTGTACTAAAGAAATTAATTTAAAGAAGAAAGTTAATAGTCTACTTTTGTAACATAAGCCTACATACATTTATTCCTGTCAATGTGTATTTATTTATTTCCATGTGCACAGAGAAGGAACCTAAGAATACACACTAAATATTTACAAATGATAACCCCAGGGAAGTGGAACAAAGAGAAGAGTGGGGAACTTTTAATTTTTATTTAATTTACCTCTATATTTTTTGCATTTTTTTCAAAGCACATATGCTATTTTTGTACCTATGTTAATGTCAAAATTAAAAAAGAATCAAAAGAATTACAATTGTAAGATTTTACCTATCTGCATACTTTTCTGGATATTTTAATGACAAAAAGGAAAAGGACACCATTAGCTTAGCATCATGTTACTACTACGTTAAATACTCCTTGCCTTACATCGCTTCAAAATTTGCTGTAGATTTTGTGTTCCTTAATTATTAAGACAGCACAGTATCTTCTAATAGCCAAGTCTTATTCTTATACTAAATTATTTACAATTACCTACCTGTTTTCTTTTTTCCACTTATTCCTTTTCCCGCCTCTTCTTCTCTTGTTTTTCATTGGTAGCATCTAAATTTTTTGTAAAAAATTGAAAGTTTTAGCTCATTACAATTAAATTCATTGCTAAAGAGTTTGAGATATTAGAAAAGTTAGCATTGATGTTTTAATTAACTATTGCACTGGTTGGAAAAATTTTGCAAGATAAAAATAACTGATAAAATGAATTGTTTTAGTTGTATCCCAGTCAATTTCCTCATATGCATGCAAAGCTAGACAGTGAAAAAGGAAGAACGAAGAAGAGCTGACACATGTGAATTATGGTGTTGGTGAAGAATGTTGAATACATCATGGACTACCTGAAGAATAAACAAATCTGTCTTGGAAAAAGACAGCCAGAATGCTCCTTAGAAGTGAGGATGGTGAGACTTTGTCTCCTTTACATAGGACCTGTTATCAGGAGGTTCCAATCCCCAGGAAAAATATCATGCTTGGAAAAGCAGAAGGTCAGCTAAAAGGAGGAAGACCATCAATGAGTTGGATTTACACAGTGGTTGCAACAATGGGCTCAAACATAGTAATGATTGTGAGGATGGTACAGGACTGGGCAATGTTTCACTTTGTTACACATAAGGTCACTTTGAGTGGCAGCCTACTAAAGGGCACCTAACAACAACAACATTATAAATATGTCTTACTTAATTAAGAACCCATCTAGAGAATAATACTCTTATGGGGCCACTAAATCCAACCTCTAGTTAATCTAAAAAGCATAGGTGTTATGCTTATTAGCAGGGCCTATATGAATGCAACTAACACTTTACTGGGAAATAGAAGAAGATGAACTGAGTATTTTAATGAGAAAACAGAAAAGTAAACTATTAGCCTGCCACTATATTAAAAAGTAAAATGTTAGCCTACCACTCCATGATGTAAGAGACAATCATATTCCTCACTGGAAGTGGGCATTCCCTGTGTGGTTTCTTTATATTATCCAGATTGAGGTTTTCAGTTTCTTGAATCTGTGGTTAATGTCTTTCACCTGTTTTGGAAAAATTTTGTCATTGTCTCTTCAAATATTGCTTCTTTCCCATTCTCTCTTCTCTCCTTCCTGGATTCTACTTACATTAGACCTCTTCACTGTGTCTCAAATGACTCTGATGTTCTTTTTCATATCTTCTATTCTTTTTTCTTTCTCTTGACCTGACTTCCAGTTCACTAATTTTCTTTTGTTGTGTCTAATATGTTGCTAAATCTGTCTAAATTGTTAACTTTACATAGTGTACATTTTATTCCAGGAATTCCATTTGATTCTTTTTTATAGTTTACAAATCTCTATTTTCTTGAACATATTAATCATAAGTATGTTAAATTCATTGTCAGCTAACTCCAATATCTGGATTATCTGTAGGGCTGTTATTATTCTTTTTTTTTTTTAACTCTTGTTTTTTGGTCATGTAGAAATATCTAGTAATTTTTTATTAAAAGTTGGGTATTTTGTACTAAAAAATTCTAGAGGCTCTAGATGATGTTCTCTCCCTCACAAGATGATTCAGCCTTCCTCCGCTAGAAAAATACAGTGGTGGCTGATCATCTGAACCCAATCAAGGAATGTGCCAGGCTCGTGGTGGTAGTGGCAGTAGTGTATCCTTACCAGACTAGGCTCTCTGGCATGACTTTGCCTGTGACTTTGTTGCCCAGTTTCACTTTGTTCTGTCCATATTCAAGACTATTTCTCTAGGCTTCTTGGCAATTCTGTGAGTTAATCTATATTCTTCTCAATAAATTTCTTTCCCATTTAAATCAGTCAGTCAGTTTCCTTTGCTTACAAACAAGAACTTTAATTAGTCCACTAACAGAGACTCAGACGTGTAAGCATATTACCTGAGAAAGAATCAGAAACTCAAACGCCAACAGTGTTTAGCATATGTAATATCTTCAGCCTGTAGTAAATCTTCCTGAGCTCCATTTCTCTGCCTTTCTTGGAAAATGCCTTACTCTTTTAAAAGCTGGAACAAGAAATATATGTTTAAATGTATCGCTTAAGGTTGCAAGAATAAACAAAAGAGAAAATAAAAATCATTTTAAAACTATCAAATCCAAGGAGAAGGCTAGTAGGAAAAGTTTGTGTGATATAAATGACATAAATTCTCATCTATCATAGCAGAAAGTCAGAGAATAACACTTAAATTTGATTGAGGAAGAGCGATATAAGGATATTTTTTAGAGATGTGGTATAATCACCAAAGAAACTAAAAATAAAAAAAGAATAAAGTATTTGTCTCTGGGGAACTGTAACTGGAATGAGGAGAAAGCAGATGGGATGAGGGACTGTTGCTTTTCATGATAAAGCTTTTCACACTACTTGATCTTTTAATCATGCACATGTATTATGTTGTTCAATGTTTTATAAATAAAATGTGCTTAAAAAAGAGTAAATGTAAGCAAGGAAATACAGACAATAAACATAAACTATATTTTATCATGAAAACAGAGAACTGGCATACTGATTGGAAGGATTGTTGAAGGCAAGGGTTTTTTAAAAAGAGATTCCACATTAGCTAGAGTGCGTTTTCTTTTTTACCTTTTAAAAATCACTTTTAAATTTACAGACAATAAAATTCACACGTGCGTGTGTGTCTGTACAGTATGAGTTTTAACTCATGGCTAGATTCATGTAACCACTACCACTAACAGAATACAGAAAAATTCCATTATCCCAAGAATTTCCTCATGCTACCCCTTTGCTTGAGAAATGCTGAGCGTGTACTTCCCTCTTGGTTTGTTAGCTCCAGGTCTTTGCACATGTCTTCTTGAGCTGCCCTTTGAAATCTTCTGTTCAGTTCTTTTACTTCATCATTTCTTCTGTTCACTTTAGCTACTCGATGTCCAAGAGCAAGTTTCAGAGTCTCTTCTGACATCCATTTTGGTCTTTTCTTTCTTTTCTTTTTCTTTTTAATGACCTCTTACTTTTTTCATGTATGATGTCTTAATGTCATTCCACAACTCGTCTGGTTTTCAGTCATTACTGTTAAATGCGTAAAATCTATTCTTGAGATGGTCTCTAAATTCAGGTGGGATATACTCAAGTTCGTACTTCGCTCTTGTGGACTTGTACTAATTTTCTTCAGCTTCAACTTGAACTTGAATATGAGAAATTGATGGTATGTTCCACAGTTGGCCCCTGGTCTTGTTTTGATGGAGATACTGAGCTTTTCCATAGTCTCTTTCCACAGATGTAGTCGATTTGACTCCTGTGTATTCCATACAGCAAGGTCCACGTGAATAGTCACCATTTATGTTGTTGAAAAAAGGTACTTGCAATAAAGAAGTCATTGGTCTTGCAAAATTCTATCATGAGATCTCCAGCATCATTTCTATCACCAAGGCCGTATTTTCCAACTACCAATCCTTCTTCATTGTTTCCAACTTTTGCATTCCAATCAACAGTAATTACCAATGCATCCTGATTGCATGTCTGATCAATTTCAGAATGCCGAAGTTGGCAAAAAATCTTCAATTTCTTCATCTTTGGCCTTAGTGGTTGGTGCATAAATATGAATAATAGTCATATTAACTGGTCTTCCTTGTAGGCATATGGATATTATCTTATCATTGACAGTGCTGTACTTCAGCATAGATCTTGAAATGTTCTTTTTGATGATGAATGCAACATCATTCTTCTTCAAGTTGTCATTCCCCGCATAGTATCCCATATGATTGTGTGATTCAAAATGGCCAATACCAGTCCATTTCAGCTCACTAATGCCTAGGATTTCGATGTTTATGCATTCCATTTCATCTCTAATGATTTCTAATTTTCCTAGGTTCGTACTTCATACATTCACATTCTGATTATTAATGGAATTTGGCAGTTGTTTCTTCTCGTTTTGAGGCATGCCACATCAGCAAATGAAGGTCCCAAAAGCTTGACTCCATCCAAGTCATTAAGATCGACTCTACTTTGAGGAGGAAGCCCTTCCCCAGTCGTCTTTTGAGTGCCTTCTAACCTGGGGGCCTCATATTCTGGCTCTATATCAGACAGTTTTCCACTGCTGTTGATAAGGTTTTCAGTGGCCAATTTTTTTCAGAAGTAGACTGCCAGGTCCTTCTTCCTAGTCTGTCTTGGTCTGGAAGTTCAGCTGACACCTGTCTGCCATGGGTGACCCTGCTGGTATTCAAATACTGGTGGCACAGCTTCCAGCATCACAACAACATACAAGCCCCACAGTACAAGAAACTAACAGATGTGCTGGGAAAAATGGAAGCTTTGAGTTTCAATAGTGAAAGATTCTATAGGCAAAACACTGAACAATGCAGGAAGCATCAAAAGAAGAATGCAAGGAATACACAGTCACTGTAGCAAAAAGAGCTGGTAGACATTCAATCACTTCAGGAGGTAGCATATGATCAAGAACTGATGATACTGAAGGAAGAAGTCCAAACTGCACATTGGCTAAAAACAAGCATCTAGGAACTGATGGAATACTAATTGAGATGTGTCTACAAACGGATGCAGCGCTGGACGTGCTCACTCATCTGTGCCAAAAAATTTAGAAGACAGCTACCTGGCCAACCAACTCGAAGAGATCCATATTTATGCCTATTCCAAAGAAAGGTGATTCAACCAAATGCAGACATTATTGAATATTATCATTAATATCACAGGCAAGTAAAATTTTGCTGAGTATCATTCAAAAGCATTTGCAGCAATACATCAACAGCGAACTGCCAGAAATTCATGCCCGATTCAGAAGAGGACATGGAACGAGGAATATCATTGCTGATGTCAGATAGATCCTGGCTGAAAGCAGAGAATACCAGAAAGATGTTTACCTGTGTTTTATTGACTATGCAAAGGCATTCTACTGTGTGGATCACAACAAATTATGAATAACATGGCAAAGAATGGGAATTCCAGAACACTTAATCGTGCTCATGAGTAACCTGTACGTAGATTAAATGGCAGTCATTCGAACACAACAGGGAGATATTGTGTTGTTTAAAATCAGGAAAGGTGTGTGTTGAGGTTGTATCCTTTCACCATACTTATTCAATCTGTATGCTGAGCAAATAATCTGGGCAGCTGGACTCTATGAAGAAGAACGGGGCATCAGGATTGGAGGAAGACTCATTAACAACCTGCAGTATGCAGACGACACAACCTTCCTTGCTGAAAGAGAAGAGGATTTGAAGCACTTACTGATGGAGATCAAAGACTACAGACTTCAGTATGGATTACACCTCAACATAAAGAAAACTAAAATCCTCACAACTGGATCAATAAGGAACATCATGATAAACCAAGAAATGATTGAAATTGTCAAGGATTTCATTTTACTTGGATCTACAATAAATGCCCATGGAAGCAGCAGTCAAGAAACCAAGTGACACATTGTGCTGGGCAAATCTGCTGTAAAAGACCTCTTTAAAGTGTTAAAAAGCAAAGATGTCACCTCGAAGACTAAGGTGCACCTGACTCAAGCCATGGTGTTTTCAATTGCCTAATATAAATGAGAAAACTGGGCAATGAATAAAGAGACCGAAGAAAAATTGGTGCCTTTGAGTTATGGTGTTGCCGAAGAATGTTGAATATACCATGGACTGCCAAAAGAACAAACAAATCTGTCTTGGAAGAAGTACAGCCAGAACGCTTCTTAAAAGCAAGGATGGTGAGGCTTTGTCTTACATATTTTGGACACGTTATCAGGAGGGATCAATCCCTGGAGAAGGACATCATGCTTAGTAAAGTCGAGGAACATCAAAAAAGAGGAAGACCTCAACGAGATGGACTGACACAGTGGTCGCAACGAGCTCAAGCATAACATGAGGATGGCGCAGCAATGGGCAGTGTTTTGTTCTGTTGTACATAGGGTCACTATGAATCAGAACCAACTCAATGGCACCTAACAACAACAACTCCTTTGCACTCAGAACCTCTTCCCATTCTTAATCCCTGGCAACCACTAGTCTGTTCTCTGTCCTTTTAGTTTTTGTCTTTTACAGAATGGCATATAAATGGAATCACATGGTATATAACTGCTTGAGATTGGCTTCCTTTGCTTAGTAAAATGCATTTGAGATCAATCCAAGTTACTGCCTGAAAACTATTCTATTGTATGGATGTACCATAGTGTGTTTATCCATTCACCCATTGAGAGACATTTGGGATTGTTCCAGTTTTTGAAATTACAAATAATGTTGCTATAAACATTTGTGTACAGGTTTTTGTGTTGATATGTTTTTTCTGAGATAAACATGGAGAAGTGGGATTGCTAGGTTATATGGCTAATGTATACTGGCTTAACTTTGTAAGAAACTGCACAACTATTCTCCCGAGTAAGTGTTCTATGTTTCATTCCCACAAGTAATGTATGAATGTTCCAATTGCTCCACATCCTTGTCAGCACTTGGTATTGTTTTTATTTTATCCACTCTAATAGCTGTGCAGCGTTATCTCATGGTTTTAGTTTGCATTCACTAATGAGTAATGATGTTGAACAACTCTTCATGTGCTTATTTGCTGTATGTGTATTTTCTTGAGTAAAGTGTGTTTAACTTTTGCCCATTTTTATTGGGTTGTTTTCTTGTTAAGTTTTGAAAGTTAAGTAAGTACTTTGTCAGCTGTGTGATTTGCAATTATTTTCTCCCAATCTGTGGCTTATCATTCATTCCCTTTACAGTTTCCTTCATATAGCAAAAGATTTTTAATTTTGATGAAGTCCAATTTATCAATTTTTTCTCTTTATAGATAGTGCTTTGGCGTTGTATCTAAGAACTCTTTGCCTAACCCAAGATCACAAAGATTTTTCTCCTATGTTTTTTTCAAGTTTTATCTCTTTGTTTGGATCTATGATACATTTTGAGTTAATTTTTGTGTATGGTGTGAGGTATAGGTCGAGGATCATTTTTTGCATATGGATATCCAATTTTTCCAGCACAATGAATTGAAAGAACTGTCCCTTTTCCACTGAACTGCCTTTGCACCTTTGTCAAAAATCAACTGGGAATGTAATTAGTGTCACTGAATTGCACGTGTAAAAGATGTCAAAATGGAAAATGTTTATATATATATATATATATATATCACATGTTTACGCATTTTAGAAAAAGATAAAAAATCAATTATGGACAAAATTAATGTCACTGAATTGTACATGTAAAAAAATGTTGACATGGCAAATGTTTTGTTACATATATATTTATCACAATAAAAAAATCAGTTGACCATATTTGTGTGGGTCTATTTCTGTCTCCATTCTGTTCCACTGGTCTGTGTCTTTCCTTTCACCAATAGTACACTGTCTTGATTACTGTAGCTTTATAGGAAATTTCAAAATTAAGTAGTGTGAGTTCTTCAACTTTGTTCTTCATTTTCAAAATCGCTCTGCTATTCTACTTCCTTTACTTTTCCTTATAAACTTCAGAATCAATTAAACTATATCTACAAAAATCGTCTGGGATTTTGACTGTAATTTTGTTAAATATGTAGATTAATTTGGGGAGAACTGACAGTTTAACTGTACCGAGTCTTCTAATCCATGAGCACAGCATAGGTCGTCTTTGATTTCTTTCAGCAGTGTTTTTGTAGTTTTCAGCATACAGATGATACACATATTTTGTTAGATTTATACATAAGCATTTCATTTGTGGGGAAGGGGAGTGGGCCAGTTTTCTAATTGTTCACTGCTAGTGTAGAAGTAGGAAACCCTGGTGGCATAGTGGTTAAGTGCTACAGCTGCTAACCAAAAGGTTGGCAGTTCGAATCCACCAGGCGCTCCTTGGAAACTCTATAGGGAAGTTCTACTCTGTCCTATAGTTGCTATGAGTCAGAATCAACTTGACGGCAATGGGTTTGGTTTTTTTTTTTTTTTTTTTGGTTTAGTTAAGAAGTACGATTGACTTGTCTGTCGACCTAGTCAATTACATCATATGGCCCTTCTAGCCATACATGATCTTGAAACTTCCACACCATGATTGGCTGGGACTATGCAAATAAGGTGCATGGAACACTAACAAGGGGATTGGTCAGTTTTGCCATCCCATTAGGCTTAAAAAGAAAGCCAATACCAGAGCACAGGGAGGGGCCATCAAGAAAGAACCGGAAGAAGAGTGAGTCCTTTGGACCTGGGGTCCCTGTGTTGAGAACCTCCTAGATCCAGGCGACAGAGAACTGTAACACCAGGGAAGGCGTGAGACAGCAAAAAGTGGTGGCAAATGTGGCAGAGAAATGGCAGCAGCAGAACCAGGAGACTGGCACAAGACAGCACAGTGGACTTCCTGGATCATGGAGTGAGGCAGTTACAGTGGGCATACCGACCCATGGAGTGAGAGAGCTGAGCATCTTTGGGCAAGAGGCTTGCTAGTGGAGTAGGGTGCCTCAGGGCACTTACCAGCAGAGCTAAAGAGCTTTTAACACTTGACCAAGCAAGGCAGAGGCCAGGCCCAAGCGGGGTCCGAGGGTCGAGAGAGAGGAGGCTTGTTCTGAGGGGGCCGAGAGGAGCCTGTCCTGAGTGAGCTGAGAGGAGTCATGCATGGCTGAGAGGATCTGAGAGAGCTGTCCTGCACTGAAGAGACTTTGCCTACATGCTTCCTGATCCTGATCCCGAGTTGTAATCTGTTACTTCCCTAGTAAACCCCCTAAAAGTGAGTATGCACTGTGAGTTGTGTGTGGCCATTGTAACAAACTATCAAACACAGCAGAGAAGTAGAGAGTGTCATGGGAGGAACGACTGGTGTAGAATTGTTAAAAAGGTTGGAGCGAGGAGGTATAACTGACCTCCACCTCACAGGAATCAGCCTTGGGCTGATGATCTTGATTCTCTCTTCCCTCTTGTGAAGGACAGATGAGGAAGTCTGATGATGCCTCTGCCAATATTACATCTAGTATAGGGTCGCTATGAGTTGGAATCAACCCAAAGGAAACGGGGTTTGTTTTTTTTTTTTTTTTTTTTTTTTTGGTTCTGCAACCTGCGAAACTCGCTTATTAGTTCATACAGTTTTTGGCAGATTTCTTGAGATTTATTACACAACCTGAAAATAGGGATAATTTTATTTCCAATCAAAATGCCTTTTTATTTCTTTTTCTTGCTAAACTGCATCTGTCAGTTTGTCATACTGTGGGGCTTGCGTGTTATTGTGATGCTGGAAGCTACGCCACCGGTATTTCAAACACAAGCAGGGCCACCCATGGTAGGCAGGTTTGAGTGGAGCTTCCATACTAAGACCAATAAGAAGGACCTGCCGGTCTACTTCTGAAAAAAATGGCCAGTGAAAACCTTATGAATAGCTGCTATCATTGATTAAATTGTGTCCCTCAAAATATCTGTCAACTTGGCTAGGTCATGACTCCCAGTATTGTGTGATTGTCCACCATTTCGTCATCTGATAAGATTTTCCTATGTGTTATAAATCCTACTTCTATGATGTTAATGAGATGGGATTAGCAGCAGTTATGTAGACATGATCTACAAGATTAATCTACAACTTACGCCAATCTCTTTTGAGATATAAAAGAGAGAAGCTAGCAGAGAGACAGGGGGACTTCATAAGAAGAAAGAAACACCTGGAGCATAGCGTGTCCTTCAGACCTGAGGTTCCTGCTGAGAACCTCCTAGACCAGGGGAAGATTGATGACAAGGAACTTCCTGCAGAGCTGACAGAGAGAGAAAGCCTTCCCCTGTAGTTGGCACCCTGAATTTGGACTTCTAGCCTCCTAGACTGTGAGAGAATAAATTTCTCGTTAAAGCCATCCACTTGTGGTATTTCTGTTATGGCAGCACTAGATGACTAAGACAGCAGCTGAACATTGTCTGACATAGTGCTGGAAGATGAGCCCCTCAGGTTGGAAGGCACTCAAAAGAAGACTGGGGAAGAGCTGCCTCCTCAAATTAGAGTCAACTTTAATGACATGGATGGAGTCAAGCTTCCGGGATCTTCATTAGCTGATGTGCCACAACTCAAAATGAGAAAAAACAGCTGCAAACATCCATTAATAATCACAACATGGAATGTACCAAGTATATATTAAAAAAAAAAAACTTGCTGTCAAGTCGATTCTGACTCATAGCGACCCTAAAGGGCAGAGCAGAACTGCCCCATAGGGTTTCCAAGGAACGGCTGGTGGATTTGAACTGCCAGTGTTTGGATTAGCAGCCTAGCACTTAACCACCGTGCCACCAGGGCTCAGTATCAAGTGTGAAACTAGGAAAATAGGAAGTCGTCAAAAATGAAATGGAACACATAAGCATTGATATCCTGGGCATTAGTGAGCTGAAAAGGACTGGTATTGTCCATTCTGAATCACACAATCATATAGTCCACTATGCTGAGAATGAAAAATTGAAGAGGAATGGCATCACATTCATCATCAAAAAGAACGTTTCAAGACTTCTGGGCAACATGGTGCTCTAGGCAGAAGCACCACGCTGTCCCTCCACAGCAAAGATCCAAAAAACTAAGCCAAACACAGAAAACAGCAATCCTGAAACTCTAAAAATCAAAGAGATAAAGAACTCAGCCAAGCACCAAATGGAGTGAGAAACTGACAGAGAACGGAGAGTGAGCAGAGATTCATGCAGAGATCCCCTAACAGCTAACGCAGCATGTATCTGCCATCTTGGACTCCTATCAGAGACCAGCAAACAGGGGGTACGAGAAAGCAGCTTCATGGAGCTTCCAGCAGGAGACAGAACAACCAGTAAATGGTGGTATATGCTTTCTCACCCCCCACCCATCTTCACCTCCACTCAGCCTCCTCTGTCTCCCGCAGCCACATTCTCTTGGCCAGGAAGCATTGGCTGCTTGGATTTCACCCACCCACACCGGCCGACTCCCTGAGTGCCATTTGTTGGCTGCTGGTGGTGTTTTTTTCCACTTCTTTTTGATTTCTTCCTTACCTCTTACCACCTCCCCCTCCTTTCTCTCAAATACCTGGCTCCATGCGCCATCTTTGCTTCTTCCTGAAATGCTGTGAAACTCCACTCGACTGTGAAAATGCTTTTTTTTAATTGTTGTAATTAAATGAAGTTTACATTTCAAGTTAGTCTCCCATACAGAATTTTTTTTAACATACATTGTTATGAGACCCCAACCGCTCACCCCATTCTGTGACAGCACACTCCTCCCCTCCGCTCCTGATTCCCCATGAACACTCAACCAGCTCCTCTCTCTGCCTTCCTCTCTCACCTCTGGACAGAAGCCGCCCCTTTGGTCTCTTGTATCTACTTGTCTAAGAGGCACATTCTTCTCAAGTATCACTTTATGTCCTACAGTCCAGTCCAATCCCTGTCTGAAGAGTTGGGCTCAGAAATTGTTTTAGTTCTGGGGTGATGGAGAGACCAGGGGCCATGCTTTCCAGGGCGCCTCCAGTCTTAGACCATTAAGTCTGGTCTGCCACGCTGATGCGATCCTGGGGCTTTTTGTTTGCTTATTTTGAATTGTTTGTTTTCTTTTTCTTTTCTTGAATTGGAAGCCTGTTCTAGCCAGGCAGTACTGCACAGCTTGGGACCTGCCCTCACAGTTTGTACAGACGCTCAGAGGGACCCCTGAGGGCATTTCTTTCTTCATGTTTTTTTTTCCTGTTTTTTTCAGGGTTTTTCTTGTTCTTTTTTTTAATTCGTTTTGTTTTCTTTTCCCTATTTTCCCCTTTTTGTCTTTCTTCATTACTCAGTTTCTCATCGCTCCATACCTTCCTATCTTCCTGTCCCCTGAATACCAGGACTGAATGACACCTCTACGCCTTCTAGCCAGGCTGTACTTCAACGCCTGGGAGCAACTTCCCCAGACCTCACAGCCACAGTGGTGGGATCCCTGGAGGCTTTTCTTTTCTTTTTTCTTTCTAATTTTATACATTTATTTTTCTTTTTTTCTTGTTCTCCTTTTTATTTTTCTCCATTCCATAGTCTCTCATCTCTCCATGCCAAAAGCAAGCTCCCCTAACACTCTTTTTTGTTTCTCTGTATGGTTTTGACTCATGATCCTCTCTCCTCTTTCCCATTCCCATCTTAGGGCCACACATCACAATCTCCCCCCTCCATCCTGCCTACATGCACCATGCGCTTAACATCACACCACCAAGCAGCACAGGCACTGCCTACTGGAACCTGCTCTGCACTGATTACCAGCTTGACTAGTGGCTGTAAGTGCCACAAACAACCCATCCCAGCAACTCCTCTTCAGCTAGACCTGCTCTGCTGTACCATATCTGAGTGACTGACCCTGCCAGTTTGAGGAGGTGAAAAGTATCATGCCCACAGATGACCAAACAACAAAGAACACACAGTCCGCCTGCTCAGACACAGCCAAATAAAACAAAAAAGAGGACAATACAAACAAAGCTACAATCAATAAATGAGAAAAATAACTACTGAATGCCCCAAAGACAGCAGACAATATCAGAACATTTACAAAAACAGGACAGGATGGTTCCAGTAGGCACCCAATATAAAACACGAGGTGACTTTCCAGTAGAAGAAAAGGCACTAGAACCACCTGACAGGGAATTCAAATCTCTAATGCTCAGAATTATCCAACAGTGGGAAAAAAAGCAGGCGAAAATGAGGAAAAAATAGACCAATTCATGGAAAAGGCAGACAGAAAAAAATGGAAGAATTTAGGAAAACAATGCAGGAACAAAATGTCAAAATAAATTCACAACTAGAAATCGTACAAAAACAACAATTAGAAATCCAAAAGATAAACAACAAGATTTCAGAAATGAATAGTGTCATAGAAGGGTTGAGGAGCAGATTTGAAACGGTGGAAGACAGGATCAGTGGAATTGAAGACAAACACTTGATACAACTCTGTTTCAGGAAAACTCAGAAAAAAGAGTGAATAAAAATGAAGAGACCCTGATAAATATGTGGAATATAATCAAAAGCAAAAATCTGCGAGTGATCAGAGGTCCAGAACAGGGGAAGAAAACAGAAAACACAGAGAAGATCATTGAAGAATTGCTGACAGAAAATTTCTCCAATATCATGAAAGATGAAAAGCTAGCCATCCAAGAAGCTCAAAGAACACCATATAGGATAGACCCCAAAAGAAAATCACCAAGGCATATTATAATCACACTCACAAAAACCAAAGACAAAGAATGCTGAGAGCAGCTCAAGAAAAACAAGAAGTCACATACAGAGGAGAAACAATAAGACTAAACTCAGATTATTCAGCAGAAACCATGCAGGCAAGAAGGCAATGGGATGACACACATAAAACTTTGAAAAAAAAATTGCCAGCCAAATATGATGGTGAAATTGGAACATTTCCAGATAAAGAGAAATTAAGGTAATATGTAAAAACCAAACTAGAATTACAAGAATTATTAAAGGGAGTCCTTCGATCTGAGAACAAACAACTTTAGCTCACAGGTTGAATCTAGGATGCAGGATCGTACCAGCCAGATACCAATTTAGGAAATGAACTCTCAAGGACTATCCAAAACCAAAAGAAATACAACAGGGAATCAGAGCAGTTAATCTGTAAATGGCCACAACATCAGGACAATAAAAGAGGGAATAAATGGTGTAGGTATAGAACCTTCTAATGGAGAGGAAGGCAAGGCAATACCAAGTAATAATAGACTGCTTCAAACTTATAAAAATAAAGGTAAATTTCACGGTAACCACAAAGAAAGTTAACAAACCTACTCATAAAAATAAAGAGGAAAAACATAAAGTCTCGGTAAAAACAAAAGAAATGGAAAAAGAGTCCACAAACAAAAGGAATTCAGCAAAAGAGAGTAAGAGGAACAAAGAAAACGTCAGCACCACAAATAAAGCGCTACAAAATGACAGCAATAAACTCACATCTATCAATAGTTACAATGACTATAAATGGCCTCAATGCACCCACAAAGAGATGGAGAGAGACAGAATGGATTAAAAAAACAGGATCCATCAATATGCTGTCTACAAGAGACATACCTTAAAAACAGAGACATAAATTTATTAAAAATCAAAGGTTGGAAAAAATATATCAAGCGAACAACTACCAAAAAAGAGCAGGAATGGCAATACTAATCTCATATAAAATAGCCTTTAAAACAAAATCCATCATAAAAGACAAAGAAGGACACTACATAATGATTAAGGGGATGATCCAGCATAAAGAAATAACCATAATATACATCTACGCACCCAATGACAGGGCTCCAAAATACATAAAAGAAACTCTAACAGCACTGAAAAGAGAAATTGACAGTTCCACAATAATAGTAGGAGACTTCAACACACCACTCTCACTAAAGGACAGAATATCTAAAAATAAACTCAGCAAAGATACCGAAGATCTAAAGGGCACAATCAGCAAACTTGACCTCACAGACATACATAGAACACTGCATCCAACAGCTGCAAAGTACACATTCTTTTCCAATGCAAATGGAACGTTCTACAGAACAGACCATATCTTAGGTCACAGAGCAATCCTCGACAAGATCCAAAACGTTGAGATAATACAAAGTATCTTCTCTGACCACAATGCCATCAAGGTAGAAGTTAACAACAGAAAGAGCAAGGAAAAAAAATCAATTACATGGAAACTGAATAAAACCCTGCTTATGAACCACTGGGTAATATAAGAAATCAGAGATGGAATCAAAAAATTCCTGGAATCAAATGAGAATGAAAACACATCATACCAAAACCTTTGGGACACA